>NW_004443941.1:11167348-11196426 GCF_000243295.1 Trichechus manatus latirostris | reverse complement strand
AGTGTTAGGGGTACAACAGTGAATAAAACAGTCAAAGCATCTGCCCTCTTGGAATTTTTCCCCTGATTTTTGGGATAAGACAATAACCATTCACATCTGGATCTGCACATTTAGATTTATTTATTTTTGAATAGTTTGTGTTTTAGGTGAAAGTTTACACAGCAAATTTGTTTTCCATTCAACAGTTCCTACACAAATTGTTTCCTAACATTGGTTATTATCCCCACCATGTGTCAGCACTCTCCCCGTTTCCACCCTGCCTTCCCCCTTTCCATCCTTCCAGTTTTCCTCCCCTCCTCATCTTCTCATCTTTGATTTTGGGCAAATGTTGCCCTGTGGTCTTGTAAAGTTGATTGTTTAAAAGAGCACATTCCTCACGGGTGTTACTGTTTATTTTATAGGTCAATCTATTATTTGGCTGAAAGGTGATCTCTGGGAGTGGCTTCAGTTCCAGGTTAAAAGGACAGGATATCTGAAGGCGATAGTCTTGGGGGTTCCCTAGTCTCTATCAGACCAGTAAGTCTAGTCTTTTTAATTTGTTTGAATTTTGGTCTACATTTTTCTTCCATTCTAACTGGGACCTTCTATTGTGTCCCTAGTCAAAACAGTCGGTGGTGGTAGCCAGGCACCATCTAGTTCTTCTGGACTCAGACTAGAAGGGGCTGTGGTTCACGTGGGCCATTAGTCCTGTGGACCAATTTCCTCCTTGAGTCTTTGTTTCCTTCACTCTCCTTTGCTTTAGATGGGAAGAGGCCAACCGTCATATCTTAGACGGCTGCTCACAAGCTGTTACGACCCCAGATGCTACTCACCAAACTAGGATGCAGAACATTATTTTATGAACTAAGTTATGCCAATTGACTTAGTTGTCCCACAAGACTATGGTCCTGAGCCTTCAAATGCAATAGCTCAGTCTCACAAGGTATTTGAATATGTCTAGGAAGTATCCCTAACTCTGACCCCTATGTCCTTTATTGTATATGAATATATATGCAGCACACAGAAACATGTCTATATATATGCCTACACATGTACCTATATATGTGTGTGCATGTACTCCCATACGCCTTCCCACACCCATGTAGCATGCATATCCATCTATGTAACCACTCTTGTATTTTTTGCTGGTTATTACTACTGTTGTCGCAAACCTGTATATATTATAGCATTTACTGTAGTTGTCCTTTATTCTTGCATACCTCTCAGTGTCTTCAATTACACTGGTCAAGTTGTGGGGACTTCCCCATATTGTGTATTGCCTTTCCCATCATCAGAATAAACTGGTGTCTACTATCTAGTAAGTGATTTCCTCCCCTCTCCCCCTCCCATCTCTGGTAACCGTCAAAGAATGTTTCTTTCTGTGAGCATACCTATTCTTGATTTATGAAAGTGGTATCTGGCAATACTTGTCCTTTAGTATTTGACTTACTTCAGTCAGCATAATGTCTTCCATATTCGTCCATGTTAGAAGATGTTTCATGGATTCATCATTGTTCTTTATCATTGCGTAGCATCCCATTGTACGTATGTACCACAATTCGTTTATCCATTCATGCGTTGATGGGCACTTAGGTTGTTTCCATCTTTTTGCTATTGTGAGTAATGCTGCAATAAGCATATGTCTATTCTTGTCAGTGCTCTTACATCTCTAGGATATATACCTAGGAGTGGGACTGCTGGATCATAAGGTATTTCTATTTCTAGCTTTTTGAGAAAGTGCAATACCGTTTTCCAGAGTAGTTGTACACCAGCAGTGTGTAAAAGTTCCAATCTCCCCACAACCTGGCCAGAATTTATTGTTTTCTGTTTTATTAGTGCCATTTTTACACAGGTGAAACTGTATCTTATTGTAGTGTTGATTTGCATCTCAAATGGCTAATAATCGTGAGAATCTCTTCATTTGTTAGCCACCTGAATGTCCTCTTTGGTGATATGTCTGTTCCTCTCCTTTGCCCTTTTTTTGATTGGATTGGTTGTCGTTTTGTTGTCGAAGTTTTCTCTATATTTTAGAGATTAGACCCTTGCCAGATATGTTGTTGCCCATCCTTTTTCCCCCCTAGTCTTTAGATTCTCTTTTTACTCTTTTGGTAATGTCTTTTGAGCATAAGTATTTAATTTTTAGGCGGTCCTGGCTAGCTAGTTTATCTTCTGTTGTTCCTGCATTTTTAGTTGTGTTTGATAATATATTTATGCCAAAAATTAGGACCCCGAGCTTTGGACTTGTGTTATCTTCCAGGAACTTTATAGTTTTAAACATTTAAGTCTTTGATCCATTTTGAGTTAGTTTTTGTGTATAGCGTGAGATATGGATTGTTTCATTTTTCTGCAAATGGATATTCAGTTTTTCCAGCACCATTTGTTAAAGAGATTGTCTCTTCCCCACTGAATGGACTTCAACCCATAGCCAAAGATCAGCTGTCCATAGACGGATGGATTTACTTCAGGTTCTCAATTCTGTTCCATTGGTCTATGTCTCTATCGTTGTACCAGCACCAGGCTGTTTTGATTACTGTGGCTGTATAGTAAGTTCTCGGATCGGGAAGTGTAAGGCCTCCTACCTCGTTTTTCTTCTTCCATATTGCTTTAGCTATTTGGGGACTCTTTCCATATAAAGTTGGAGATTAGTTGTTTTTTTTTTTTTTCCATTTTGTTAAAGAATGCTGTTGGAATTTGCATCGGGATTGCATTATATTTATAGATTGCTTTGGGTAGTACTGACATTTTCACAATGTTAAGTCTTCCAATTAATGAACATGGAATGTTTTTCCATTTACGTAGGTCTCTTTTGGTTTCTTGCAACAGTGTTTTGTAGTTTTCCTTGTATAAGTCTTTATGTCCATGGTTAGATTTATTCCTAGGTATTTTATCCTTTGGGGGGTTACTGTCAATAGTATTGTTTTCTTGGCTTCCTTTTCAGAGCCCTCCTTGTTAAAGAGTAGAAGAACTCAACTGATTTTTGTATGTTGATCCTGTACCCTGCCACTTTGCTGAACCTCCTACTAGTTCCATTAACTTCTTTGTGGAATCTCTGGGATTTTCTATGTATAGGAGCATGTCATCTGCGAACAGGGATAGTTTTACTTCTTCCTTACCAATCTGGATACTCGTTTTTGGCTTTCTTGCCTTATTGCTCTGGTTAGGACTTCCAGGGCAGCACTGGACAAGAGTGGTGATAATGAGCATCCTTGTTTTGTTCCTGTTCTCAAGGGGAATGCTTTGTCTCTCTCTGTTGAGAATAATGTTGGCTGTTGGTTTTGCATATATGCCCTTAATTATGTTGAGGAATTTCCCTTCTATTCTTATTTTGCTGAGAGTTTTTATCAGGAAACGGTGTTGGACTTCATCAAACGCCTTTTCTGCTCTGATTGAGATGATCATGTGATTCTTTTGTTTTATTTATGTGGTGAATTATGTTGATTGATTTCCTAATGTTTAACCACCCTTGCATCTCTGGTATGAATTCCACCACACCACAGGATATTATTTTTTGACATGCTGTTGTATTCTGTTTGTTAGAATTTTGTTGAGAATTTTTGCGTCTCTATTCATGGGGGATATTGGTCTGTAATTTTCTTTCTTTTTTTGTGGCATCTTTGCCTGGCTTTGGTATCAGGGTTATGCTGGCTTCCTGGAATGAATTACAGAGTACTCCTTCCTTTTCTATGTACTAGAATAGTTTGAATAGCGTTGTGTAGAATTCTCCAGTGAAGCCATCAGGGCTGGGGCTTTTTTTTGTTGTCGGGAGTTATTATTATTATTTTTTAATGACATCTTCAATTTCTTATTTTGTTATAGGTTTATTTATATTTTCTGCCTTTATTTGTTTTAGTTTAGGTAGGTAGTGCATTTCTAGAAATTTGTCCATTTCTTCTAGGTTTTCAAATTTGTTGGAGTACAATTTTTATAATGTTCTGTTATGATCCTCTTTATCTTGGTTGGTTCTGTTGTAATGTCACCCATTTTATTTCTTATTTTGGTTATTTATATCTTCTCTCTTTTTTTTTTCCTTTGTCAATTTGGCCAGTGATTTGTAAATTTTATTGATCCTCTCAAAAAACCAACTTCTAGTTTTTCTGATTCTTTCTAGCTGCTCTGTCCCTCCTTGAAAGTGGTGTGTTCAAGTCTACTATTACTGTAGAACTATCTATTTCTCTTTTTAATTCTGTTAGAGTTTGCTTTATGTATTCTGACACTCTATCATTGAGCGCATATATATTTATTATTGTTTTGTCTTCTTGGTGAATTGACCTTTTAATCATCATATAATGCCCTTGTCTCTTATAATGGATTTTGGCTTAAAGTCTATTTTATCCTAAATTATTATTGCTACTCTTGCTCTCTTTTGGTTACTGTTTGCTTGATTTTTTTTTTTCCATCCTCTGATTTTCAATTATTTATGTATTTGTGTTTAACATGTGTCTCTTGTAGGTCACATATTGATGGGTTATTTTTTTTTAATCCATTCTGCCACTCTCTGTCTCTTGACTGCACGTTTAATCTCTTACATTCGGTGTGATTAATGATAGGTATGTATTCACTGTTGTCATTTTGTTATGTCTTTTGTATGTGTGTGTGTTAACAGTTTCTTTTTTCCTCTTAATCTTCTGTGCTGAGTTCTTTTTGTATGTGGATTTTCTTTTCCTACCAATCTTTGTTGTTGTTTGTGTTTACTGAGTCTTTTTGATTTTCTTCTTCTTTATTTAGGTGAGTAGATACATTAATTTTCTTTGTGGTTACCCTGAAGTTTAACTTCTTAAATTTGTAACAGTCTGCTATATCTTGAAATTGCCTTGATTTTCTCTCCATCTGGAAGTTCTATAACTACATGTTTTATTTTCCTTTTTGTTTTGAAATTCTCGTAGCTTATAGTTTAACACCTGTGGTTCCCTGTAGCCAGTTTTGTAACCTTATTTTACTTTTGTGAAATCTTTACCTGGGTTGGTATCTGGGTGATGTTGTCATTTGTCTTTACCGCAGGTTGTTGTCTGATGTTGTTGGTTCTCTGTCTGAAGGATTCCGTTTAATATTTCTTGTAAGACTGGTCTGGTTTTTATGAACTCCCCTAGTTTCTGCTTACCTGGAAATGTCTTAGTTTCGCCATTATTTTCGAAATACAATTTTGTTGGTTCTTGGTTGGCTATTATCTTGTTTCAGAATTTTATATATGTCATCCCATTGCCTTCTTGCCTGCACGGTTTCTTACGAGAAATCAGTGCTTAGTTTTATTGATGCCCCTTTTTAAGTGATATTTTGTTTTTTACGTGCGGTTTTCAAAATTCATTATTTGTCTTTGGTTTTGGAAAGTTTGATTATGATATACCTTGGTGAATTTCTTTCTTTTTTTATTGTGATTTAGGTGGAAGTTTACATAGTAAATTAGTTTCTCATTAAACAGTTAATACACAAATTCTTTCGTGACATTGGTTGTCAACCCTGCAATGTGTCCACACTCTCCCCTTCTCCACCCCAGTTTCCCTGTTTCCATTCATACAGTTTCCCTGTCCCTTCCTGCCTCCTCATCTTTGTTTTTGGGCTGGTGTGCCCATTAGTCTTGTATACATGATTTAACTATGAAGCATGTCCCTCACGTGTGTTACTGTTGGCACTATAGATCAGTCTAATCTTTAGCTGAAGGGTGAACCTTAAGAGTGACTTCAGTACTGAGTTAAAAGGGTGTCTAGCTATGGATTTACTTTGGGATGTATTCTGTATGGGGTTCGCTGGGCTTCTTGAATGGATACTCTCTCATCTTCCATGATATTTGGGAAGTTTACTACCAACACATCTTCAAAAATTCTCTCTGTACTTTTTTTTTCCTCCTCCTCTTCTGGAATTTCTATTATGTGTTAATCATTCCTCTTGATGGTGACTCACGTAACTCTTAGGCTTTCTTCATTTTTCTTCATTCTTTTTTTCTGATTGTTTCTCAAAAACATTAATATGGTTCTTGGTTGGCTATTAATTTCTTTCAGAATTTTACATATGTCATCCCATTGTCTTCTTGCCTGCGTGATTTCTTATGAGAAATCAGTGCTTAGTCTTATTGGTTCCCCTTTTTAAGTGATATTTTGTTTTTCAAAATATCAACCAAATGTGAGGATTGGGTGGTTGCCTGGAATCCAGTCAGGTGGGGGAACTTGTGTTGATACTCTATGGATCTTCTACTCCACATGCACCATCCACCCTAATGGTTAGGGACTGCCATTGGTGAGTGGTCCTGTCTCTGGTTTCTGACTCCCTCCCTTCTCTGTGGCCACCAGGATCCCTGAAACTCTCACCTGCCTTCCTGTACTTTCCCTTCTCAGATATGATTCATGTCCTGCTCAGCTTGCTTCACTCCTGGTATGTCTACATAGTTTCTCTGTCTCCTAGTGGAAATTCCATGAGATTGCCTTCCTGTGCTCCTCACCCAAGGTCACTGCTCACTTTGTCTCAAGACATCCAAGCTGTGCTGGGCAGGCTGGCTGATAGGGCACCACCGATACATAACTCTCCTTATTTCCTGGTTTGTTTTTTTTTTTTTTTTCAGTTTCTCCTCCCAGTTGGTGTTCAATCTAATTCTTCATCCTTTGTTTTGATGCTCAGGATTTCAGGATTGTCATCCATATCTGTTTCATCTGATTTCTCGGGTCTTTGCTATAAGGGGACAGCATGGTGTGGCTGACTAAGCCAACATCTTGGGCCATCTCCCGCACACTTAGATTTAACTCACTTTATGTGTGAATTATAAGTCAATGGAGAGAGAATGAAATGGTCTGGTTTTTAATGCAATCTCATGTGACCTTGGCCTTGTCATTTAACCTCTCAAAGCCTGTTTTTTATCTGTTAAATGTTATGGTTGACAAGAGCAGATGTTCTCTAACATCTATTTAAGTGATAAAATTCTGTAATTCTGTGTTTCCTGCTGACAGAAAAATATGTTTTGACTCATGTTTATAGTGTTTATAAGTGGAAAGTTCTCAACAACTTAAAAAAAAAACTGACTAATTGCAATCAACAGGAAACTGAGAAAGGTATTACTGTACTTAAAAACACGTAAGTGAAGCAGTGAGGGGCAGCTCTGGGTAAAGATCACGGGAAAAATCACCACATTGATTACAGCCATTGTGAAGGTTGTCAGAAACAGAGAACAAATTACACAGAAATGAATCCACAAATTTTTCTGAAAATCACTACTATTATCACGGTGTTAACTGGGTAATTTTTCCAGTGGAAGGGGCAAAAGCATTTTTAAGAAACATAATCAGTTAGATGGTACACATAGAAAATACACTTTTCTACAACAGCTAACCTGAGGTTATTCTATTAAGTAAAATAAGCAAAAAAATTATATATTAGTCCAAAAATGAACTGCACAGAATGTGGATCTTTTTGCTACTCTTCATTTTTTATTTTAAAGCTTTCCTTACAGAATAGGGAACATAAAAAGAAATCTCAAGATGAAATGGAAATATAGATATAGGCAAACCTTATTAATATTAAAGATAATATTCTAAAAATAAACTTTGAATTAATAAGGTTTGGATTATTTGGTATTTTCATTAAACAACAACAGAGCATGGAGTTGGGTGCAAAATGGCATTTGTTTCTAAATGCTTATGATTTGAATAAACCAATGTCATATTAAAGAGCTTTTACTATCAGTCCCATAGAAGGTTTGCTTTGGGGTGCCTTGAGCACAGTTTGTGATTCTGGAGTCAGAGAGCATCGTATTCCTCATAAAATACAGTTCATATGCTGAAATCACTTCTTTTACCCTTCACTGCATGTGTAGCCAACAAGTACCTTTTAATGTGATTATCCTTTGTTCTCTTTAGAACAAATAATCCCTTAACTCCATTTATTTGTACTATGATTCATGTTTTCCAAAGTGCTTTGATATGCTTTGAATTGTTTAATCTTCAAACACTTCTTAGAAATAGATAATGCAGACATTAATCTCTCTGAGCCTTGTGTCCTCATCTGTGAAATGGGAATCATTATAACACCTTATCATAAGGTTTTTGCGAAGAGTAAATGAAAAAATTAACAATAGGTAACATTTCTTCATTATTTACTACATTCTACTTTTCCAAGTGTGCTACATCAGTTAACTTACTTAATCCTCTTAGTAAAGGAGCGCTGATGGCGCGGTGGTTATGCACTCAGATATTAAATAAAAGTCAGTGGTTCGAACCCACCAGCCACTCTTTGGGAGAAAGATGTGGCAGCCTGATTCCATAAATATTACAGGAAACCCTAAGGCGCAGTTCTACTCTGTCCTACAGGGTCACTATGAGTCAGAATCAACTCAACGCCAGTGGGATCAATTTTTTGATATTATTATCCCCATTTTATAGTTGGGAAAACTGAGTCACAAAAAGGCAAAATAAGTTGCCAAACACTACACAGTAAAGGACAGGTATACTAGGTAATGATGTAAACCACCTAGAATTATACCTGCCATCATGTTACTTCTTTTGCCAAAAAACAAATGTTCCCATTGACTCATGATTTCAACAAGACTCCAATGTAGCCATTTCAAATTCTTAATTGAAATAGGAGTGATAAATTATCCAGTATAAATTCTATCACTTCTAAATAAGTCACTTTGATCTTGTACTTAAAGAAAAATAAACAAGTAGGACTAAATCTTAATCAATGTATATCACAGTCATGAATATCATTTGCCCAATTTAAAAACAAGTTATAGCATCCCTACAAAGAGCCAAGAAAGAGGATTTAAATTGATAAGAAATATGCTAAGCTTTTTTAAACTCATTTTTTAAAATATTTTTATTTTTTTAAATTGTACTTTAGATGAAGCTTTACAGAACAAACTAGCTTCTCATTCAACAGTTAGTACACATATTGTTTTATGACTTTGGTTAACAACCCCACAGCATGTGAACACGCTCCCTTCTCAACCTTGGGATCCCATTGCCAGCTTTCCTGTCCTCTCCTGCCTTCTACTCCTTGCCCGTGGGATGGTGTGCCCCTTTAGTCTTGTTTTGTCCTATGGGTCTGTCTAATCTTTGGTTAAAAGGTGAACCTCCGGAGTGACTTCATTACTGAGCTAAAAGGGTGTCTGGGAGCCATATTCTCTGGGTTTCTCCAGTCTCTGTCAGGCCAGTAAGTCTGGTCTTTTTTTGAGTTAGAATTTTGTTCTACATTTTTCTCTGGTTCTGTCTGGGACTCTCTATTGTGATCCCTGTCAGAGCAGTCAGTGGTGGTAGCCAGGCACCATCTAGTTGTACTGGACTCAGTCTGGTCAAGGCCATAGTAGTTGTGGTCTATTAGTCCTTTGGGCTAATCTTTCCCTTGTGTCTTTAATGTTCTTTATTTTCCCTTGCTCTTGAAGGGATGAGACCAGTGGAGTATCTTATATGGCTGCTTACAGGCTTTTAAGACCCCAGACGCTACTTACCAAAGTAGAATGTAGAACATTTTCTTTATAAACTATGTTATGCCAGTTGAGCTAGATGTTGCCTGATACCATGGCCCCACAGCCCTCAGCCCAGTAATTCAGTCCCTAAGGGAGCTTGGATTTGTCCATGCAGCATCCATGACCTTACCCTAAACAAATGGTGCTGGCTTCCCCTGTATTGTGTACTACCTACCTTCACCAAAGTTACCACCTATGTATTGTCTACTTAGAATTTTTCCCTCCCCACCCCTCCCCTCCCTCGTAACCATTCAAGACTGTTTTCTTTTGTGTGTAAACCTTTTCATGAGTTTTTATAGTAGTGGTCTCATATAATATTTGTCCTTTTGTGACTGACTTATTTCACTCAGGATAATGCTTCGCAGATTCATCATTGTTCTTTATGGTTGCATAATACTCCATTGTGTGTATGTACCAAAGTTTGTTTACCCATTCATCTGTTGATGGGCATCTAGGTTGTTTCCATCTTTTTGCTATTGTGAACAATGCTACAATGAACATGTGTGTGCATATGTCTATTCGTGTGATGGCTCTTATTTCTCTAGGATGTATTCCTAGGAGTGGGATTGCTGGATCATATGGTATTTCTCTTTCTAGCTTTCTAAGGAAGGGCCATATCGTTTTCCAAAATGGTTGTTATCATTTTGCATTACCACCAGCAGTGCATAAGAGTTCCAATCTCCTCGAAGCCTCTCCAACATTTGTTATTTTCTATTTTTTTGATTCACGCCAGTAATGCCAGGGTGAGATGGTATCTCATTGTGGTTTTGATTTGCATTTCTCTAATGGCTAGTGATCACGACTGTCCTTATGTGTCTGCTGGTCGCTTGAATGTCTTCTTTGGTGAAATGTCTGTTCATTTCCTTTGCCAGTTTTTTTATTGTATGATTTGTCTTTTTGTTGTAGAGGTGTTGGATTTTCCTGTAGATTTTAGAGATTAGACCTTTGTCAGATTTCTAATAGCCAAAAAATTTTCCCCAGTCTGTAGGTTCTCTTTTCCCTCTTCTGGTGAAGTCTTTTGATGAGCATAAGTGTTTAATTTTTAGTAGATCTCAGTTATCTAGCTTATCTTCTGGAGTTTGTATGTTGTTAGTTATGGTTTGTATCCTGTTAATGCAGTGTATTAGGGTCTCTAGTGTTGATTCTATTTTTTCTTCTAAAATCTTCATAGTTTTTGGTTTTATATTTGGGTCTTTGATCCATTTTGAATTAGTATTTGTGTAAGGTGTAAGGTATGGATCCTGTTTCATTTTTTAGCAGATGGACATCCAGTTTTGCCAGCATCATTTGTTAAAAAGACTGTCTTTCCCCATTTGATGGACTTTGGGCCTTTGTAAAAGATCAGGTGACCATAGGTGGATGGAGTTCCATTGGTCAATGTATCTGTCGTTGTACCAGTACCAGGCTGTTTTGACTACTGCAGCTGTGTCATCCTACTTTATGCTTCTTCTTCAATAATGCTGTTCTTATCCAGGGCCTCTTCCCTTTCCATATGAAATTAATGATTGTTTTTCCACCTCTTTAAAGAATGTTGCTGGTATCTGGATTACATTGTTTTTGTAGATTGCTTTGGATAGAATTGCCGTTTTCACAGTGTTGAGTCTACCTATCCATGAGCATGGTGTTTTTTTCCATTTATGCAGACCTCTTTTGGTTTCTTGCAGTAGTGTTTTGTAGTTTTCTTTGTATAGGTCTTTTATATCCCTGGTTAGATTTAGTCCTAAGTATTCTATTTTTTTAGGGTTTATCATAAATGGTATTGTTTTCCTGATTTCCTTTTCTTTGTTCTCTTTGTTGGTGTATAGGAATTCAACTGATTTTTCTATGTTTATCTTGTATCCTGCTACTCTGCTGAATTTTTTTATTAGTTCCAGTAGTTTTCTCATGGAGTCTTCTGGGTTTTCTATGTATAGTATCATATCATCTGCAGAAAGGGACAGTTTTACTTCTTCATTACCAATTTCGATGCCCTTTATTTCTTTTTCTTGCGTTATTGCTCTAGCTAGGACTTCCAGCACAAGGTTAAATAGGAGTGGTGATAAAGGACATCCTTGTCTAGTTCGTGTTCTCAAGGGGAATGTTTTCAGCTTCTCTCCATTGAGAACGATGTTGGCTGTTGGTTTTGTATACATGCCCTTTATTATGTTGAGGAATTTCCCTTCTATCACTATTTTATTGAGAGTTTTTATCAGGAATACGTGTTGGGCCTTGTCGAATGCCTTTTTGCGTTGATTGAGATGATCATGTGATTCTTTTATTTTATTCATGTGGTGGATTACGTTGATTGATTTTCTAATGTTGAACCATCCCTGCATAACTGGTATGAATCCTACTTGGTCGTGGTGTATTATTTTTTTGATATAATGCTGCATTCTATTGGCTAGAATTTTGTTGAGAATTTTTGCATCAATATTCATGAGAAATATTGGTCTGTAATTTTCTTTTTTTGTGGCATCTTTGCCTGGTTTTGGTATCAGGGTTATGCTGGCTTCATGGAATGAATTCAGAAGTGTCGCTTACTTTTCTTTGTTCTGAAATAGTTTGAGTAGTACTGGTGTAAGCTC
This sequence comes from Trichechus manatus latirostris, assembly GCF_000243295.1. Classification (NCBI taxonomy): domain Eukaryota; kingdom Metazoa; phylum Chordata; class Mammalia; order Sirenia; family Trichechidae; genus Trichechus; species Trichechus manatus. The sequence continues at coordinate 11,184,438 of NW_004443941.1, read as the reverse complement.
TTCTCTGAATGTTTGGTAGAATTCTCCAGTGAAGCCATCTGGGCCAGGGCTTTTTTTGTTGGGATTTTTTTAATTACTTTTTCAATCTCTTGTTATGGGTTTGTTCAGTTTTTCAACATCAATTTGTGAAACTTTGGGTAGGTAGTGGGTTTCTAGAAATTTGTCCATTTCCTCTAGATTTTCAAATTTGTTGGAGTATAGTTTTTCATAATATTCTGTTATGATCCCTTTTATTTCAGTCAGGTCTGTTGTAATGTCCTCCATTTCATTTCTTATTTGGGTTATTTGCGTACTCTCCTGTTTTTTCTTTTGTCAGTTTGGCCAGCGGTTTGTCAATTTTTTTGATCCTTTCAAAGAACAAACTTTTGGTTTTGTTGATTCTATTGTTTTTCTGTTCTCTATTTCATTTATTTCTGCTCTGATCTTTATTATTTCCTTTCTTCCGGTGGCTGTGGGCTTTTTTTGCTGTTCTATTTCGATTTGTTTGAGTTGTGTAGTTAATGTTTTGATTTTGTCCTTTTCTTCTTTTTTGATGTGTGCGTCTATTGCTATAAATAGACCTCTGATCACAGCCGTTCCTGTGTCCCAAATGTTTTAGTATGATGCGTTTTCATTCTCATTCGATTCTAGTAATTTTTTTATTCCATCTTTGATTTCTTCTATTATCCAGTGGTTTTTAAGCAGGGTGCTATTTAGTTTCCATGTAATTTTGTTTTTCCTTGCTTTTCCTGTTGTTAATTTCTACTTTGATGGCATTGTGATCAGAGAAGATACTTTGTATTATCTCAAAGTTTTGGATTTTCTTGAGGGTTGCTTTGTGGCCTAAGATGTGTTCTATTCTGGAGAATGTTCCATGTGCACTGGAAAAGAATGTGTACTTTGCAGCTATTGAGTGGAGTGTTCTATACATGTCTGTGTGTTCAAGTTGGCTTATTGTGGCTTTTAGATTTTCTGTATCTTTGTTGAGTTTCTGTCTAGATGTTCTGTACTTTATTGACAGTGGTGTGTTGAAGTCTCCTACTATTATAGTGGAACTGTCAATTTCTCTTTTCAGTGATGTTAAAGTTTGTTTTATGAATTTTGGAGCCCTGTCATTGGGTGTGTAGCTATTTATTATGGTTATGTCTTCATGCTGGATATTCCCTTTAATCATGGTATAGTGCCCTTCTTTGTCTTTTATGGTGGATTCTGTTTTAAAGTCTATTTCATCTGAGATTAGTATTGCCACTCTTGCTCTTTTTTGGTGGCTGTTTTCTTGATATGTTTTTTCCATCCTTTGATTTTTAATAAATTTATGTCTTTGTTTCTAAGGTGTGTCTCTTGTAGACAGCATATTGATGGATCCTTTTTTTTTTTTTTTTTAATCCATTCTGTCACTCTCCATCTCTTTATGGGTGCATTTAGGCCATTTACATTAAGTGTAATCATTGATAGGTGTGAGTTTATTGTTGTCATTTTGTAGTGCTTTTTTTTTTTGTGGTGCTGACGTTTTCTTTGTTTCTCTTACTCTCCTGTGCTGAATTCCTTTTGTTTGTGGATGTTTTTCATTTCTTTTGATTTTGTAGATTTTATGTTTACTGAGACTTTATGTTTTTTTTTTTTTATTTTGATGAGTAGATTTGTTACCTTTCTTTGTGGTTACCTTGAAATTTACCCTTATCTTCCTAAGTTTGAACCAGTCGATTATTACTCGGTTTCAATTTGTCTTCCTCTCCACTGGAAAGTTTTATACCTACACCATTAATTCCTTCTTTTATTATTCTGATCTTGTTGTCATTTGCAGATTAACCTGTTTCCCTGTTGTAAATCTTTTGGTTTTGAATAGTCCTTGATAGTTCATTTCCTAGGTTGGTATCTGGCTGTTGCAATCTTGTGTCCTAGATTCAGGTTGTTGTCTGATGTTGGTTGTTCTCAAACCAGAGGACTCCCTCTAATTATTCTCGTAAGTTTGGTTTGGTTTTTACATATTCCTTTAATTTCTGTTTATCTGGAAATGTCCTAATTTCACCATCATATTTGAACGAGAGTTTTGCAGGATATATTACTCTTGGTTGGCAATTTTTTTCGTTTAAGTTTTATATACGTCATCCCATTGCCTTCTTGCCTGCATAGTTTCTGCCAAGTAATCAGAGCTTAGTCTTATTGTTTCCGCTCTCTCTGTGACTTTTTTTTTCCTAGAGCTGCTCTCAGGATTCTTTCTTTGTCTTTGGTTTTAGCGAGCATGATTATGTTATGCCTTGGTGATTTTCTTTTGGGGTCTATCCCATATGGGGTTCATTGAGCTTCTTGGATGGTCAGCTTTTCAGCTTTCATGATATTAGGGAAGTTCTCTGTCAGCAATTCTTCAATGATCCTTTCTGTGTTTTCAGTTTTCACCCCGTTCTGGAACTCCGATCACTCACAAGTTTTTGTGACTATCCCACATAATACTCAGGGTTTCTTCATTTTCCTTTGTTCTTTTTTCTGGTTTTTCCTCAAACAAAGCTGTATCCAAGTGTTGGTCTTCAATGTCACTGATCCTGTCTTCCATTGCTTCAAACTTGTTTCTCAGCTCTTCTGTGACACTGTCCATTTCTGAAATCTTGTTGTTTATCTTTTGGATTTCTAATTGTATTTTTTGTAAAAATTCTAGTTGTGAATTTTTTGCATTTTGTTACTGTATTATTTTCCTGAATTCTTCCTTTTTGTCTGTATTTTCCATGAATTTGTCTGCCTTTTCTGAGAATTTGTCTATTTTTCCCTCACTTTTGTCTGCTTTTTGCATCATCTCTTGCATAGCTCTAAATATTAGAGATTTGAATTCCCTATCAGGTAGTTCTAGTGCCTTGTCTTCTACTGGAAGGTCATCTGGTGTTTTATTTTGGACGCCTACTGGAACCATCCTGTCCTGTTTTTTTATATGTGTTGATATTGTCTGCTGTCTTCGGGACATTCAGTATTTTCTTCATTTATTGATTGTAGATGTATTTGTTTCATCCTGCTTTTTTGTTTTATTTGTTATGTCTGTGCAGGCGGGCTGTGTGTACTTTGCTGTTTACTTGTCTGTAGACTGAAAATTTTCACCTTCTTGTCCAATGGGAAGGGCCAGTCACTTAGCTATGGTGCAGTGGGGCAGGTCTGGCTGAAGAGAAGGGGCTGGGATGGGTTGTTTGTGGCTCATACGGGGGCCGACTAGGTGAACTGGTGGTCAATGCATGGCAGGTTCCAGTAGGTCGTGCCTGTGCTGCTCAGGAGTGCAATGTTCAGCACATGGTGCAGATAGGCAGGAGGGAGGGGGAGGCGGAGGTTGTGATATGTGGAGCTAGGTTGGGTAAGGAAAAGAAGCGGGGGGAGAGAAACAGGAGAAAAAAAAAGTGCTGAGGGAGCTTGTCATTGGAGTGGAGAGACAAGAAACCAAGAAATAAAGAAAAACAAAAAGAAAAAAAATAAAAATAAAAACTAAATAAATAAATTTTAAAAATGCCCCCAGGGATCCCACTGGTGCTGCTGCACAGACCAGAGAAGTGGCACCCAAGCCATGCAGTACAGCCTGGCTAGAAGGGGTGGAGATGATACACAGTGCCAGGTATTCAGGAGACAGGAAAAGAAGGTAAGTAGAAAGAGATGTGAAACCAAGAAATGAAGACAAATAAACAGGAAAAAAGAAAGAGAAACAAAAAAAGAAAAAGAAAGGAAAAAAGCCCCCTGTGATCCCAGTAACAAGACCACGTGGACCAGGAAAGCAGTTCCCCTGCTGAGCAGTGCTTCACAGCCTGTCAAGAAGAAGCAAAGATGGCAAATGGAGTCAGGTGTTTGAGAGAAATGATGGGGAGGAGGTGAGTGGCAGGGAAAAAACCAAAAGAGGCTGAAAAATGCAACACCAACACCAAAGAAATGGCAGTGAAGAAGCCAGCCAGTGTCAGCGGGGCAAATCCACAAAGGATGGAACTGGCGCCTCCCATGCCACAGTCGTGGCCCACTGGGAAGCGATATATAGGCCCGCCAGGAGGCTGGGAATCAGCTCACCATAAAGCAGGGAATCAGCCCGCTGGGAAGTCCTGGACTGTCTCTCTGGGAAGCAGCAAATTGGCCATTTGGGAAGCTGGGTATTGACCCGTTGGGAAGACGCAGATCGGCCAGCCAAGAAGCAGTAAATATCAAGCAGGGGGAGGCAGGGTAGCGGGTGGGGAAGCATGTCTCACTGGTTATAAGTGCTCTGTCTCCTGCTAGGAGCTCCGTGAATCTGCTTTCCCATATTCCCTATCCATCAGTCTCTGACAGGAGTCCAAACAGTGGATCCGTACTGCATTAGCTCATAGGGGACCTCCGCTCGTAACTCTCCTTGCTCTCTGTTCTCTGTCAGTTTCTTATTCCGTTCAGTGCTTGGCTGAGTTCTTTATCTCTTCATTTGATGCTTAGGGTTCCAGGATTGACATTTGTCTCTGTTTTACTTACTTTTTTGGGTCTTTGCTGTGGAGGGATGGCGTGGTGCTTCTGTCTCTAGCACCATGTTGGCTCCTCTGTGCCAACATATTTTTTTTTTTTAAACCTATGAACCAACAACTACCAAGTATGTTTGAAAATAAATCTTTTACCAAAAGCCCTTATGCCTAAAGAGAAATAATTCCTTATTGAATTGCATTAAAAATATTTTTCTAAACATAACTACTACTCATGAAGTCACATATTAAACAACACATATTTTATTGTAAGCAAGATTCTGATCACAAAGTATACACTTTTTGAAGACAGAGTCAGTGTGTTAATGCTGAAAAACCAATGCCTGGGCCATAGTTGGCCTTCAATAAATGCTTCATTTACAAAACTTGGAACCCAACTCCTACTGTGGTACCAGCAGTAATAATATGTATCATCATCATCATCACACACACACACACACACACTTTTTCCTATAGCTAAAAATAACTTTTTTTTTTTTTGCCAAGGACCCTACATCAAAAATTGATCATACTGATCCCCAAAAGATAAATCACTCTTTATTTAAAGAAAATAAATCTTAAAAACTAACACCTACATAGTGATTTTTAAATACAAGAGTAAAAATATTGATTAACATAATGAAACAATGAATGCATTTATAAAGTTATCTAAGGATTTCAATTTACTCATAAGATTTATATTTTTAATTAAGTCTATTACCAAGGCAATGCAGGAGAAGAAAACAGTTGTTCCACTGTCAGAGTTAATAAAGCTAGTATTCTATGAATCAGGAGAAGAGAAAGGGACTTTGAATAGAAAAAAAGGCAGAAAGGGACAATGTTGAAATGACCTGAAGCGCTCATCCCATTGACAAATCTCTGAATTACCGTCAGGGTTATTGCAAACCCATAAGGTTTCTTTTCACAAGTTAAGAAAAAGCTACCTTTTTTTAAGACCCATTATTTCCATCTGTTGGAAAATTGTCATAACATTACTCTTTGTGTCGGAACCAGATTCTGTACTGTTATTTCTCATAAACTGCTGTAAGAAGCATACAGATCAGCAATGTCTATGATGCAAACAGTACCCGTGAGTTGTGGTGACACTGTGCACCATACAACCATACACAGCAGATCCGATTTTCACGCTTGCGATAAAGGCTTCTCCACCTTGCCATATACACATAACTCCTTTGACTACTAAGAAAGAGCCTGAAGATTTGGTTACAAAAGACTTTTCTGGAAACCAAGTCCTAGTCTTGTTTGCATTTCCACGTATCCTCAGAGGTCAACTAATAGTAAGGTAACCATATTCTTTATGTGTTGGATAGTCTATTTCTGGGGATCACAAAAATTAAAAGACCAGCGTTTTGAGTTTGAACTGCACCGTGAATATGTTACAATGCTCACTCCTTAGGACTCAGAAAACCATCAGTATTGTGTGCATGTTTATGTAAACAAAATCGTGGCTTTTTTTTTTTTTTTCTTCCATTTTTCTTGAAATAGTGTTTGGGATCAATGTATCTTAATATACCTTTTTTGTTTGAATCTCTTTTCCTGTCAGTGAATGCCCTTGTTGGATATATCAGTTCTTGGAAACATCGGCTGTCATCTAGTATCTAAAAGGGTAAGACAGTAACTGCCTGCTAAATATGGACACCATAAAGCAAAACATCAGCTGGGCACTTCCAACATTGCTCTGGACCGCAACACCAATTACCTACTGCAGTCCTGGCTCCAGTAATACAACTTCCACTTATCAACTGAAGGACTGGTGTTTCATTAAAATGAGGACTAGCATGCTTTCAGAAAACTAACTTCATGATTATAGAGCTAGCATATTTATGTAATTCTTTGCTCTGACCCAAAGACATTTGAGTGCATGGTTGATAATTTGTTGAGCACACACTCTGGGGAGAGTCTGCGCTGGACATGATTATTATCCATCATGTTCAGAAGGGTCTTACATGCTACTGTGAAACCTTTTCTTTTTTTTTTTTCCCTACATCTATAAAATAACATTCTTCCACTGCTAATCTGATGATACATTTTCCAACTGGATAGACTGTTAGGATCTCTCTGATCTATAATTTCCAACTTGTTTCCCCTCAAATAATTTATTTAAATTGTATTCTTTTGAGTATGTCTTTATTAGTATGATCTCTCCCCTTTCGTTATAAATTCTCTGAGAACTCGAAGATCTCTGTAACTCAAATCTAAGTTGAGAAATTAAGCACAATGTTGCTGCTGTTGTATGCCGTCGAGTCGATTCCGACACATACAGCTAATGTTTATTTGGGGAGTTCATTGTGCCACTCAATGTGCTACCCATTTTACAAGGTTTATCTCATTTGGTCCACACAACATTGTAATTTGGGTAAAATGATCATTCCCATTTCACAGATGAGAACTAAAAATACAGAGTTTAACAATGTGCAAGTTTAAAACAATTGAGGAGAGTATCACAATCATAGAGCCAGGATTCGAACCCAGGAATCCTAACTCCAGAACCCGCCGTCCTCAGCATGCTAGCCTACCTCTGCATGGAAGCTTGTATGCATGGTCTTCTAAGGGAAAGTGATATGGCAATTCCAAAAGATACGGAGGAATAATGAATCAAGGCTCCCCAGCTGTCCTCTCTGATTTGCTCCACCTGTCTTCAGCCCTCTCTTTTATCCATCAGCACGCCTCACCTCTTATCAGCATAAAGAGCTGCATCCCTTGGGCAAACGTGAAGGGTTGCTAACTGACACCACCAAAATTCACATCTTGCTTTGCATTCTCCCTGACAACTCTATTCATCAGCCTGCCTGTCTGCTTCATACTCACAATTCTCTTAAGCTTAGTTTTGAAAGTGAGGCTCAAAATTTCTGTTCTCTGGGCCTGTCGATCCCTCACATTCATACGATGTCTCCGTCTGGATGACAGAGATGCCCAAGTTCATCATCTGCAGCCTGCTGCTGAGTGATATTTCATCCTTTCTAAAGACCTTCTCGACTAAAGCGCTTCTTCTGTTTACCTATGTCATATTGCAACCATTCTCTGAGACAGATGAGGCACCCAGCATGTTCTATTTCCATAACATTTACATATTATTAATAGAAACACATGCCAGTATCTCAAGGATGACACTGAAGAAAAGTTTGTTCACATTTTACAGCATAACTCTCCAAGAAAAAGATCTTGCCCGTGTTCTCTGAAAACAAGTTCCTTTCACTCAACTGAGAAAATTGATTTTTATATATCATTTTTGGCAGATTCCTAAATTTTACTAATTTTAAAAAAAATTTCCTATTGTCAGTCTGGAGTACTTGGGCGGTGCAAATGGTTAACATGCTCAGCTGTTAACTGAAAGGTTATCAGTTCAAATCCACCCAGGGGTGCCTCAAAAGGAAGGCTGGTGATCTACTTCTGAAAATCAGCCACTGAAATCCCTATGCAGTGCAGAGTAGACCTATGAATCAGAGTTAACTGGATGGTATTTGGTTTTACTGTTATTCTGGCAATATGAAATGACATCGATATTGTCAGATTCAACCAAGAGTCATTCAACGAAAAAAACCCATTGCCATCAAGTCGATTCTGACTTATAGCGACCCTATAGGACAGAGTAGAACTGCCCCATAGGGTTTCCAAGGAGCAGCTGGTTGATTTGAACTGCTGACCTCTTGGTTAGCAGCCAAGCTCTTACCCACTATACCACCAAGGTTCCAAGAGTCATTAGAGTCACAATAAAATATCATTTATCTAGAGATTATTATAGTGTAAAAAAAGAATCATCAAGCGTAACTTTAATGAAATTTCCCAGGCTGTGTGTCTTTGCTTGAAGGCCTTTCCCAGCTTCCTCATTATCCGCCTGGTGGCCAGTGCAGTCCGCAGAAGGAGAACCAACGGAAGCGCCCTGTATCTCTCAGGCGGTATGTACTCTAGTGTGATGTACTGTGTTGTCTGTGAACATCTTTAGTTTTTCTTCTACACTGCCTTCAAATATTCCCCTTACCTCTCTTCCTGTGATTGCATTCACTCTGGGACTTCTAGCTTGTCCTTGACTGTAACTCAGGCAAATTCCTCATCACATCCTCCTTCAGTCCTCTGATCTGATTCCTGGCCTTGTTCCCCAAACTCTGCTGTAGCCCTGACAATAGCTAATTTAGATCTTTAAGAAATAGCAATGAAATTAAACTAATGCATAATTATCCTCCCAAACAAAAAGATATATCATCTCAAATAAAATGTACAAGAAAGTGAAATGAAGCAGAAATGGATTGAGAACTGAAGAAACTTTCAAAAACAGCCAGAGTTTATTGAATTTACTCAAAAATTGGGCAAGGAACCCTCGAGTTAGAAACCAGTTGTATCCTGATTATTCTTTTGTAGGCAAGTTGCTTGGGATTTTAATGTGTTTATATAAACTTCCAAATTTAGAGACATAATCTTGGTGAATGGAGATGTTAAAATCAGAGCCAGAGCAGATGTTTTCAGGGAAAAAAAGGAAGAGTGAGAAGGGGGACGGTGGATTCCTAAATGGGGTTCTGGCAAGACTGAAAGCACCAATGATCTAGAGCATTGCTTCTCACGGTATAGGAATAGGAGTTCTTAGGTGGGGCAAACAGTTAATGAGCTCAGCTGCTAACTGAAAGGTTGGCGGTTTGAGTCCACCCAGAGGTGCCTTGGATGAAAGGCCTGGTGATCAATTTCCAAAAAATCAGCCATTGAAAATCCTGTGGAATGCAGTTCTACTCTCACACATGAGATTGCCATAAGTCGGAATTGACGGCAACTGACTAACTGGTTAGGAGCCCTGGTGGCATAGCTGCTAACCAAAAGGTCAGCAGTTCAAAGCCACTAGCTGCTCCTTGGAAAGACAATGGGGCAATTCTGCTCTGTCTTATATGGTCACTATGAGTGGAATCAACTCAACGGCAATAGGTTTGGTTTGGGTTTGGGTTGGCTAACAGGTTTGTGAAGGGATAACTTGCATTGCTGTTATTTCTTGCCACTGAGTTGATTCCGAATCATGGCAACCCCGTGTGTTATGGAGCAGAAATGCTCCACAGGGTTTTCTTGTCTGTAATCTTTTTAGGAAGCAGACTGCCAGGCCTTTCTTTTGTGAAGCTGTTGGATGAGTTAGAAACTCCAACCTTTAGGTTAGCACCAGATCGCAAACCACTTGTGCCATCCAGGCCCTTAAAAAAACCAAACCAAACCCGTTGCCATCAAGTTGACTCTGACTTATAGCAACCTAAGAGGACAGAGTAGAACTGTCCCACAGGGTTTCCAAGGAGCCACTGGTGGATTCGAACTGCCAGCCTTTTGATTAGCAGCCAAGCTCTTAACCACTATGCCACCAGGGCTCCACCCAAGCCCTTAGCACCACCATAAGTGCTTGTTATAAATGCGTGTTCTTGGGCTCGGCTCTGATTTATCCTATCATTATCTCTAGGAGCTGAGCCCAAGAATCTGCATTTTAAAGAAGCTCCCCAGGTGACTGATTTTTATGCACACCAAATTAGAGAACCTTGTCAAAGCTGCAGACCTATAGGTAATCAATACATAGCTTTGTGAAAACAAAAACAAAAGATGCAAATCAGAGCCTTTACATATTAAAGGTTTCTCTGTCCAGTTGCCTGATTTGTGCTCAGCCTGCCTTGTTTTCTCTCAGCTGCTGGGCTGAAGGAGCCAAGTTCTTTATTTTACATCTGGTTAACGTACTGTTACTGTCAGAGATAAGGCTAATTTGAGTCTCATTTAAAATATATGCCTCTATCTGGGTCATAAAAGTTAGGTGTGACCTTTCAGTACTTCGTATTTTCTTAAAAATATGTCAGTATCACACATATATATGTACAACAGCAATGGGCTCCTATGTCATCTTTCAGGCAGGCAGTACAACATGTACCTTCTCCACCTATAATAGAGTGGAAATATGAATATTTAAAAATATGAACATTTCCTGTATTCCTATATGTATGTGCATATAGACATGGCAAAATAGTGTATTTTTCTTCCCTGATTAAAGAAAAAAAGTAAGGAAAGTAAACAGAAAACAAAATAGTCAACTGAAAGAAAGAAGAGAAAATAAATTTCTGGGAATGCACTGTTCCCAACTCAATGTTTTCAGCCAGTAATTGAGTCTTAGAATTGCTATTAGAATAGAAACACTTCAGACAAGGCCTGAAGTCAGCGATCAGCTGCTAAAAGGAGAACAGTAATCATCGTGAGAATAACAGTAATAATGGGGCAAACCAATGTGGTCTGTAGTTTTTACTGAGCGAAGCATCGATTATTTAGACCATGTCTTCATTTTAAAATTTTACACTTGTTTGCGGCACAATGGTTAAGTGCTTGGCTGCTAACTGGAAAGTCGGTGTTTGAACCCACCAGCAGCTCCGCAGGAAAGACCTGGCAATCAGCTCCTGTAAAGATTACAGGTCAGGAAACCTGAAGGGGCAGTTACTCTGTCACATGGGGTCACTATGAGTTGGAACCAACTTGATGGCATCCAACAACAATATATATTTACAATATTATTGTTTCTATATTTTAGTCATAACTCCTCGTCAATTTAATGGAAAATAGAGTAAAACTAGTTTGCCCTAATTTTCTTTTAAACCTTCCTCTCAAGAAAGTATAGAAAAAAGAGTCTAGTAAAGACTATTCATGTCAGAGTGCAGCAAATATTTTTTTATTAACCTATGTTCCTTGTTACTATCTACTACTTCCATGTACTATAACCCTCTCAAGTCCTTCTTTTTTTTTTTTTTAACTTCTTTAGGACCCATCTATGCTATAAACCATAATATTTCTAAATTAAACTAAGCAATAGAAGGGTCAACCCCAAACCCACTGGGGTCGAGTCAATTCTGACTCACAGTGACCTATATGACAGGGTAGAACAGCCCTGTAGGGTTTCCAAGGAGCAGCTGGTGGATTCAAACTGCTGACCTTTTGGTTAGCAGCCAAACATAAACTACTGTGCCACCAGGGGAAGTGTCAAAGCTGAGCATAAAAATACAGAATTTGATGTCAGTGATTTTTTGCTAGTATATGTGATTTGTTTTCTGATTCATATTCAAAGTTTCATCTACTATTTTATCAACCAGGGAAAGTCAAATTCCAGTGTGGCCACTATCCTCAAAACTAGAACCAGTTTGGTATTCTTAACTAAAAATATGGCAGACTACCCCAGGAATAGAACTATTACCGTAACTGTCTGGTCATTCACTGAATGAAATAAGTAACGCAGAAAAAGCCTTTGTTAATTACACAATAAATAAACATTTAACATTTCAGAGGTTTAAATGATGCCATGGGGAAAGATTTGTACAAATTGAAATCTGTTTTTACTATTCATTGGACTAGCAGTTTGTAAGGTTGTCAGGCAATGGATCAGAACACTGAGAAAAAATTCAAATTTAATGAGATAAATTCATTGATGAAAATGAAACCAACTCAAGACAAGTAAAAACTGGGAAATAACTTATTCTTATTGCCCACATCATAGACTGATATAAAATTTTGTTTCTATTATTTAATTTATGTTTAGGGAGCCCTGGTGGTGCAGTGGTTAAGAGTTTGGCTGCTAACCAAAAGGTCAGCAGTTGGAATCCCCCAGCCGCTCCTTGGAAACCCTATGGGGCAGTTCTACTCTGTCCCATAGGGTCGCTATGAGTTGGAATTGACTTGACGGCAACAGATATTCTATGATAACTGAAAGAAAAACAAAACACACCCTTCCTCATGGTTGCTCCATTTGAGATGGGAGAAGATCATTAACTGATTAATGCTCAATACTGAGCCGTGAATAAGTTAATTGTTGCTCTGCAGCAGATTCTATTTTCACGTAATGTTTTGTTTCTTTAAATAGATAATCCAATTGTATTTAATAATAAAAAAGTAAATACAGTCATAATTTACTATTTTTACCAGACTACCAGAAACAATTGTTGGAAAAAGAAACTAATGTGGATTGAGAATTGGTGTCATCTTCCAAATTTACTTACCTGTGGAGAATATATTTGGTAAGAATGCTGTTTCAGTAATGACCAATCCCTTGAAGATGAGGTTAAACTAAAAGCAATCAGTTTTCAGATTTAAAAAGATATATCTAAGAATAGAAGTTGGATTTACCTAACAGAGGTACTATTTTCATTCTTGTTTTTACCTGGTGGTACAATGTACTGGGGGCTCTGGTGGCACAGTGGTTAATAGCTTGGCTGCTAACCGAAAGGTTGGCGATTTGAACCCACCGGCCACTCCAAAGGAGAAAGATGTGGCAGTCTGCTTCCCTAAAGATTACAGCCTTGGAAACCCTATGGGGCAGTCCTACTCTGTCCTATAGGGTCGCTATGAGTTGAAATCAACTCCACAGCAATGGGTATAATGTATTAAAAACAAACAAAAATTCTAGCTACCTAAGAACTCTATTTTGTATGTTTATCCGTATGTATATGTGGGGTGTAATTCTGAGATGTTTATCTTTCGTCGGGTTTCTTTTATCTTACCTATTCAAATGGTATTTTTAAACTATTCAAAACCAGTGGCTCTTATCCAGGGGCAATTCTGCTCCCCAGGGGACATTTGGCAATATCTGAAGACACTTTTGGATGTCACAACTAAGACAGTGCTACCGTCACCCTGTTGGTAAAGGCCAGTAATGGTGCTAAGCAGGCTACAATGCACAGGATAGTCCTCCCCACAAGAAAGAACTGTCCGGTCCACAGTTCAGTTACCCCTGCTCTAAATTTTTAAGTTTGACCCTGCTGTTGTTGTCGTTGGTGCCGTCTATTCGGTTCCAACTCACAGAGACCCTATGTACTACAGCAGAACGAAACACTGCCCAGTCCTGCGCCATCCTCACAATCGTTACCATGTTTGAGCTCACTGTTGCAGCCACAGTGTCAATCCATCTCATTGAGGGTCCTCATCTTTTTCAATGATCCTCTACTTTACCAAGCATAATGTCCTTCTCCAGGGACTGGTCCCTCCTGATAACATGTCACAGTAACTGAGACGAAGTCTCTCCATCCTTGCTTCTAAGGAGCATTCTGGCTACTTCTTTCAAGATAGATTTGTTAGCTCTTCTGGCAGTCTATGGTATATTCAGTATTCTTCACCAACACCATAATTCAAATGAGTCGATTTTTCTTTGGTCTTGCTTATTCACTGTCCAGCTTTTGAATGCACATGAGACGACTGAAAATAACCACGGCTTGGGCCAGGAGCACCTTAGTCCTCAAGGTGACGGCTTTGCTTTTTAACACTTTAAAGAGGTCTTTTGCAGCAGATTTGCCCAATGCAATAAGACGTTTAATCTCATGACTGCTGCTTCCATGGGCATTCATTGTGGATCCAAGTAAAATGAAATCCTTGACAACTTCAGTCTTTTCTCTGTTTATCATGATGTTGCTTATTGGTCCAATTGTGAGGATTTTTCTTTTCTTTATGTTGAGGTGTAATCCATACTGAAGACTGTGGTCTTTGATCTTTATCAGTAAGTGCTTCAAGTGCTCTTCATTTTCAGCAAGCAAGGTTGTGTCACCTTAATATTGCAGGTTGTCAATCAGTCTTCCTCCAATTCTGATGCCACGCTCTTCTTCACAGTTCTTCTTCATACATACCTTACTCTCAAACAAATTTCTTAGTTCAGAAAAAAGCACTTTTCTGCAGAGCGTAGAATGTTGCAGCCGGGTAGTGCCTTCCTTCCTCAATGTTGCTGGATGTGTAGTGCATTTATTCTAGCTAATGTGAATCCCGAATAAAAACTGTGCATCATCATTTCAAGATAAAATGACTAAGATGAAACTTCAATAGCCCTAACTGTTTTATTGCTTCTTCCCCCTTCTCTGTGACAGTAAACACCATATTTATGATTACTTTCTGTTTTTCTAGGTGTAAAGACAGAATTCTAATGAACCTTGAAACATCATAAAAAGGGAGTGAGAACAAGCACCTGGCTCAAAGGTCCACTGCCTGCTCATATAAGGTGCTAAATTCACTCTGGCAGTCTATACAAAACAAATGAGCTGTAGAGAAATGCTTTTTCTGGCAGTGCACCTATAACTTAAAATATTTCTCACCAGGAAAAAAATAAACTAAACATATACGTACACACATACAAAATAACAAAACTCCTCTCTCCACTCTTTTGGCTAAAATGGCAGAGCAGACACATTTCAAGGTATGCAGATAATATATTTCAATACTGAATTAATTCAAGCAAATAAATCCAGAGGACAGAAAATAAGATATACTCGACTTCAACATGACCAGATGCCAAAATGATAACTAGTTGAAAGACCTGCTGTTTACCATGCACAAAGAACAGAGTTCTGGCTACAACCTGCCTGTGTATACACTGTCTTCAAAAAGCAACTTCAAAGTGCAGACAATCTTGGAAGAATATTCTACTTCCACTTGACCTCTAGAGTGAAGTCATTTTAGACTGCCTTTATTAACTTTTAAAAACTTAAATGGAAAGCCAGAATTTTAAACTTTTCAAAACTATTGTGCCTTTATTCCATTGCCAGTCTTAAATAAAAACTTCCAAGGAGAAAGATGCCCAAACATGTTTGCCTCTCTGGAAAGCTTTGTAAAACAGTTAGGATAAAATTTTACCAAACCAATATTTGTGGATTTTATATTTTAATGTATTTGTGCTCTGATGTATTAAAAAATATTTATTTTTATAGGCTATCTTTTTACAAAGTAGGACATAATATAGCAAAGAAAAACTATACTTTTTTTTTAAAGAAGTTAATCAGGAATAAAGGAAAGGGAGGAATAAATATAATGAGATAAAAACAGGAGTGTAGTTTACACAATATACAGTCTTAGAGATTTTAGAGGTGAGACACATACTTGATTCTTGTTCATTTAAGTATTGGGAGAAAGAGAGAGAGAAAAGAAAAGAAGAGGGGAGGAGAGAGGGGAAGGGAGAGGAGGGAAGTGGAGGGGAGAGAAGAGAAGGCAGGCTGCTTTCAGAAAGAACATTAGATTCCATTAGATTAGCTTCTTACACATAGTATCTTTCCTTGTACCCTGAACACTTCCACAAGACACTGTAAATCTTGGAAATGCCAGCTTAAGATCTCAATAAATAATTATAAAATATGAGCTCAGTATATCCTATATCCAACTAAGATATCATGGTCCCTCATTTTAATAACACTGTTGCCTCTGTCTTTCATTGCCTCAGACAAAATAAACCCAATTCTGGAATAACTCAATCATTCTCTTTCTCTCTGCTATGCCCATGTGCCTCAGTTAGCACTCACACCCAAATGACTCACAAATACATTTTCCCAGCACAAATATCTTTACTCATGTCCAGATCCATATACCCAACTGCCTCCTTAGCATCTTCTCTTGGATGACTCCAAGGTACCTCAACTGTTACATCAAACCCAAATGCTTGATTTTCCCCCAAACATGAGTGTCTCCCTATTTCCTGTTTTCAGTGAAAGGCACAGCCAGCTATTAAGTTGTGCAAAGCAGAAACTCTGGAGTCATTCTTGATACCTCTCTCTCCTTCATTCCATAATCTACACATCTGATGCACTGCCAACCCTTTCAATCATCACTACCACCACTCAAGTCCAAGACATTATTATAGAAACTACTGCAATAGCTTCTCAACAGGCCCTCCCACATTTACTCCAAACTCCCTCCAATCTGTGAATGCAAATCTGATCCTATCAGCTCTCTGCATAAAGCCTTAAACAGCAACTCCTTGCTATTTTAGAATAAAGGCAAGCAAAGCTTGTTAATACCGCCTACAAGCCCTGGGTTGGTCTAGGCTCAAAACACTGCTTCAGTCTAATTTCAAACCTCTTTCCTCTTGCTTTCTGTATTCCAGTTACAGTGGTCTTTCCCTGGCATCCTCCCTCCTCCCTTCTACCACAGGACCTTTGAGCACACTGTTTTTCTTTAAAGGGCACATCTTCTTTCCCCTCTGTACCTAATTCACTCTCATTCATCCTTTTGATTTATCACAAATGCCACTTCTTTGGGAAACTTGTCTCAGAGCTACATCTCTCCAGCAGAGACCCCTGGCTCCTGGACTATCATGTTCCTCTCCTTCCTAGCTTCCTAGCTGCCTGATATGGTTGCAATTATAGGCTTGTTTGTAGAATTACTTCATTAGTATCTTTATCTCCCACAGAATATAATTTCAAAGAGGGCAGGAACCATGTCTGTTTTGCTCTTTATTGAACCTTAGGAACCCTGGTGGCATACTGGTTAAGGGTTCAGTTGCTGAAGAGAAAGGTGGAGGGCAGAACTCAAATTCTAGTAAAAAGATCAGACTTAATTGTCTGACTGAGACTGGAGGAACCCCAGAAAGCATGGCCCCCAGACTGTCTGTCAACCCAGAACTAAAACTATTCCCAAGGCCAACTCTTCAGACAAAGATTAGACTGGACTGTGGGACATAAAATGATACTCGTGCAGAGTGTGCTTCTTAGCCCAAGTAGGTACATGAGACTAAATGGGCAGCTCCTGTCCAGAGGTGAGATGAGAAGGCAGAGAGGGTCAGGAGCTGGTTGAATGGACACGGGAAATCGGGTGGAAAAGAGGAGTGTGCTGTCACAGAATAGGGAGAGCAACTAGGGTCACATAACAACGTATGTATATATTTTTGTATGAGAGACTAACTTGAATTGTAAACTTTCA
>NW_004443941.1:11137940-11167248 GCF_000243295.1 Trichechus manatus latirostris | reverse complement strand
TGTCACAGAATAGGGAGAGCAACTAGGGTCACATAACAACGTATGTATATATTTTTGTATGAGAGACTAACTTGAATTGTAAACTTTCACTTAAAGTACAACAATTAAAAAAAAAAAAAAAGAGTTCAGGCGCTAACCGAAAGGTCAGCAGTTGGAATCCACCAGCCACTCCTTGGAAACCACATGGGGCAGTTCTACTATGAGTCGGAATCCACTCGACGGCAATGAGTTTGGTTTGGTTTTGGTTAGGACTTAATGCAGTGCTTAACACCTAGTGCAAGGCCCAATAAATGTCTGCTGAATGAATAATGAATACTGTAGTGATATCCTGAATTAAGAATGATCAAAATTAACTATCTGAGATGTCAGGCCTAATTTATGAAGCAGTGATACACTGTAGGAAAAGACATATTATTCTGACAATGACATGAAAGACTAGTGCTTGAAAATTATTAAAAGAAAAACATAATGACCTCAGACCAATAACAAGTTTCCACTTAAGGAACTCTAACTATTATTTAGACCGTAGTACTTTTTTATTATCCCCAAAAGTCTGTGAGATGGATGGTATTATTCCCATTTCAACTATGAGAAAACTGGGCTTGAAAAGGTTAAGTAACTTTCCCAAGGTCTTGCAGTATAAATGGTAGAGCTGGGATTTGAACCCAGATTGCAGTAACTCTCCCATCCATGACCTTAACATCTATACTTTATAATATTATTAACACCTAAATTCAAGTGATTGTTTTGGGGAGGAGGACAAGAATGCTTTTTTAATATTAGTAATTCTTAACTATTTAATAATTTTGGAGTATAATCCTCTGTATCAGAGCCTTGTTCCATGTTCCACATAAATATACAAAGTAATATTTTGCAATCTTGTTATCACACTATTGTCTATAACATGAGGTCATTCAAATGATGCCATATTATATATGTTATAATATGTTCATTATGATATCAATATCATTAACACATGAAACAAAAGTCTTACAATCATGATGGTAAAAAGCAACCAAGATCCTCAAAGGTTAAAGGGCAGCTTACTGACTGCATGATCATGGAAATCAGTTATTAAAATAGCCAAAAGAATTCATTACAAATATTTTTGGCCAAAAAAAAAAAGAGAGAGAGATCTTATTATTTAAAAGCCTTATAGACTGGCATTAGCCTAAAGCCATTTATAACAAGGCTTCCATGTGAAAGACAGTTTTTCTGTTAAAGGTTAATTTCTGTATTTTTTTCATCAAAGAAACAAGAACTTTATAAGAAAATGCTTATGAATGTCAACATACCAAAGGCACAAAGGTTTATCAAGACAGGTTTATGGAAAGCAGATTTTCTATAAACATGCAACTTCTAAAAAGAAGGATAAAGATGTGGGTGGACCCTACCTGAAGACAGGAGCTGTAAATAGCTTGGGAACTGTGGATGCCAGGAAACATTTAATTACAGAACCACTTTTCAGACCAAATACTATTTTTTTGAGGGCAACTTCTGGTTTAAAACAGCACAGATGAAAATAACACAAAACAGAGCTTCATTTGGCTCGCACACTATCAACCACAGAGCAAGGGTGACCTTTCCGAGAATTGTGCTTTGGATGATGTTCACTTGGAAAAATGAATAAAGCTTGCTTAATTTAGTGAAATTTCTGGTTTCAAGAAGAGCCTATTGGGAAAGGGATACATATCTATAGCTATACCTATCTATCTATATATTTTAATTCAATACTGATGATGCACTGGGCAAATTTTCACATTAATGGCATCACATCACTAAACTATATAAATATTCCACTGACTCTGATCTATTCGCCACTGACCTCCGTACCAAAAACCAAACCAAACCCATTGCTGTCAAGTCAATTCCGACTCATGCGACCCTATAGGATAGAGCAGAACTGCCCATGGGGTTTCCAAGGAGCAGCAGGTAGACTCAAACAGCTGACCTTTTGGTTAGCAGCCAAACTCTTAACCTCTATGCCACCCGGGATCCCTCCATAAGGTGATGCAAACAGGAGTTGTGTATGCATTCCAAGGAGAAAAAGCAATTTTCTGTTTCGAATGACAGCTCTTTGGCTGCCTTTAAACAATAGAGAGCTATTTAATATCTAATTTATTCAGAACCAAAAGAACATCACAAAAAAAGCTCTAGTTTCTTGTACAATAAAGGTATGGAAACTGCAGATTTCTGAACAATAATAGTAAAATACTGCAATCTCTCTGCCAATAGAGGAAACAGACAGTGTGTGAGTTCTTTTGTGGAAACTGGCAGATATCGGCAGCTTTTCTGAAGTCTCACTTACACAATTTCTTTTTATTGGCAATGCAATAAAAAGCTTTAAATCCAGAGGGGGGAAATGTCTCCACAATCAAGTATTAACCATAACTCTCTAAAGCAAGGCCCTGAGGCTCTCAGATAATACTAAGAACTAAGGAGCAGGCTTATACTTGAGAAGAACACCACAATATAATTAACACATGTAACAAAAGTCTTACAATCACGATGACAAAAAGCAATCAAGATCCTCAGAGGTTAAAAGGCAGCTCTGACTGCATGATTAGCTGAACAGATGTATAGCTAGAAGAGACCCGGAGCGGCAGGTAGAACTGTCTTAGATAACTCACTGAATATATTTGAGCTAGGTTTCCTCATCTTTAGAAGACGTTGATCATTGCTGAATCCTAGTCTAGATTGAAAGTACTGGGGTTTCTAAACTGTCAGCAGGAGTAGTAACTGCAATGAAAGTTAGGACTGGACACTAAATTTCTGAGTTCTAATTCACCCAAGTGTTGGTACTTCATAGAACGTCGTATGTAGTCCATCTGTAGAGATGAAAAATTCTTACAAATTCTATTATTATGGATTTTCTAGTAGCACAGTAGAAAGAGACCATGGCCTATGATTCATTACATTTTTCAATGATACTTCCTTATATGATTAAAAAGTACATATTAATATTGCTTTCAATATTCTTTCATTATGTACTGGGGCTCAAAATACAATCTACTAGTCTCAAAGTGAAGCACAATTCCCCTGCCTCCAGATGGATCTTCTGCACACTACCTGTTTAAACAGTATTTACTTGCATCATATGAAATTTCACATTTTGTTAATTTTCACCTTAAAAAAAACAGCAATTTTTATATGATTTAACCTTCACTAATTTATTGTGAGTGCGTGGATGGTTCAAACAGTTAATGCACTCGGCTTCTAACCAAAAGGTTAGAGGTTCAAGTCCACCCAGATATGCCTAGAGAAAAAGGTCTGGCAATCTACTTCCAAAAAACTAGCCATTGAAAACCCTTTGGAGCACAGTTCTACTCTGACACACATGGCGTTGCCATGAGTTGTAATCAACTCTATGGCAACTGTTTTTTTACTAGTTTAATTTGTGTGTATGTATGTATGTATATGTGTACGTGTATAATATCTATTAAAATGTTATAGAAATCCAATAATCAATATGGTTACCTGCATTAGCAGAAACCTTAGTAAATGAGGTAAGTTTTTATGGGCTATTTAATCTGTTTAACTGGTCTTTCCATATTCTATAACCATGCAGTCATAATCAATATTGGTCTTCATTGATATGATCTTTTTCATAAATGCACCCTGTCAGATCTTTTTCATAAATTCACACACTGTGTCTAACATTGTTTTCATTATGTAGTAGTGAAATATCAAAATTTAAATAAGTGTCTTGTCCAGTGGGGACATGGTTTGAAGATGGGCTCAAGGCTTAAAAAATTGTTAGTATGTTCACAGAGAAATACGTAGAGTGGTTCAGACGCACATCTTTTATTGTCATTGAAACATAGTAGAAGTTGGTTATATTTATGATAACTTCAAATTCTGGAAAAAAAATTGTCTGGGACTTTAAAAAAGCAGTTGGTAATGCAGATGATGTTCTTAACTGTTAATTTCAATAAGTCCCTCAGCCTTTACCACACCACTTTTTACCAGTACACAAGATGTTTTGTGTATTTCTCAGGTAAGTGTTTCTTTTTATCTCGAAGGAGCTTGTAAACTTCGAAGATCAAGTACTGTTTTGTCATCTCTCTCTCTCTAAGATTCCAGTGAGATGCTAATTTTGTTAGGCCTCCAGTGAAAATGTGCTTCTGAGGACACTTGATCCTCATCCAGCCCCAGGGCTATGGGTCTTGATTAGTCTAGATATTCCTGTAATTCTTTTCCTAATGCTGGTGATCCGTCTAGGAAAGGGCCAATGAGACCGGAGGAAGATTCTGCTGGGAAACTTGCGGGAAAGGTTCTCCTCAATTGAAAACAGACACACACAACATGAAGGAGAAAAGAGTCCTAGTCTATGTTTGCAAATAGTTCTATGAGGATGGGATGCATGAGGCTACTACATCCATCTTGTAATCACAAGTGGACAAGCCTAAGGACATAAGATAACATGCAGAGTGGACATACTGAAAGAATCTGTAGCCAATGACATACCTGACCTCTGGATTTTTCAAACTGTGATGACTTCATGCTGTTGGTGGTGGTGGTGGTTGCCATTGAGTCGATTCCAACTCATGGCGACCCTAGGTGTGCAGAGTAGAATTGCTCCATAAGGTTTTCAAGGCTGTGGACTTTCGGAAGAAGATCACCAGGCCTGTCTTCTGAGGTTCCTCTGACTGGGTTTGAACCGCCAACCTGTAGGCTAGTAGTCGAGAACTTAACCATTTGCACCACCCAGAGATTTGACCCCTGGGTTTTGGATTGTGACATGATAAACTACTGTACATTTTATCTTCGAAGAGGAAAGCCTACTGACACACATAAAAACTAAGTCTTAAAAAATCTTCCTGTTGATCTCACTTCTCAGGATTGTAGTAATCATACCAAACCAAACCCACTGCCAGCGAGTCAATTCCAGCTCATAGGCAGTATATTTCAAAGTGAGCACTTACGAAGTTACCACCGAGTCCATGTATATGAATGGGAACAAAATGGACATTTTTGTGTTTGACTGTGTGAATGTGCATGTGTCTATTTATATAAAATAGTCAATAAGATGGTTAACACGGACATTTTTTTAAATGAGTTTTTCCCCAGTATTCCCTGGCAGAAAGAAAGCAAGTTATAAATTCCCTCACTTTTTATGCATGTTTGAATATTTAGTGTAGGAGGCTTAGAAGGGTGGGGGGAAAAGAGAAGGAGAAAAGATGAATAAGAGTTCCTTTTGAAATCCAAAATGATTACTAAGAATAGTGATTTTAGGCAATTCACTCTTGGAAGAACTGTCATAATCGATAACTTCCCACAGCTTGGTTCATAAACCTTATTTTTAGTTAAACTAGTAACACAGGTAACAATTAGACATCATCACCAACGTTTTCATGCATTAATGCCAGTGCAAATTGACTCCTACCAGTAAAAATACTCCTTCTCTCTGTCAAACATCCGTGAAGGGTATGACTTACTGCACTCAGGGCATAATTGTATCTCCTGCCTGCATAAAACTGACACATAAAAATCAATATTAATTAAAAAAGGATCAAAACTGTCCTCATTATCTTATTTGGCTGTCTCTCCAAAATGGGGTTACCATTCATGGCAGACACACACCAGAGTCTCGACTTAACAAACTCCTGCTGCCAAGTAATAAGTGTTCACTTATTGGTTGGGTCTAAGTACCTGTTTCCCTAAGAACAGTTATTTATAGTGTAGCCTCGAAAAAAGACCTGATTTCTAACTGTAAACTTCTTCCAGACTATCTACGACACTTTGCCGTATTACTTATTTTTCTGTTCAACGTATCTGTATTATCTAGTTTCCCCCCAGAATATTCCTTATATAAGAAAAGAATAAAAGTTTATCTCACAGGACTGGGATTATAGTGCCTTACAGAATGTATAATACTTACTTGACATTTGTTTTATCTTAAAATATGTATTGTTGTGATTGTTGTGTGCTGTCAAGTTGATTCCGACACATAGCGACCCTATATGTATATAGTTGCTAATTTTATTACATGTTATTCCACATTTATTTTAACCCACAAGTAATGATTTTCTAAACCAGCGAGAAGAACAAGTGTGCTAAGGATGTACGCCATGCTCCCCTGGTGGCTTTGCAAACGTACACCTCAGTTTAAGAAGTCTTGTGATACCTGTTTTCTCTCCACTCTTTCTCCATTTCTTCATGCTATCTTTCCTCAGGGCTCCTTCAATTAAGAAAACGGTAACAATTCCAGAGAATGTTACCACGGCGGGGATTATTAGCTCTGGGACACTAATCCTAATGAGGTCAAACCCACTGATGGTCGGGAACAAGAGATGCAGGGTTAGAGGTTCCTTCTGGCCTTTTCCTGCCCCAGTTATGTCTTGAGGCCGTCTCTAAGACCAGAGAATGTGAGTGATGTGAGACATTCTCTTATTAACATCAAAACCGATTCACATGATTCTAGCTTTAACGATCTGCTTTTCACTTGCTAATGAACACCATAAACTAGCTATATACCACCCAAAAAGACAGTTTTTAAAGAAGCAGCATAGGTTATCCATAAACATTAAATCAATCACGTTTAAGCACAGGTAATTTTATCATTTATCTGGTCTCATTTAACAATTTATGCTACGGATATAGGAAAATGAGGTATGGTTTAAACTTTTGCTAAATGTTCCAGAGAGAAAGAAATTCTCCTTTGAGACTATATAAGGGACAATTTGAGGTCAGCAATTGCCATATCATAAGCGATTACACATATATAAGTAAGTGATGCCAAGTTACCACTTACAGAGTGCAGTGGTGCTAAGCAGTCTGGGTATCTTGACTGGAGTTACAAACCCTGGCCTACATAATCATGGGCAAATTATTTAACCTCCAAATTTCAACATTCTAATCTATGAAATGAGTATAATAATAGTAACTACCTAGTAGGTCCCTGTAGAGAATTGAATGAGTACTGAATTAACGGGAGCTGCTACTATTAGTAAGGAATCTCTGGGTGATGCAAACAGTTAAGCACTTGACTACTAGTTGAAAGGCTGGCAATCTGAACATACCCAGAGGCACCACAGAAGAAAGGCCTTGTGATCTGCTTCCGAAAGGTTCCAAAAAAAAAAAAAAGAAACCAAACCCGTTCCGCGGAGTTGATTCCGACTCATAGAGACCCTACAGGGCAGAGTAGAACTGTCGCATAGAGTTTCCAAAGAGGGGCTGGTGGATTCGAACTGCCCACCTTTTAGTTAGCAGCCATAGCTCTTAATCACTGTGCCACCAGGGCTCCCAAAAGGTTATAGCCTTGAAAACCTATGGAGCAGTTCTACTCTGCATACACGGGGTCAGAATGGACTCAACAGCAACTGACAACAACAATAACACTATTAATAAATAATCCCCGCAGATTCCTAGACTCACAGCCATGTAGACAATAATTTCAGGAAATATTCTCCAAGACATTACTTATTTCCACCTTTTCACTTTCAGAGTGAGAAAACTTAGATTCTGAGGTCAGTAGACAGACACAAGATCCCCCAATTAGTTGGTGGCACAGACCAGACAAAGCCTTAATCAAAGTCACTATAATTTGCTATAGCACATTTCAAAACTGTAGTAGAAAAAAAAAGGCATAAGGGAAGATGGTGATTTTCAAAGTAATACTGATATTTTCATTATAGAAAGAGACGGCAAACATAATTAGAATAGTTAACTATCCTTAGGAAGGGCAAGTGTTGTCTTCCATGACAGAACTTGCTTTTACTTTTGAATTAGTGAGGTAGTAATGAACTGAGTTTACATGAGTTCCTATCTCATGCCCTTGTAGCTATCAATTTATACAATTTAAATAAAAACGTCCTGGTTTCCTTCTAGGAATTAGTGAGATATGTACTTGAAATCACTGAATTTTAAAAACGTGCATCCTCCATTAACGGAATTAATAAGGAGTTGCCGATGGACAGAGACAAGCTATATCTAGGAGACCGGTCAGCATTTTTTGTCAGAAAATATTTCAAATAAGACAATTTCTTGGTTCAGCAGTTTATGTTGGCTGAGAAATGGGGAAGCGAAGTTGGGGGACTGTTTGAAGAAGGAGGAGCACATTTAATGAGTATTAAATACATACCAGACACAGTGCTAAGCACTTTCCATAGCAATTAGTTTTTCTAGAAACCCAGTGAAAAAGGCAATGGGTTTTTGCAGATGGAAAAAACAATTAAATATCAGTTAATTTAGCAAATGACAAAGAGATTTTTTTTTTAACTAATTCAACTGTCATATGATCTTTAAAAAGCTCACTAGATTCCATCTTTTGCAAGACATCCTTATTGATAAGATGACCTTAAGATTCCTTTTGGTGTTAAATACTAATTTACCTTGGAAAGAGGGAGAACTGACTACTTTATACTTGATTTTTTTTTTTTCAACAGCAGAGAGTTTTATAGTAAATTTCTAGGGCATTGCATCTTTGTGAGAGCATGCAGACTAAAACAAATAGAAATGATATCCTCCCTCACAGAAGTACCTTACACTCACCAACCTTGGTCCAAACGTTAGCCTAAGACTGCCCCTAACCCAGAGCCAAGTGCAAACCTGGAGTCCTTACAGACACCGTAACTGTGCGGGTTTGAAATTCTCATCCAACCGAGCCTTTGCTTTCACACGTGATTTCTGTTTTCACATTTTTTGAGAACGCTTTTACATCACTGAAGACCTGAGGTACACAATTTAAAAAGTGTTACTTATACAATTTAAACTGTGCGGTTATAGTCAGAACTATGTAGTAACTTCACATTCTAAAAAGTGGTAGTAAAGTAAATACTATTATAGTTAGTTTCTAGTACTTTGGCAACAACAGAATAAAATATTAATAATAAATTTAAGAAGACAATAGCTGTAAGTACAGGAAATCCTCAACCTTGAATAAAGGAAAGTATGAATGGCATATAAGAGCTGAAGGGGATGCTCATTCATCTTCCCAAGTTTGAATACCTAGCCATTATTTGCTATATGAAAAATTATTTATTTCTAATAATAATAATAGTAACAAAACAACATTATCAATAATCATAGCTACTATTTGTTGAGAGTCTATTAAATCACACATCCCCATTAATCTTTACAACAAATCTGTTCTCCCCATTTTATAGATGAATAAATTGAGGCCCAGACCAGTTAAGGGACTTCCCTAAAGACAATGCAAGTGGAGAGGTGTTACTAATTTAATAAGTTTTCTT
The DNA here is from genome assembly GCF_000243295.1 of Trichechus manatus latirostris. Lineage (NCBI taxonomy): Eukaryota > Metazoa > Chordata > Mammalia > Sirenia > Trichechidae > Trichechus > Trichechus manatus. Next base: position 11,158,054 of record NW_004443941.1, on the reverse strand, counting down.
CCATTGGACTTTAGATTATTGAATATATATTCATAATAATGTGACCACAGTTCTATGCAACATAAATAAATTCCGTTCTTTTCTTGAGAAATAAATATATACTTAGCACAAGACGTTACAGGCAGATAAAATGCATTTCCTACCAAAATTATAACAATAAAAATTTACACAGAGCAAAATAAAGTAAAAGAATCATAATTTTCTGACTGAATCACTTGACACTCCTCTATTCACTGCTTCATGCATCAACTCTGGTCCTCTCAATGAAAAGCAACTACAGGCATGAGGTCCCCAATTGAGCAGGTAGCTGGAAGGCGGTACAGCATCATGGTTACCTAGACAGGTTCCAGAGTCCAACAAACATGGTGGAATCATAGCACCAACACTCACTAGCCTTGGCAAGATCCACTTAATCCTCCTAAACTTCTGTTACTCATCTGGAATACCTACCGATACCTACTGATAATGATACCTACTGACAGTGCTATAACTAGGATTAAATGTGATAATGCAAACAAAATGCTCGCACAGTATTTGGCCCATAGTAAATGCTCGGTAAATCATAGACATTTTTACATTTATAGCTGTTCCTCCAGGATTCAAAGGAACTGTGGCAATTTTACCTCTCCACTTATCACTGCTGGAGCCCTGGTGGTGCAGTGATTAAAAGCTTGGCTGCTAACCAAAAGGTCGGCAGTTCGAATCCACCAGGTGCTCTTTGGAAACCCTATGGGGCAGTTCTACTCTGTCCAATAGGGTCGCTATGAGTCAGAATCAACTCAATGGCAATGGGTTTGGTTTTGCTTTTAGTTATCACTGCTAGGTTCCTTTGATTCTTTTCCTTCCCTTCGTTTCATTTTCCTCTTTCCATTGAGCAATCCAAATCTAACTTGACCATGTCCTCAATCTTTCTGTCTTGGCGTGACCTATCATTTCTTGACTTGGCTCAGGGTTAACAGATGAGGAAACATGGAGTTAATTAGGAGACACCTAGGGAAGAAGAGAGAAATCCCTTCCTCAAACTGCCAAGGGGACACCTAACCCATCCCTCTCCCTGCTCGGCCAGAGAACTAGCCAACAATGACTGGAAACTAGGGACACCCCATTCTGATTGCTGAGCTACTACATGTTTACCTGACATTCAGAGTTGTATTTCCGAATCACCTTTGCCATAGAAGTGGCAATATGTATGGTGGCAAAGCTCTACCGCTGCTGTAGAATACTACCTGCCTCAGGGACAGTAAGGGTTAAGCCAATTTCCATGAGTGCACTGGCCTGAGAAACTATAGACCAAGTATATGCTTCCTTAACCCATTCAACTTGGCTGGGGGTGGCTCAGATGCCTGCTGAAAGTAACAATGATGAACTCAAGGAAGTGTATTCTAGTATAAAAATGAACCCAGCCGATATGCTTCTCTCATACACTCTGTGCTCCAAGTGGTAAATGGAGACAGTGACTGGCATTAGACGGTGTAGCGTTGATACACATTCATCTGCAATGGGTCTTTGGGGTTGCATGTTTTGGAAAGATGATCAAAACCCGGAAGTGGTTTTGCACTCAGACCAAAACCCAGAAGTGGTTTTGCACTCAGTCACTGACTTCTTGCTAGGCTTTCTGAAGGACGTTCTTTCCTTGTTTCAAAGTTTACTGTCTGTTCTTGGCAGCTGGATGGAAGTGGAGAGGAGCAGGCAAACAGGAGGGCAGGAAGGAGCAGACAGTGTTTCCATCTGGAGTGAGCTTCTCCCAATTCCCACATAGTTATCTGCGGATGTGCAATAGAAACTAATCTTTTCTTTTTCCTGTTTATTTAATTTTCTCTTGTTCCTAGCATTTTGAGCTGGATTCTTAGAGGTTCTTCGAGTTCCTTGGCCCTCCTTTAATTGTACTTCATCTCACTCTAAGTCAGTCCAGATGGTGGAATTCCAACTTTTAGGTGAATATTAAGGTCAGTGAGAGCACACCTGATATACGCCCCATCTTGACTTTCTAACAGACATTAATAATCCTTCCTCTGGCAGGTAAGGAATCTATTTTATTTGGTCATTTTCTCTATTTCATCATTCATGAACAGACTCTTCTACATGGGTAATCATCATCATCATCATCATCATCATCATCATCATCATCATTCAAACACTTCTAAGTTCTTCTAAACCATCACTTCATTTAATCCTATAAACAACCATATCAGATAGGCAAATTACGCACTATTTTAAAGATGAGGAAACTAAACACATGGTGGTTGAGGAACTTGCTCAAGGCACATAGCCAAGGAGGTATATCTGAGATGTGAGTCCCAAGAATCTTTCAGATCCGTATCGCCAGCAATGCCACGACTATGGTTGGCTACCATTACCCTGCGGTGACCACCAGCAGCCTCCACTGATTGAGCTGCACCTTCTATGCACCAGGCATGATATTAGCAACTTCATAAACACCATGTCACTCAGTCTTCAAAACAACATCATTAGATAGGTACTTCCTCATTTATGGAAAAAAGAAAAAGGAATGTGTGTCTTATTTCAAGCAGGTATACAAGACCAAATGGGAAACTCCTGTCCAAAAGCAGGATGAGAAGGCAGGAAGGGACAGGAACTGGTCAAACGGACACGGGGAACCTGGAGTGGAAAGGAGGAGTATGCTGTCACTTGGTGGGGATTGCAACTAATGTCACAAAACAATATGTGTATAAATTTTTGAATGACAAATTAACTGGAGCTGTAAACTTTCACCTACAGCACCATTAAAAAAAAAGAAAAGGCTTTGAGCCTTTTCTTGCACTAACCCAAACCAAACCAAACACACTGCCAATGAGTAAGAAAAAAAAAAAAAAGAAACGGTTTGATGAGTTGCTGGGGCCACACATCTAGTAATACATTACCAAGACTGGAATCCAAGTTTTCCCGACTCCAAAGGCTGTACTTTCACCAAGAATACCACACGGCACCCCTAGAAAGTCTCTGCCCAACCACTTCTAGAAATAGCCAGGCCTCCTTTTGCACACTGTACAGCACCGATGAGGTTAAGTGCCAAGTGTGATTATGTAGCACTGCATTGCTCATATCCCTATGAATAAAACGTCTATTTGATTTTTGTTTAACCTCAAAAGAATCCGATCACCAAATAACCACTGAAGAATTATTATGTTCTGTAACTATGGCTCCTGTTAATGTCATTAGCACGCAGCCTTTCGTATTTAGTCCTATTAATTAATCCCCGTAAGCATAGAAAGTTATAATCAATACAACAAAGGCTCCATGGTAAATTATAAATAATCCCCAAATCCCTCACACAGTTTTCAGGGCTCCTTCCGTTTCCTTGCTTAGGACACAGTTAGTTTGGGGGATGGAAGACTGTGCGGTAATTGATAGCCCCTCAGCCAGAACCACCTATCTCACTGATGTGCCTAATTAGGCATATACTCAAAATTAGAGTCTCAACCGCCACTGACAAGTATAAATTTCTGTAGGGCAATAAAAATAATTAACTGCTTGAGTCAAGGGACCCCCAAATCAGATACACAACTTTTCAATTCTCTGAGCAATATATTGCTTCAGATAGCACCTATTGTTACTGAGCATCTGGTTTCAGCTTTGCAGACGCTGATACCGCAAGTACTGGCTCCATCTCACTGACAGGCAAGATAAACAGGCAGGCTGAGCTCCGAATCTTCTGTTTTTCCCAAAATTCACCAATCCGTTCTCAGATTTTTTCCCCACATTTCATCAAACTCTCATTTATCAGTCTGCTCTTCCCCCCCCAAAAAAAACACCGTATTTTGAACTCTTTGTGATTTTAAATATCTTCATCAATATGCATCGGGTTTTAAAAATGGTTACATGCGTACGTTTTGCTTGAGACAACTACTGCTAGAGTTGTCCAAAGATGCAACAATTTGACTCCGAGGTGGTGCATCCCAAGACGACGCAGCGTGACAATGCATTCCGCATCACTGAAAATTGGCCTTGTTGGGCTCTGCAGCTCTTCCCTATGTTAATGTCTAGAAGTCAATGAATCCTGTTCTTTTTGTCACTGGAAATAAGGGTCAGAACTCCCTCCCTCCTGGCATCCCTCATCCTTTTCTCATTCCGTTCTTCTTCTGGACAATTTCCCAGGGATTCATGTATAACCCTCAGTGGATGCCTTGCCTCAGAAACATTCAGAAGGAGGAAACAGTGGATCAGAAGAAATAAAATATCCATCAAAGTATCATTCCATCAAATATAATAGGGAACATGTTCATCTTTAATGGATTCAGAAGGAGGAATGATAACAATTTTAGGCTGCATCCACAAATTGGTTTCTTCAGAGAAATAGATGTTAGTGAAGAAAAAAAATTAAATTGGTCATTTTGAAGAATTATTTTGCAGAATTATAATATTGAAGAGCAGGAAATAACTTTAAAGATCATCTGAAGCCAACCTTCCATTTTGCAAACAAGGAAACCGAGGCTCAGAAAGGGTAACTTATCCAACATCACCCAGTATATTGACACTAGGACCAGAGCTGAGACATCTTAACCACCCCATCTCCCACTCACACCATTACTAAATGGTTAATTCAATTTTAACAGTTTATTAGAGAGAATGGTAACAGATATAACCTTAGATTTAGGTTAAAAGTTTATTATTTTTAAATGAATGATTCTATCCTAGTATCAATGACAACCATTGTTACCGTGGATTCTCAGTCTTGTCAATATGTAGAATGAAGATGTGGGTGGATACTGGCAGGGTGACCTAAAATGCTGTACATCAGGACAGGAAATTTTACCAGGTCATGCAGTTCATACTCCCCTGTCAGCGAGGATTTACACAAACTAAACTAGCAACAGCAATACTAATAATCTATACTACGTTAAGACAGAATTTATCACATAATATTAGAGTCCTCATCTGACCTTTTTGTTTGTTTTACTTTATTTGTTTTGTTTACATTAGTTAACAATATATAAAATCATAAAATTCGCTACTCTATTCTTACACGTAGCTCACTAGTTGTTGAAAGAGAAAGAGAGAGAGAGAAAGAAAACAATGACAAGGAAGCTAAGAAGGAAGGAAGGTGGGAGGAAGGAAGAAAGGAAACTTTCTTTCCTGCCCATCTTGGCAATGTTTGAGCTTCTGACTCTGCTTGAGAATGTTCCCCGAGGCTAGCAGTTTTTACTGCTTTGTTCTAACCACCACCAAAGTAGCTATCCAAGTATTAATCAGCTAGCTTAAGGTTTCCCTGAAATAGAAATAAAGCAATGTCACCATTCTAGCTTCAAATGGAATACAGAATAAAAATGTTCAGAATGTTGTACTCAACAACTATGCTGACAGTCTATTATACAATAACGTGTAGACTAATGGAGGATGCATATTCCCTTGTGTCTAATGGTTATAAAATCAGCCCTTTCTAACCTGTTGCATTTACTCGTTTTTAATAGCTAGCTATACAATATGCACAAATTAACCAAAAAGAAAGAAGGTAAAAGAAAAACCATTCTGATTTAAGAGAAAGAGGAAGAGGAGAAGAAGAAAGAGGAGGAGAAGGAGGAGAGGAGGCAGGGGAGGACAGGCAGTACTTGGGGTTTACCTGAAGATTCTCTCTAGGAGATGGGTCAAGTGTGAAAACTACCAGGCCTCTGAAAGACTTAACATTGGCCCGCAGACGACATACAGGTTTGGGATTTAATGTTGCTCGTGCATTGCTTCATCACATTTATATAACCGTTTTCATAGCTTTGAGTAAATACATGCTTATCACCTTAGTATTTACCCCATTCAACACTATTGTATACATTTGTGATTGGGACCAGATAAATGAATGGTGGTTCCCTGTGAAGGAATGATTGTCCTAACAAAGTGCCCTCTCTTAAGGACAGAAAGAATTCTCTAGGGCCTGATTCCATCTCTCCAGAGTAGGGTTTACACAGACGCTGGGGAAAACAAGCTTCCTAGCAGAACCCAGCTGTTTGTGGAAGGTACACCTGCCTTGTGTGGGAATTAACAGAAAACTTAGCACCAAACCTGCAGAAAGCTACAGATCCCAGAGCAGGGGCGTAACTCCTGCTTCTACCCCACAGACAACCTCTGCAGGTTCAGCTGTCCCAGGCTTGGGACAGCACATGGTCTGTGCTCCTTCACGATGCCAGGGTGTGGAAAGGCATGCCTGGTTCTCAGCTTTAACAACAGTCTCCAGCATGAAAGGGTGAAAATGGTGCTCGTCAGCTTTGAAGCGGCTTACTAGTCCTTGGTTAGGAAGAAGAGGGAAAAATAATCGCAATGAAATGAGTCATTTTCCAGACTAAAGATGAACTTAGAGCATGACTCACTCAAGTCAAACTTTCTGCAGGTGTCACTCCTCCAGGATGCCCAAAGGAAGAGCCAGCAGACCTAGTCTGGAGAACCGTCTGGGAGCTAACTCATCCTCGACTGCACATTACCCAGCACAACACCCATAGTAAAACCAGGAACCAGTTATTCCACTGAAACTGAACCAGTCTGCCCAGTTCAGGACAGTCACCCTGAGCACAGGATTTCTCAAGACGCTGTCACACACAGGTTGTTACAGTGTCGATTCAGATTCAAACAGCCCCTTTGACATATTCAGCTTTACTCCAATTTAAATATTTCATGAAATCAGCCAAGGAAATAAACTCAGACAAATTAACAACAGATAAAAGAGCAACTGAGCCCTCAAGAAACAACAATTCTTTGGCCTGCCTATCATTTCCATTTATACAATCATCCTTTCCCCCAAGGTTTACAGTACTTAGCCTTCTGAAGATGTAAATGTACCACACAGGGTATTAACCTCTGCCAGTGGAAATAAAACCGTAATTGATTTGGTCCTGCGATTATTTAACATACAAACATGTGCATATTGAGAAAAGCGAAGTCTGGACAACTGACATTGTATTTCTGCCAAATAGCAGGCTGATGTTCATAAAATCTTATTGGAGAGCACCCAGTGCTAACTATAGGATTTCAAACTGCTGATTTGCAGAGATGAATCACAAAACACTCTACATTGTATGGCTAATTAGAATTCCTGTCCCTTCCCCACGCTCTGAAAAGAAGCCGAAGTTTTCTATTTGGAAGCTAGTTAGGAAAGCGTTCATTAATTTAAATTTCAGACCAGATTTCTCCCCATTATGTGTATTCAACTAAAGGCTCATTAAACACAACACCATGATACAAGTGAACAAATAGCAGGTTTTTCCAGGGCATCCGTTTTATTTTATTCCAGAATCCAGAGGCATTGAAAATCCAGGAATTGCTGCAATACTTAGAACATTTTGAAGACTAGAAAGCCCTGATGATAATTTAGTGATTTCCAGTCCTCTGTAATTTGTTTAAAACATGTGAGACAAATTACTCCATGTTCCTTAAAACTGCCCCCAAATTAAGCAATGTATTAGTTGCTAATTACTTGTATTTAATTCTAATTTAAAGACCATCTTTACTTGGTATGCTTTTCACAGAAATACTACTCAACTGAATCCTATTATAGCTTACATGGTTTATTTATTATACTTCATCTGAAGAAAAATGTGCATTTCCAAAAAGCTGTATTATTTAATCTTGGTATTAATTTACTTATATGCTTAATGAGTTTATATGTTTAGTATCATTGGAACTTTGGGAAATAAATATGTTTCTTTCTCTACTTTTAATATTCATAAAAAAAAGAGGAGTATTTTATAGGATTTTTAAGATGGCTAATATTGTAGAACAAAAATAAGATCAAATAAAAAAAGCTGAAATGGTACAATTCTCATGGATAGATGTAGAGAGACATAGATATATAGATATGTGCCATACATACACACATGCATAGATACACACATGTATATATGGAAGGGAGAGAGGAAGGATAGTTTGGGTGAATGGCAGATGGGAAGCAGCCATGTTAAGCATGTTGAACAAGGAAGGCTCCCAGCAAAAAAATCCCAGCAAAAAACAAGATGCTGCATAGCCTCTCCATTACAGCCAACACAAAAGGAAAAAAGAAAATGACAGTGTCACGGCAGTTTACAGATAACCAATCATTCCTCTGCACATCTTGATTTTCAGTCTAGAGCCTGGCAGGGACTCTGTCACCCACTTACAGGCCAGCTTCGTATGATGAACTGTTATTATTAGCAGCTTATTATGACCATTTCTAGTTATCTTTTCTCTTCCTGAAGCTGTTACAAGAAGAGATTACCTGAAGAGGGAAGAAAATAAGAACCATAAAGGTTAAAGTAGGAAAAACTGTATGTTTTCAGGAAACTTTATAAGACTGATTGGGTATGGGAATAAAAAGAATAAAATGATTATATCATGTTCCATGCAGTCTGACAAGGTAATCCCTAAGTGGGAGAATTTTTTTTTCTGCAGTTTCCTAGCTGTGTGTAAAGTGTGACTGACAAGCCACAAACATAAATTAGTGAACCCAAAAGGAAGTCATTTAGCAGGTTGTTATTTTACCATTTTCTACATTTCAATAAATTCATGATGACAAGTTGGGGGTTTGGGGGAATCCCTAAGGGCATTAACATGCTGGTTTAATTGAAGAATAAAATAATATTACAGGAAAATAAATGGCTCTGAGAAAAATATTAAATTAATACAGCATAAAAGGAAAATAGGTGATTCATACACTATTCATTTGAGATATCTTAAATTATAAAAATTAATACAAGTGTTCCCTTTAAAAGACAAAAGAAATACCATTTAGTGGTTTGTAGTCAGGCCTGTTGGGGGGATCACTGATCTTCTGATTAGATACTGATCTCACCTCTAAATTATTTTACTATCAGTGTATATTCCTAGTTCACCAAACACATACATATCTTATTATTTATTAAAAATATGTTTATATTAAACTGGCTTTAAGAATCTTGTAAGAGCCCAAATTTGACATCCCACAACGACTAATGCAAAGTGAGATGGGAAATTGAATGCTTTTTTCCCTAAACAATCAATTTCTATAAAGCCTTCCCCTCCAAAATGCCACGATTTTCTGTATGTCATTTAAAACAGTACATAATATGAATTATCCTGTCACATATTACATGGTATATAATATGAATATATTAATATGAATTACTGTGACTTATGGTATATAATATAAATGATCCATTTATGTATTATGAATTCATATGTAATATGAATTCCTCAATTATGTTTTTCACCTTACATGAACACAGCTTGTATTTCTAACAACAAATCCAGAGGGAAGATGCTTTAAATATATATCAGGCTAGCATAATCTAAACATATTGTTTTGCTGTGGTTCCTTCTCAGGACCAAATATGAAGATGCAGTCCACTGTGCTGAAAGTCTGTAGCTTTCCAAAAATTGAGAGCCTTCGCCAGTAAATCACAACTGTTTTACCATATGCCTCTTTGTTCTGCCAAGCATTACCAGCCTGTTCTACTTTTAAGCAAATTTCATTATATTATAGCTCAGAGTAATGCTCATTAAGAAGTATTACTGAAAAATGTCAAGTTGTTTTTATATAGAAACTGGTATTTATTTTCTGCTGAAAAGTCAGATATTTATTGAGCAGAAGACATTTTTTAAATGTTGTTCTCATTTCACAAGTCCCTTCGAAAATTATCATTGTCTACCTTGATTCTGAAGACTCTAGGCACTACATAATAATTTTCTAAAGCGCATTCTATCTTGCAAGAGTTAACTTGCACTAGTATCTTCTACTGAAGATCAAGAATAACAAGATCAACCATAGCTTTTTGGGAATCAGCTTATACCAGTGGAAACTCTCTTCGCTGTTTCTTCACAGTAATAGTCAACCTCTCATCGATCAGTTGGTCTATTCTGCCAGCCCCCTGCGGCTCTCAGCCAGAGTCTTCCTGGTAATTACCCCATTTGCATACCTTAGGTGACTGCAAACTTCATTATAGCCTGTTTACTTTATAGAGTGAATATTATATAGTCCAAAAAACTCTAGACTAGCCATCTCAACTCCACCACTTTTAGTTGTGTGGCACTGAACAAGTCATTTAGCCATTTAGAGACTCAGTTTTCACATTTGCAAAATGGGATAACAACCCCCCCTACTTTTTTTTTAACCAATTTGTTATGAGCACAGAATTCAGTAATGTATGTTCAAATCTTATGTATCCCATTTACCACAAAACAAATACAAAACCAGAGAGCCGGGTTTTGAAGCACCTAACTCCTTTCCAAGGAGCTGTTTTCCCTTCTTATCAGATGGCAAATCTCACTGGCCGTAAGAGTCTGTGATCCAACAATGACACCCTAATTTTTATTAACTTTTGTAATTAAGTTGAGCCTTTGATTCTAGGCCTAATGAAGATTCACACAATGTTGGGTATTAAACCTGAGAAAAGCAAGTCACTCTTGCTTCCTCTGAAGAGAAAAGAAATGTTTAGTCCCCTGAGGAAAATCTGACAGACTGGAGCTGGATCAGACTATATGCTCTAACTAACAGTAACAACAACAGAAATAAAATCACGACCGATCCAATTGTTCCTAAACCCAGGGCCAAATCATTCTCTGAAGATTCCTAAAATGAGCCAACGCTGGAGGTGAGCTGAATCAAACTGTGACGTCTCCTTTACCCCAATATGCTACATTATTATCCAGTAAAATCAGGGTAAAATGAAACCCCAGGTCACTTTTGATAGAAAATAAGTGACAAAAAACATCTAGAAAGACAGCAGAGAATGCAACAGGGGTGGGATGGGAAAGGACTGGTCTACTTCATTTGACTTGCTAATGTTTATAGAGAGATTCCGAGCAGAACTGTGAGTGGGTTATCCATGTAAAGGAGCCCTGGTGGCGCAATGGTTAAGAGCTTGGCTGCTAACGAAAAGGTCCGCAGTTCTAATCCACCAGCCGCTTCTTGGAAACCCTACGGGGTGATTCTACCCTGTCCTAAAGGGTTGCTATGAGTCAGAACCAACTCAACAGCAACTGGTTTTTTATCCATATAAAAGGAGTCCCTACGTAGCGCAGACAGTTAAGGCACTCGGCTGCTAACTGAAAGGTCGGCAGTTGGAGTCCACCTAGAGGCAGCTCAGAAGAGAGGGCTGGCAATCTACATCTGAACAATCAGCCACTGAAAACCCTACGGAGCACAGCTCTACTCTGACACACATGGGGTCGTCATGAGTCGGAATCGACTTGATGACAACTGTTTCTGTTTCTGTTGTTTCTTTGGTTTATCCGTATAAAGTCCTCAGGCCTTTCTTCGCACTTCCTTATGCTACAAACGCTTTCCTTCCCACAGGCACGTTTCTTTAGTGTTGTCCGTGTCCTTCACAGGGGCAAATCGGAGGCACGTAAACTCACTCATCAAGAGTCTGGACTCTGTCACTCTCATCCTGTTTTTTTTCTTAGTCTTGTAAAAATATATATATCACAACATTTGCCAATTTAACGTTTTTCATTTCCACAGTGTAGTGACACCAATTACATGAATCATAGCGTGCAACAATCACCAATATTTGTTGCCAAATTTTCCAACATCGTAAACAGAAACTCACTGCTTTGTAAACAATGACCCTCCACCCCTGGTAACCACTAATAAACTTTGGTCTTTGTGCATTTGCCTATTCTAGACACTTCATATGCTTGAGATCATACAACATTTTTCCCTTTGGGATTGGTATACTTCATTCAGCACAATGCTTTCAAGCATCACCGTGCTCCTTAGCTATGGCTCCACCTAAATGAAATTAACAGCATAGAACTTTCTGTCTCACGAATACAGGGGTGAAGCCCAGAGTGTGACAAAGTGTGTTCCGGATGCTAGTGTACAAACTGTCATCATTTGAGCATATTAAACAGCATTTATTTAGAGAGAATTCAAACAGAATGACAAGTAAGCCAATAAAACTTTACTCGATAAATAGGAAAGCATTCAATACAAGGCACTATCAATATTCTATTAAGAGAGATTTATCAAGAGCCTGAAACCATTCATATCCCTTGTCCTAGTAAGTCACATCCTGGAATCTAGCCGAAAGACATGCAGACGCTAAATTTTGCACAAAGGTGTTCACTGCAGAATTATTTTGAAGGGCAAAGCTTTGGAAACCAACTACGTATCCAACAATAGTGAAATCATGAGTATATGAAAGTACCTATGTAAAGAAAAATAGGCCGTTAATAAAAAATGGCAGTGGGAAAGAAAAATATTCCGTTATGTTAAAATCAATATGATCTAAATTTTGTTTGTTTATGATATGCATATAAAAAGACCTCGACATAAAATCCAGATTTAGCAGTGTTGGAAATATAGATGCTTCTTTTTGTACTTCTTGCATGCTCCTAGTAAAATCAATAAATGTTATGTCACTACAAATGTAACCCATTCATATTGGGTATTAATGTGTTAAAGCTGAAAGCCTAATCTTCAGCTGGCAGGCTTGGAAAAATGGCTGTGTGGCTGCAACCAGAGAATGCTTGAAAGGAAAGAAGCAGGGCATACCAATGTGAAGAACCTTGTTTTGTTTTTAAATGAGATGGTTTTCTTGGCGACACCTGAAAGTCCATCTTTTTCCTACTGAGGACTTCTGTATTAAAGGGTTACTATAAGAAGACATATAGCATCTCCCAACTGTGCAAAGAAGCACATTTAGTAACCAAACTCGAGAATTCCACAGAAATTACAGAACCTTTAGTCCAGATTCAGCTACCTGAGTTAAGCAGAAATGGTGATAAAAGCATTAAAAAAAAAAAAAGTCATAGTATATACACAGAGGTGACCCCTGTAGAATATGAATACTACTACTACTACTGTTACTACTACTGCTACTACTGCCACTATTACTACTATTGCTGCTGCTGCTATTGCTACTAATACTACTACTGCTACTATTGCTACTAATACTACTGCTACTGCTGCTACTACTGCCACTATTACTGCTGCTGCTATCACTACTACTACTACAGCTACTACTACTGTTACTACCACTGCTACTACTACTGTCACTATTACTACTACCACTACTGCTGCTGCTACTATTGCTACTAATACTACTGCTGCTGCTACTACTGTTACTACTACTGCTGCTACTATTGCTACTCATACTGCTGCTGCTGCTGCTGCTGCCAGTATTACTACTACTGCTGCTGCTGCTACTACTACTGTTACTACTGCTGCTGCTACTATTGCTACTCATACTGCTGCTGCTGCTACTACTACTGCCACTGTTACTACTACTGCTGCCGCTGCTACTACTACTGTTACTACTGCTGCTGCTGCTACTGCTACTCATACTACTGCTTCTGCTACTACTACTGCCACTGTTACTACTACTGCTGCTGCAGCTACTACTACTGTTACGACTACTGCTGCTACTAATACTACTGCTACTGCTGCTACTACTGCCACTATTACTACTACTACTGCTATTACTACTACTACTGCTACAGCTACGACTACTGTTACTGCTACTGCTGCTACTACTGTCACTATTATTACTACCACTACTGCTACTGCTGCTACTACTGCCACTATTACTATTAGTACTGCTGCTGCTACTACTACTGTTACTACTACTGCTACTGCTGCTACTACTGCCACTATTGCTGCTGCTACTACTACTATTACTACTACTATCACTACCACCACCACCACCACCAGTATAGGAAATAAAGGCTGCAGAAAGCAAAAGAAAACATATTAATAATAATTCTGCAACCAGACAAAGTCTGGTATAAGCAAATAATTCAACAGCAATGAAATGTTATTTGTTCATTAGATTCCCTTTAAAAGAGCTCGAAATAAAGTGACCTAATCAAAGAGTGTTTAGTGTAGTAATACCTGAATCCAGGCCAAACTACCAACTATTTTGTCACTAAACATGTTCTCAAGCAGTGATGACCCTCAACTGGGCCTGCCCAACAAAAGGCCAGGGGTTACAAGATCGGTGCCCTTAAGAGGGGAGAACACGTTTGACTACCTTTCTACACCCAAGACCTGGAAGCTCTGACCAATATTAGCCCATAACATCTCCTGATGCTCTCACAAGAGACATGTGTAGCAAATGTAAGGACACTATTTTCTTTCTCTAACTTGAAGGAACCTATAGACTTTCAGGATGGCAAAGGCAGCTCTCCTGGATTGCTTTCTAACAGATGTGTCTGGAGTCAGCAGTTGCAGGAGAGGATCAGTGAGATCTGTATCTGAAATCCGTGAATTTCAAGTTTTTCTATAACTAAAACAAGGAGCAGAAAAATTCTAAGCAAACTCAGGAACCAGACCGCACCACGTTTGGGCAAATGTCCCTTTCTGAGACTCATGTTCTTCGGGTTCTCTTTTCCTTATGCTTCTTGTCATTTCTTGGCAAAGCTGCAATTATGGTGCTTAGAGCTGCTGACCTTTACTTAATGGCTGACTCTCTTGTGACCAAGATTAATTAGTTGAAAGAGCAAATCTAGACGCTAAAGAAAGGTAGAGGCTTATCTGTCATTTATTGCAATGAAATTCCATTTGTTAAAGGGTAAGAAGCAAATACTGATTATGATTCCTTCTTATGAGCCATTTTTAAATACTCATTATTCTGACTTGATTGTTTGTTTGTTTTTCTAGAAATGGATTATCTTTGTTTTTCTTTCTAGAGTAATATAGTCTCTTTTGTTCACACAGGTCACGCAGATCAACTTCTTGTCAGGAAGTAAAAACTAAATCAGAAACACTCTTTCAGAGGTCTCACTCACTTGGTATCACCCAGCTAATCACAAAGCTAATGCTTCCAAGACGACCGGGTAGTATGAGTGTGGTCTATTCTAACATGAGGATTCTTTCCAAGGTAGCTTGGAGCTAAATTACCAAGCTAACTGGTAACTCAAGTTTTTATCCCACAAAATTATTATAGCCCAAGGGAGTTTCTCAGAAATCTGTGCACAGGGTTTGTTAATGGTTGTTCATTAACATGAGGATTATCTTCAAACAAAAAATAAAAGGCCACCATTGATTCTTGCCAAAGTCTAAATGTGACAGCAATGGTGGACACAGGTGACTTCTAAACCATATGACACTTTTTCATTTTTTTCCTATAATAAATCACCATTAATAGTGAAATACTGGGTGTAAACCACATACCTTCTATATACATTTCAAGGCAAGAATGAGTGAATCTCATACAAATTCTTTTTTTTTTAAGAGAACCAGTAAAACCACTTACCATCCAGTTAATTCCAACTCATGATGACCCCATTTGTGCAAGAGTAGAACTGTGCTCATAGAATCTTCAATGGCTGATTTTTAAGAGTAGAACTTGTAAATCCCATAGTACCTTGGTTGCAAACTCCTGCTGAAAAGTCAGAAGTGGCATGGATAGGAGAATGGAGCTCAGAAACTTCCCAAACTCAGAGGTCACCTATATGGGTATGCTCTACACAAGGAGTATGCCTTCGCAGCCCAGGCTTCTAGATAACTTACACATATCAAGAAAGTCTGCACAAAAGAAGAGGCACTAGGCCAGTAATCAGCCACTGATTTTGCCACCATCTTGGCGTATGATCTGCAGCAAGTCAAATAATCACTCTGTGTCTCAGTTTCTGAGACAATGATTATCAGTAGTTGTGGACAACCCAATGAGACCATGCATGAGAAAGTATACTGAAAATAATACATGTTGTGAAAGTGCAAGATGTTAAGTTATGAAAAGGCTAATATATTAGGGACATGAGTAAGCCCAGAATAAACCCTTATGGTCTATTTTTGCATCAGTTAAGGAGATGATGCTAAATATGCTTGTACTATTTCATTCTATGGATAGAAGAGGTGGGAACTACTGTGGGCAGGAGTTTTGTGAACTAATCTGGAACCTTTCCTGATCAGTGCTTAGCACCATCAGTCTAACTACACTGTATTTGTTTGTTTATTTGTTTTCCTCATTTAATTAGTCAACAATAGGTAATGATCATTGGGGTGAAGATCATTTCTGTATTACATCTAGCACCACCAGTTATTTGGAGGAGAAGGTGTTCTTCTCTTAGTAAGTCTCAGGAAGCTGCCTCTAGGGGAATTACAGCTCCAGCACAAGCAGATCACAGACTCAGTCTACGCTTCAAGAAACTCTATTTAGTGGTGACTGCACATAGGTCATTTTTTAAAATCTCGCCGCACACAGCCTGGTCCTGTACTACTCAAACACGTCAATTGTTGTGATTCATGATTCTTCGAAGGCCTCAAGTTGGTGTTCAGTATTCCACGGGAGCTTGGAAAATGGATCTGTCCCTTCACTGAGTTACTAGACAAGTTTCAACATGTCTTTTTCATCAGCTTGAGAGAGTCCAGAGAACCTAGCCTCAGTAAATTCAGAGAAGGGATTCTGGATTTTAGGGCATGTGGAAAGGGTACATGTTACTTGTTCCCAGCTAGAGGCTTCTGCTCAGGCTATTCTCTTGGTTCCCTCCATCCTACCCGAGCCAAATTTTACTTTTTCCTCCAAACCTAGGCAGAATCCCATCTCCTTTCTGAACATTCTTCTAAGGAGGAAATGTATCTGCCCCAGTGGACTTTATAGAGCTTTTGTGAGGCTCTTCTTCCACCTCTTAAAAGTACCTTTACTTTGCAGTACCTTTCTTATTAAGCTACCATCCACCCTAATGACACTTACTCTCATCCTCAAATGCAGTCACTTAAAAAAGTCTCTTAGAATCTTTAAATATATCTCAGATCAAAACTGTTTCATTTAAAAAAAAAAAATCACAGTATAGCAGTGATTTTCAATTGTATGTGTTCAGGTGGGGGAGGGCAGTGTATGTCAAAACTCCAAAGTATACACCCAGAAGACTTAAAAGCAGAGACTCCAAGAGATACTTGTACACTGATGGTCATTGCAGCACTATTCACAATAGCCAAAAGGTGGAAACAATCTAAATGTCCATCAACAGACGAATGGATAAACAAGATGTGGTACATATATACAATGAAATACTACTCAACCAGTGAAAGAAATGAAGTCTTGATACATGCTACACTATGGATGGAGCTTGAAGACATTATGCTGAGTGAAATAAGGCAATCACAAAGGGACAAATATTGTGTGACCTCATTTATATAAAAAGACAAGAACAGGCAAATGTATGGAGACCAAAGTTTCTTCACGGTTACCTGGGGCAGGAGGGAGGGAGAAAAAGGGTTATTGCTTATGGAGTACTGAGTTAGGGTTTATGGTGATGGAAAAATTGCATTGATTAAGGGTAGGGTTGTACAGCCAATTAATTTAATTGCTGTCAATGAGTTGTACACCTATAAAAAGTTGAATTGGCAAAAGTTGTGTGATAAATATATTTAAACAATGACAAGGCTACTTAAGTGTAACCAAACACCTCACTGGATTTGGTTCCTTGGTTTGGAGGTTTAGCATCACGGTTTCATGAGACATCCCAGTTAATTGGTCTAATAATGTCTTTAGTGTTTCTGTTCTACCACCTAGTTCACTGGGTAGTGCCTGGGGTCTTAAAAGCTCACAAGTGACTATTCAAGGCAGGACAATTGGTCTCTATTCACCTGGAGGAACAGAGGAAGAATAAGGAAGAGGAAGAGGAAATGAAATGTGTAGCTAGTGGCCTCCGCGAACAACTGCCTCCATTTTCTTCAGACCAGAACTGGATGGTGCCTGGCTACCACTACTGAACATTTTGATCAAAGATTCTACAGAAGAATCCTGATAAAACGGGGGAAAATGCAGTACAGAATTCCAAATTCTCATGGACTTTCAAGAACCATGGAGGCTGGATGAACTCCCAAAACTACTGCCCTGAGAAAATCTTTAAACCTTAAGCCAAAAACATCCCCTGAAGACTTCGAAAAACCAAGCAATACTTTAGCTTGACTAGTAAAGAATGTCTGCCTTGAGTATTGTGCTCTTTCAAGATCTACCTATATGGGATCAACTGACAACAGCAACTTGAAAGATGAGATAGGAAACTCAAGGGGTGGTGAGTTTATGATATTGGGGGAGGAACAACTCAGAAAAGGAGGGTGAGAATGGTTGCACAACTTGAAGAATGTAATCAATGACACTGAATTTGTACCTGTAGAGACTGTTGAATTGGTGTATATTTTGCTGTGTATATTGTCAACGACAACAACAGAAATTAAAATATATTTTAAAAACAACAACTCCAAGGCAGATGTAGACCAGGTGGGTGGGGTATATGCAGTGTGACATTCCTTCCAGGGCTGCCTCCTCCACCTGCGCCTTTGATGAGAGTCTTTGCTCACAGCCAGCACCCCTACCTGTTTGCATTGTTCTTGCCTCAGCTCAGAAACTTCTTATCTCTTACCTAACAACCACCTACCTGGTTTTCCTACCTCCAGTTCTGTCCTCCTAACCATGACCCAACCAACCAATTCGTTTTCCATCTTACTGGCCAAGGTGATCTTCCTAAATGCAAGGCTGATCTTGTCACACCCTTGATAAAAACTTCAGTGCCTCTCCATCCCCTTGAGGATAAAGTCCAAACTTCTCAGCAAGGTAGAGAAGGGGACTTTACCTGTTCTGGCCTTTCCTCGCTTTCCAATCCCTTCTCTTCCCCCTTCCTAGCCCAACTCTCTCAGTGTCAGCAGCCCTGCAGTTTATTTACAGTTTTCGAAATGGCGCCAGTTTGTTGCTTTAGAGCTTTTGCACACTGTTCCTTCTGGCTGACTCCTTCTCTCCCTTGCCTGACCCAATAGGCTACTTCCCTTCTGTTCTTTAAAATCCTCTTCACATATGCACTTCTCCTTGAGGTGTCCCTTGATGTTTAAAGGCTATTTCAGAGCCTCTTTCCTTTTTCTTTAACATTACCATTACCACGGCCCTCAGCACAGTCCATCACACTTGACTTTAATTACCTATTTAGCTTCTCTCACCTTCTCAGTGGATTGCTGGCTCTCTAAGCTGAGGAAATTATCTTGAGTTTTTTTCATTTATTCATTCATTCATTCATCTATCTATCTATGTATTCATTTATTTATCCTCCTATCTATTTATTTATTTGTATTCTCAATGTCTAGTATTGTGTCTAGCACTAGGGAATGAATGACTGGTTGACTGCATGAGTGAAGAAATGAATAAATTAATAAATGAAAAAATATTTTGAAAAGCCACGAGAAAGTAAAGCAAGATAGTGCAGTGTGGTGGAAAGGATACACGCAACAGCTCTGTGAAACTCACATTCAACAATTTGATCAGTTTGAACAACTCAAACTATTTTGGGGCCAGTTTCCCCAGAATTATAATAAGAGTAACAATATCATTCCATATCTATTCTCTGAGTTTCTGTGAGAAGAAATTAGTTAGTGTCATTGAAAGCCCTGTGACAGTCTAATATGGTGTTACTGCTAATCTGCCCCAACAGGTTATTTCATTTCCTGCCTGTCCAAACACTCAGTAGGCTATAGATTTTCAATGTTAGGGACTGAGAGAGCTGGGGTCAGGTTCCACTTCTATCACTAATTACCTGTTATTTAATTTTTCTAGGCCTCAGATTTTCTATCTGTTAAATAATAATAACTACTCCATTGGAATTTTGTGGTGATTAAATAATGTATATAAAGTATATAGCCTAATTAATGCCTAACACTAGTAAGAGCTAATTAACAGTTCCTCCTCCTTCAAATTATCATTATTTATTGCTATTATTACAGTAGGCACCTAATACATACTTGATGCATTAGAATTAATTAGCAGAAAACTTTGTATACAGGAACCAAATTCCCAATTTCGCTTTTCTGCCAAAGTGTGGAGTGAGATAGGGAAGGTGCTCAGCACCAAAAGATTAGTTTTCTTCCAGCAAATGTCAGAATTCTCCACTTTTGTCTTCTAACTCTGCGGTTGAAGGTGATATTTCATCCTATGAAGTCAGTTATGAGATTTCCCACACAGAGTAATGAAAAAGCCTATAACAGCCAGCGACCTGCCCTCCCTCCTGTTTCCTCCACAGAATAATTTCACCATGAAAAATAAAGGGGAGACCTCCTTTCATTGAATTATGACAAATTTTCAACTGGCTTATTCCTCTTGGAACTTAGGAGTATCCTAGTTTCCCCTCCAATGACACTTGCACTGAGATGACATGGCCCAGGGAAGCATTAGAACTAAGGAGAAGGTTGAGGCACACGGCCCAGGGAAGCATTAGAACTAAGGAGA
>NW_004443941.1:11117639-11137719 GCF_000243295.1 Trichechus manatus latirostris | reverse complement strand
AGGGAAGCATTAGAACTAAGGAGACGGTTGAGGCACACGGCCCAGGGAAGCATTAGAACTAAGGAGACGGTTAAGGCTGCACCACATCCAGCAGCACTTCCTTTTGCTTAAGAAGGAACATTGTTCCCCCCTCATCTCCTCAGCCCGTATGTCTCTGTTCTAAGAATATTTTGTTCTACAAGCAAGGAAGAGATTCACAGGCAAAAGGTCTATGCAGGGACAGCAACCATCTCCCTGCCTCTCTCCCTGCTGTTTCCCTCCCTCCCTGCCTCCCTTCTTTTCAGATATATTTATTGAAACCTACTATGTGCCAGTCACTGTCGCTCTGGGGATACACCGCTGAGCAAACAAACCCCTTTCCTCACTGAATTATGGGGGACATGGCATAAAGCAAATGTGTTCCAAAAAAATTACAAGTGGAGGAACGGGCAACCAAACCATACTTTAAACGCACCAATAAAACTTGACATTTAATGTTAAGTTTCAAAAATAAACAGTCTTTCTGGAGCTCAGGAATTCCTTAGCAACTGACTATTTCAGCTCCAGCTCCAGAGAAGGTGAAAATGAGTAACACCTATTGACCATTTACTAGGTACCAGGCGCCCTGCTATATGCACTTCAGGTATTTTCACTCGATTGTCACAGACAGTCTCTCTGCGTAATATACTTAGCACAGAACCCATTTTACAGATGAGTAAACAGATTCTGAGAAGTTCAGCAATTTGTCCGAAGTCATACTGTCAGTAGGTGGCCTTGAGCCCAGGCATCCTGGCTGTAGAGACTTAGAGACTATGATGCATTGCCTCCCAAGGCGTTTCAGAAAAAAAATGTACTGAAGGAATGAATGAGCGAGTGCCATGAATGTGAAAGGCATGCCCCATCGACACAGTTCAGCATCACTAAACTGTCAAAACGCTTAAGAGCTTCATTGGCTGTATGCTGTATTTTTTAGTAAATAATGAAAATAGGTCCCTCGTTTCCCAAGAGAAGCACACCTGTAATAGTTCCTGCTGAAAACGTCAATCGTGTATTTGTGGAATCTGCACAGAAACTTTCCTCAAAATCCAATTGTCTGTAAATGGCTAATGTTATTGTTATTGCTCAAACAAAGGGAACGCCTGGTATTTCCTACCTTACTTTGTCTCAGGTTGATTGGGATGGGGGAGGAGGGGAGCAGATATTAGTATAGTTCCTATGAAGACTATTCTGTCCAAGCAAAAGATAAGTTCTTTCCATGAAAGCAATCTAACCATGTTACAGGATGTTTGAAACACAATGCTTCATTTGAGGAGGAAAAAAAAATCATTACTGTCTCTCCTTTCCCTATTCTAGTAGACTTTACTAGGTTTCCCCCATCCATAGCCCTAACATCAAAACTTCAAAGAGAAACTACCTAAATTTTCTGAAATATAACCCAACGTTTCTAATGAAGCCTAGCCTTAGAGAGAGAAGAGAGAGGAAGAGAAAGGAACACCTCTCAGACATAAAGAAGACAAACGCCAGTTGCCACTAAAACCCACTGCCATCGAGTTGATTCTGACTCATAGCAACCCTATAGGACAGAGTAGAACTGCTCCACAGAGTTTCCAAGGAGCGCCTGGTGGATTTGAACTGCTAACCTTTTTGGTTAGCAGCCGTAGCACTTAACCCCTACACCACTATGGTTTCTGACTTGCCACTAGGGAAGAAAAAAATATCACCGCCTAGTTGCTTCTCCATCTTTTCTCACTTCTCCCTGTTTCTTTGTCAACACTACTCCTGGCTCTTGAGAAGGGGGCAGGTGGTGTTGAGGATGGAGAAAAAGTTTAGCCAAGACAATGCAGTAGTATCGACTGGAAGCCTGGTGGGGTGTGTGCATGCTTGAGGAAGAAGAGAAGGCAAGAGAATGCCCTAAAAGACATTGTCTGCAGTTGTAATCAAGGCTCCAACATACATCAAAAGACCTCATCTGAGGATAAACGTATCCAGAACAGCAAGGCACTTGCACAGTATTTCAGCCATACTCCTTGTAAATGTCTCCCAGAAATCCAAATATTAGAGCTAAGAGGAGAGGGAGGAGAAGGTGAAAAACAAGAATAAAAACAATGAGCCTACATTTTTTTTTTAAACCCTTCAGAAGCTCAACAGAGCAGGAGCTATTGTTGAACAGTAGTGGAAAGGTACCGGCAAATTGATGTACACCAGCAATATCTTAAGTTAACTCCTTGCCATTGATCACATGCAAAACCAAAGTTAACAGTCTGGGTGATTGACTGGTCTTTATCCCTAAAGAGAGGAAGGAGATTTTGAAAGAGCTGGCCCTTTGCATCTGGGCAGATGATTAGACAATTAGAGCTCACCTGCGACAAGAAAGCTCTTGACCATCCTGAATCACAGCCACACTCATTTTGAAAGAAGATGCCTGAAGTCTTCTTAAAACCAAACAATAGTTCAGCTTAACTAGTAAAAAATGTCTGCCTTGAGTATTCTGCTCTTTTAAGAACTATCTATATGGGATCAAAGTGACAACAGCAACTCAAAAGATTAGACAGGAACCTTAGGGGGCAGTGAGTTTATATTAATGGGGGAGGAACAACTCAGAAAAGGAGGGTTACTAAATGGTACATGTAGAAACTGTTAAATTGTATATTTAGTTGTATATATTCTCAACAGTAACAAAATAAATTTTTTTTTAAAAAGCAGATGTATTAAGAGCATGGTTTTTTAAAGAATATATTACTTTCACTTTCCTTCCAAGAACCACAGAAATCAGGGAGGACCAAAGGAGAGATCTCTATCCATCGGAAGGAACAGGAATAGATATTGACATGCTTGGCTAAGCATTTTCTCCATGATTAATGGGCCGAGGTGTTGCTTATATGAATGAGATGGGGTGGGGTGGGAAACATAATTGTTTCAGAAAGCATCATCTGAGAATCATCTCAATTGCTTGCAAAGTTGCATATTCCAGGCCAAATACTGAAGTACTGAGTCTCAGGGGAGAGCCCCAGGAATCTCTGTTTTTAACAAAATCCCCAGGGATTGTCAATATCCTTGAGTAAAGCAAAGACAGAGCTGAGGAGACCATGGGACAGGGAGAGGTATTGGGCAAAACAGGGCTACAAATTTCCTTAGAAGCCCAATGAGGCTCAGGATTTGACAAAGCTCCTCACTACTTTTAGTGTGTGTAATCGAGTATGTCGGGATAAACCTCACGTCGGATAGTCATAAGATGCGGTCAGTTAACATGGTCAGTTGTTGTTGAACCTCAGATATGCAGGTGATAAGGACAGTCTTTTTTAGATAAACTCCCACAGGCAGATAAACTCCACATAGAGTGGTCACCAAATAGAGTCCATCATCATGGATGCGTTCCTTCTTTAGCTGAGATGTACAGATTATAAAGGTCATCTCAATGGACAGGGTAGGAAGTTCAGCATTCCTAAACACTAAGCAATATAATAATTAGTGAAAGTCATACCTGAAGAAAACAAAGAATATTGTGGAGATTTGTCTAAAAGAATGATCCAATACAATTATCCATACCAAGCCATTTCAAAGATGGGAAAACAGTTTTAAAACATTTATGTAAAACAGTTTAGCATTTGGCTCCTAACCGAAACCCACCAGTGACTCTGTGGAAGAAAGACCTGGTGATCCGCTTCCATAAAGATAACTGTTGTTGTTGTTGTGTGACTTCAAGGCGATTTCGACTCACTGCAACCCTATATGACAGCGTAGAATTGCCCCATAGAGCTTCCTACCCTATAATCTTCATGCGAGCTGATCGCCCAGTCTTCTCTCCCACAGAGCAGCTGGTGGGTTCCAACCACAGACCTTTCAGTAAGATCCCGAGCGCTTCACCATTACACCAGTAGGGCTCCCTCCTCTAAACATTGCAGCCTAGAAAACCCAATGGGGCAGTTCTACTCTGTCACATGGGGTCACTATGAGTTGAAATCAACTCAGAGGCACACAACAACAAGAAGTAATGAAATGCCTTCAATAAAATGATTAGACAAAGGGCTCCTGGTCTTGAGAATTTGAGAATTTGGGCAAATAAGTTTATTTCAAGAAAGCTCACACGCTAAGTGCTGTAGACAGGGAATTTGCTTAGTCAGACTTGAGAGAGAGCATGGCTGCCATCACCATGGGGAATAACGCACACTGTGGGTGTACATGCCTTCAATGCCAACTTAAGGTGGGCAACTGTATATATATATTTGGGTTTAGTTGGTTTTAAACAATAATGTATCTTTATTATTGTACCTACCACCTTGTATTATAATTATTCAGTATACATCCTCTCCCCCACTAGATATAGACTTGAGAACATGGAGTTTATCTTTTTCATTCATTTTAAAATCTAAAGTGCTCAGTGTTTTGTCTAACATTATATGTATTTCCCAAAAATGCTTAGGTATCAATCTGTCCTTCTAAACATTTGGCAGAGGGACTTTGTATCAGACAATTCAATAAACATTGATTTACTGCCTACTATACATGTGGCACTGGGCTAAGGCATTTGGGATACACATATGAACAGACAACAGCTCCAGACCTTGAGAAGGTCGTAGTCTTGTCCACCAGGAAGTTTAGGAATATATTAACAATGCTATGCTAAATAGCTTTGCTAAACAACAAATATGCCTTTAAAGTCAATAATTACCTGAATAATACATTCATATTTTCATACATTGAGTTTATTTGAATTTCAATTCACCTATGCAATGTAATTTACATCACTAATGCATGTTTAACCCTGGGCCATATATGTTATACAAATAAGGGTAATTAATGTTGTTTTATTATAAACATATCCAGAAAATATAGCTGAACACCAAAACACACACACACACACACTAGAAGAATTCAGACTTATTGTGAGTGCTAAATTTTATCAGCTGTCGTAATCCAGGCCTAGAATTGATCATACTCTCCATTTGTTGAAATAAAGACAAATGACAAAAACACTAACTATACTTCTAATTCTAAACAGGATTTCTGTCCTGATTTTCTGCCCAGGCCCAGGACTGTGCATTTTAAAAACTCCTTTTCTCACGAATCTGACTCTGGTCATCTCTGCATGGCGGATGCAAAGGAGGAAGAGTTGAGGTCACTTTTTTGGGGGTTCTCTGAAGCTTCTTTCCTAATCAAGGAAAGAAGTCTATGGAATGCTCTAATGGAAAATGCACTGAATTCAGAAATAAAGAGATATAAATCTTAGTCCAAACTGGTAATATATGAGTTCAGGCAAGAAAATAATTTTATTTGGGCTTCTGTTTCCTTCCTCGTAACTGGAAAGCATTTGCCTAGGTGGTCTCTAATGCCACTTCTGGAGCCCTGGTGTGCAGTGGTTAAGAGCTTGGCCGCTAAACAAAAGGTAGGCAGTTCAAATCCACCAGCCGCTCCTTAGAAACCCTATGGGGCAGTTCTACTCTGTCCTATAGGGTCGCTATGAGTTGGAATCGACTCCACGGCAACGGGTATAATGCTACGTCTAGCTGTAAGTCTCTAGGATTCAGTGATGATCAGTATCCTCGGAGAAGATTCTCTGGAGAAGAGATGGCTGGCTGCCACTGGACCACTGACAATCTCCAGGTGGGAAGTTAAACTCCCCAGTGAGAGCCTTTTACCTATCACTAGCGCACAACTCCCCCCAGCCTCACACTCTGCGTCCACTCCCTCACCAAATTTCCAAAATGGATTTGGATTAAGGAATACCAGCTGTTGAAGCAAGTCAGAACCACAACAACAGCAGACACAAGCAGCCTGAACTTGAAGACCAAAACTGTGATGTGCATTTTCAGGAACATCTCAACTGTCCAGCTTCCTGCGAAACAAGGCAAGCGATAAGGTTAACACCTCATATTTCCCTACAATTGCTATTTATACTTCAATTTATGAGGCTATGGTAATGCTAGGGAATAGAAACCGTGGTTTTTATCTTCTGCTCAAGAACTCAAAACTCGTTGCCGTCGAGTTGATTCTGACTCATAGCGATCCTATAGGACAGAGCAGAACTACCCCATAGGGTTTCCAAGGAGCGGCTGAATTTGAACTGCCGACCTTTTGGCTAGTAGCTGAACGCTTATCTACTACGCTGCCAGAGTTCAAGAGATCCTCTCTATGTTCACCACCACTCAGGTACTCATGGTTCAGACTGCACAAAAGGTTATCTTTCCAACTCTGGACGGCAGCCCTTAAAATCTGCAGTTAAGCAACAGTAGGCAAAGCAGGCCTCTAGGATCACAGATGTGTTAGCCAACTCAGTCACAGACACTTTTTGCAGCCCCAACAAGGAAACCTGCTGCCTGTTTAATGCGCTAACATCATTCCCCTGGGGCAAGCTCTGGTTTTTCTGGGTAGCTTATTCGTGGAGATATTATACATTTTGGTAAACGCAAATGTAGGATAAACTTCTCTGTCAAAAACAATTCACAGAGTGATTTGTTGAAGAAAGGGAATGAGAAATCACTTTCTCTATATTTGTTCACCCAAGGTTTCTCAGCCCTTTGCAGAATGAGATTCCAGCTTTAGAGACATTAAGAAACCAGTAACCAGGGGACCCGTTGCCTGGAAACAGCCTGAATACAAACCAACTCACTCAGCTAAGGAAATTCTTCCTGATCCTTTAGGACCATTTGTCAAACCTCATTATGATGATAAAGAAAATTTACACTTTCGTAAAGCCTTCGAAAATTATTGCCATGAACCTCTGAAAAATCTGGGCATCGGTTTTGGGGAAGGAATGGGAAATTAAGATGACCAAGCAGGGTCAAAAACTGACAGTCTAGACAAAATAAAGAAAAATTAGTTCAGCACCATGCACAGAATTCAGAAGTCAAAAAATCCAAATCCAACAATGAATAAATAACCTCTGGGAATCGCACTGTCTGCCACGGAGGTTAGAAGCCAAGGCAGACAGAAAGCCACTAATAAAGGCTGTTTGCATTCTGCAGCAGTGCTGCTTAACTGGCACTTTCCTGTACATCTAGGGTAGCAATTTCAATCAGATGCTGCCATTAACAGCTGCTCTGAAACACACACCAGTTGGTTCTGTTGTGCCCTGACAGGTGGACAAGATTTGTCAGGGCAGGAACATTATAATAACATTGCAGTAGTTCAGCAGATTCCAAGAATGTCAATAAAAATTTAAAAAATAATAATAATCAATATCAGAAATTAAACATGTTTAGAAGAGATTTTTACAGCTACTTGAAAGTATGTACATTTCTGTGTATGTATTATGTATATGTATCTAATATATCTAATATATATACATATATGGAGCCCTGGTGGCACAGTATTTAAGAGCTACGGCTGCTAACCAAAAGGTTGGCAGTTCTAATCTACCAGCCGCTCCATGGAAATCCTATGGGGCAGTTCTACTCTGTTCTGTAGGGTCACTATGAGTCCGAATTGACTTGACGCCAACCGGTACGGGTATATATATGTATGTGTGTGTGTGTGTGTGTGTGTGTGTGTGTGTATTTCAAGCATAACAGGAGGAATAAGGATGCATCAGCGATCTCTGGCTCCATTAAAAGTTTTTGTCTTTCTATTGATCCAGTCACAGCTACATTAGCCTAGGGTGCGTCTGACAGGGAAACTCAGATGTGGTTTGGGAGCCATCTTAACATACAGGCTTTCCCATTGCTTAGATCTATGAATAATTTATAGACATATTTATCATATTCAGGTTGAAGTTTAGGGATACATGTTTCAGTTTAACTCAACTATCTTCATTTTGAATTACTATTATTATTATTTTTAAATTTTCAACTATAGAAAAAGAATTGCGCGTATTCGTTTGACTATGGGTAAACTGTCAACCTTCTAGAGCTGCAGGGACAAGCAGACATTTGTAGAGCGTAAAGTTTCTAGCTTAAATTTAGCTCTAAGTCCTATTAGAAGTAAACAATGTCTATTTTGAAAGGATTATTTCTCAATACTGAGGACATTTCATGCACATTCATCTACTCTCTAATATGGCCCCAGAGAGGTCTAGGACCCCTGGATCCTGAGTTTCAGGAAACACGTATTAATTACATTTGAACCCTCAGGACCCATCTCAGTCCTACACACCGTGGGCGCTCATCAGATCTCTGTTCAACTGAATCAGGCACTAGCATCACTACAGTACGTGATAGTGCTACTTTAGGGCTGACGGAGATAGACATGAAAAGAAAAAGGGGGTGGATTGTTCTGAAGAGAGTGCCTAGGAGGATGATGGTGGAGATCACACAGAGAGACAAAGGAAGTCACCATGACAAAACGTCAATGATCTTCAGTCGCTCCCCTACCCCGTGCAATTCACTCTACGTATTATTGTCAGGTTTATTTCTCCAAAACTCAGAATCACACTACTCAACTGTTCAAGAACTCACCATGAAAGAAAGAATGAATGAATGAATTAATTAAATAATCTTTGTCCCCCAGAAATCTACAGTTTGGTTGTCTAGATACATATAACACTCGTGATATTTTTATTTTGTAATATATGAGTTAAGAGAAAAGTCAAGACAGTGTGAGCTGAACTGCCTGTAAAAGTTACCTGGAGAAGGAGGACTTGAACTGGTCTATTTATCTGAATTAATTAAAGGAGCAGGTTAGGGAAAAAACAGAAGCGAAAACATAGAGATGAAAATTGAATCGCATTTCTAGGTGTGATTGTACATTAGGAAAGATACAAAGATAAATTTGGAGGTAGATTATTTATAAGAATAAGAGTTTGGGTTAGAACCTTGGGTAGTGTGAGGCATTGTCCATGAAAAAGGTAACGAAAAGAATGCTATGAGTTTCCAGAAAATCTCAGTGAAGGCTATGTATGCAATAGGTACTATTTGGGATAAACAAATGAATCCATTCATTTGTTAAGTAATGTTTGAGCACCTACTATGTTTGAGCCACTAGAAATAGAGAACCCAACTCAACCTAAAATGGGAGAATTTCTGAAATAGGCTCCATCAGGATACAAAGTAGGATGTATTGTAGGATTTTCAGGATTCTTTCTATGGTGTCCAGAACAAGCAAGAAGTATGAATGAAACATATATGTCATGTAATGAGCCTACCACCAGAAAATGAAAATAATAAAAGATGTTCATGGCATTGCCTTTGTCTATATAAAAATCAAACGTAAAGGCATAAACTTAAAAGTCAGACAAAGATCAGGAGAGTAATGACATCAAAATGAGACTGGCTTTACAAAACATTTGTTTAGGGGCTCCTGTGTTACGTGAAATTTTAAAAAAGGGAAGCCACTTGTATAAATGTTTGTGCCGTCTCAAGTCTTTGGACCTCTTCAAATCTTGGCAGAGGAACACATATGAATGTGATTTTCCAATCACAATGCCTAACTTGTCCTGATAAATCCTTAGTCATTGGTCAAATTTCCCATACCCCTAATACATCCCTAAAATATACATCTATGCCCAGGCAGTGGAAACTTTCCATGTACAAAACAAACAGGTCCAAGGGGGAAAGGGCTGTGTGGAGTAACTTGTATTTGCACCATGGCGTCTGATGGAGTTAATGATTGATAATAGGCTGTAGGTATTAAACCAGTCATAGCACAAGGAGGCTCAACTCAATGACCTACAAAGAGCGGAAAAGGGAGGAGCTTTGTCCTCATACTGTCAAATAAAGAGCAGCACAATTACTTGACAATATGCGGATGAGACTTTTCTTTCTTTCTTTGCTCTGTTCTTTCAAAAACGTTATTAATGAAAGGTACTATTAAATCCCAGTAATAAACTGTGGGGTAACTACTTTAGCTGCTTCACTTCCTTGACGCATGAGACTAGTTCTGGTTTCTTTATTACAGTAACTTGATCTAAAGTATTCCAATCCTTCTCACCTCTGTTATTATAACCACCCCTTCCCCATCAGTACTCTACATTCTGTGTATAATGATCCTTTCCCTTTTCTCATTAATTCTATTTGTTCAACCCTCTCAGCCTTTGTTCAAAGGGTCTCTGTTTAGATTTCATTCTTTGTTTTGTTTCTTCATTTGCAGCAGGTAACATTTATTATTATTTTCCAATGAGACATGCAGAAAGAATAGAAGGAGTTAAATGGTTTCACAGGTGAACCGATATTCCTGTTCCTTTGCAATGGGACAGGAAAATGGATAGAAAGAAAATCTGCCAGAATAGAAGGCCTGAAATAAATGACCTGCACCACCCATAGCCAAATTCCACCTCTTTTTCCAGAATGTTTCATAAGACAGAATTAATGAAAGCTGAATCTGAAACACTGGAGCAGAGCAGTGGCTAAGCTCAGAGAGCTCCCAGGCTAATCCTGTGTTCTCAGAAGCTGTGAGTCCAAGTTCCTTCCCCTTTGCTCAGAGGGGTGAGCTCACCACAGAAATTGGCCTGGTTTCTGACCTCAAAATCCAGGTGGGTCGGGGTTGGGGGTAGCAGAAGCAATGAGAGGGAAGATTTCCAGGCCATTTGTTCTAAACTGAGACACTTTGGCAGAAGGGAAGGAGGACAAGCCTGAGTTTCTGTGGCCCTGAGCTGGGTCACACAGCTGGAGTCACACTCTGCTCAACACAAATGTCTTCACTCACCTACCAGCAACACAAGGGCAGTCGCAAGAACATTGCTGAGAAGAAACAGGCCCGGTGCCAGGGCCGTGCTCAGAATCTAGGCTACCTGGAAAGGTAAACCCAGTACAACCTGGCTGCTAAATTAACCTTCCTGTCAGCTCTTATCTACAGCGATATCTGATACCCTAATGCCTTTGTCCCTAAGACTATCCAACTAAGGTATTAAAATACAATAAAGACCAAGATGAACGCAAGGAATAAACAGCTTGTTGCAGAGGATTTAAAAAATCATATCACATTTGTTCCCTCTAATAAGACTGTTGCCTTACAGAAAAATGCTCATTCAACGGGAAGATATCATCACTATCACTAAAAAAGGATCCTTTTTAAAGCAAAACATAAAAAAAATAAAATAAAAAACAAAAAACCCGGTAGAGATTAAGTTTCCTGAAAAGCCCAAAATATCTGCACTGAAGCAACTCGTATGAATAGGCTGAACCACAAAATTCAACCTATTTTGTATGGGTTGATCTGAGGACATTTAACACTTTTGAATAATGTGCCCGTTATCTTCTTTCAGTTTCCTTGACCTGATAGAATTCTCCGAAACAGCACTGAATAACAGCACTGTACATATGACACATTAAGAAAGTATTTGTTTATTTTTGAGACTGTATGATAGCTCATTGAGAATTCCCCTTGAAAGTATTTTTTGATAACATAATGTTCATGCAAACTCTACTAAAAGTATGGCATATGTTATGCACAAATTAAATATCATGAAGAGAATTATAAATTACTTTGGTATATAAATAAGCAACTGATTAAAGTCGTGTTTTTAATATGTATTTTATAAAACAATCTCAACTTTTATAACATGCCTGGCTTAAAAAAGCAGACCAGTAAACTGAACTGGAGCTTTGATGGCTCAAGTCCTAGTTTCTTTTGAAAGAATCTGAATAATTTGT
Organism: Trichechus manatus latirostris; assembly: GCF_000243295.1. Taxonomy (NCBI): domain Eukaryota; kingdom Metazoa; phylum Chordata; class Mammalia; order Sirenia; family Trichechidae; genus Trichechus; species Trichechus manatus. Next base: position 11,126,218 of record NW_004443941.1, on the reverse strand, counting down.
ATTTCTCAGTTGTTTCTCATGCACAAATAGCTGTGCATTCTTTATGGAATTCTTGTTATGATGAAAATTATTATACAGCACAGATAATTCTCTCCCTTCCCCTGGCCAATAAATTTCTAAATTACCTATTCTCTGATCCAAGCTAAAACAATCAAAACAAACAAACAAAACCTATACATCTACCTATTCCTACTGGTTGTATATTTTCTTGTTTTGCTTTGTCTTCACTATTAGTATATAAATTCCTAAATGCAAGAACTTTGCCTCCCTACTCCCCTACCTCATCCCTTGTCTTAATAAGCGCAAATTAAATAGAATATAAACAGACAATATGATTAGCCTCATCACAGTTCCAAGATGGTCTGATTTCCTGTTTGACGAGAATTTTTCCTTCCTTGAATTTCAATCTGCATCCAGGCCATCTAATAACACAGTCTATTCGTTTATATACAGCATTCCCAGCTGAATACGATTCTCATACAGTGACGAACAGAATGTTCTTTCTTTATCATGTGAGACCCCAGAGGACAGTCAAAAATTCAGCAATGCTACATTTTTCTTGCCTCTGTGTCATCTTAACAATTTCTTCCCCTGAGATGATCTCATCTTTTCTTTGGATTTGTGTTTCTTGACTTCCTGATGAATTTAGATCCTATAGAGATTTCTTCTCACTCCTATGCTCTACTACAATCTGAGAAATAACTACCTTATTGTTTTTAATCAAATGTTGGAGTTGAGCTGTCATTCCATTAATACACGCTTTTGGAATTCTAAGGTCCTGTGTTTATGACTTTGCAGATAACTAACAAAACTATAAAGACTGTAACTATTTTTTGAGTTTTTGCCTTTAAAGATACAAGGGATCTTTAAAGGACACTCTCAGAGCCAGCCCAGGTGGTCACCACCAATTACAGTGAGAAGCCTTCCCAAGGAGTCAATTAACACATAAACAGAAAGGAAGACCACAGAAAAATCTTTGCTAAAGTACTTCTGTGTTTGTACTCCTGTTTCAACTAAAACATTTTGTTCTCTTTATAATCTCTTGTTTAAAAGTCAACTATTCCCTGTAAACACAACCAAGTTCACACAGGGTAATTTTTTTCATTAGAATGGCAATCATTATCTCTAAAAATGCATTTGCGTGATGCTTAATTGGGTGTGCCGTAGTGTTTGGCACTGTAATGGAAAAACTGACCTCTAGAAGCTTAAAATCTAAGATGAAGTAAATATTTCAAAAGATTATGGTGGACCTAGTGCATAATGGGCCATTTAAAATAATACTATGAACAAATAGACTGTCATTTATACAGTACTGAGAACAACACATGTCCCTTCACATTTCAGCTTGTGTTGGATCATTAAGCACAAGTTTGAACATTTCCAAAAAAACTTTATAAACAAAATAAAATTTGGATGTAAACTATTAGGACTTAAGAATAAATTTCAGGGAATGATTCAGTTTACAAAATTATCTGGACTGCACTTCTCTCAAATAAAATATTTTTCTACTAGATCCAAATGAAATCACATGATATGTTATCACTTACAGGGAAAATTGACACAGGTTTGGGATTTGTCACTAAGGCCAACAGCATATAAAGGGAGGCTATCTTATACTACAGGACTCTTTTATACTAATGTCTGTCCTTTTAATTTTTAAAATACTGCACTGACTTTTTGGGCCATTGTCGATGTTATTAGATGCCATCAAGTTGGCTCCAACTCATAGCAACTTCATGTATTACAGAAGGAAATGGTGCCTGGTCCTGCTCCCTCCTCACAATAGTAGGTATGTTGGAGCCCATTATTACAGCCACTGTGTCATTCCATCTCACTGACGTCTCCCTCCTTTTTGCTGACCTCTACTTTACCAAGCATGATGTCCTTCTCCAGGGATTCGTCCCGCCTGATTACATGTCCAAAGTAAGCAAGACAAAGTCTTGCCATCCGTGCTTCTAAGGAGCATCCTGGCTGTACTTTCTCAAAGACAGATTTGTTCTTTCTTCCGACAGGCCATAGTATTCTTCGCCAACACCATAATTCGAATGTGTTAATTCTTCTTTCGTCTTCCTTTTTCATTGTCCAGCTTCTGCATGCATATGAGGTGACTGAAAATACCGTGGACTGGGTCAGGCACAACTTAGTCATCAAAGTGACATCTCTGCTTTTCAAGATTTTTAAAGAGGTTCTTTGCTGCAGATTTGACCAATGCGATACGTTGTTTGAGTTCTTGACTGCTAGTTTCATGGGTGTTGACTGTTGATCTAAGTAAAATGAAACCTTGATAATTTCAATATTTTCTCTGTTTATTATGATGCTGCTTATTGGTCCAGTTGTGAGGATTTTTGTTTTCTTTTTGTTGAGGTATAATCCATACTGAAGGCTGTGGTCTTTGAGCTTCATCAGTAAGTGCTTCAAGTCCTCCTCACTTCTGGCAAGCAAGATTGTATCATCTGCATATCGCAGGTTGTTAATGAGTCTTCCATTCAACTAACATCCCTGAATATTAATAATTAAATAAAAGCACTTTTACCAAACCTACTTTACATATATATATGTGTATGTATTCAGTATAAGTGCTTATCACAGCAGACAATACTTCATTCAAAATAAAATGAAAATCCAAGTAGGGCTTATGTTCCATTGTAATGGATACGATGTAAGGCCTAAAATTAAGGCCCAATATTATGCGCTGCCTTGACACCTGGTGAAATCAGGAGGGCCTGGGATGGTCCAAATGCAAGTCCCCTCCCAACTCTGCTCCCCACAGTTAAGGTCTCCTGCCAACCAACCTTCCTTCTAGAGAACCAAGCCCAGTTCCTAATTATCCCTGTGCAGTAGGTTTCAGTTCCCTGGCAGCCCATGGAATTATTCAAACACACCACTCCCCTTGGCTCTACAAAGTCTGCTTCCCACAGTCCTTGGTTGTTCACTCTGTCCCAAGTGCAACCCCTGTTTGGCCCTCCATGGCACGCTATGTCTTGCTCTCCTGCACTGTGAGAATATGTGATTAATAAACTGCTGTCACTCTCAACTGTTCAGTGTAGGGTGTCCTGTACTTGGCTGCCTCCATAACTCCAAGGTAGGAATCCTTCCATCACCAAAGGGATGGAGAAGAGGTCTTTAAACAATGGAGCCATACCCACAAATCTCAAGGCCAGTTTTAAGACACTCAGGAAATTTTCCTCTGAGACTGTATTCCTGACACATTAAAGGGCCAGCATCCAATATTTTACAGCCCCAAGGGCCAGTGCCCACTGCTCTTAGCTCTATTCAAGGAAATAGAATACAATCTAATGCCAGGTCTGAAAGCACATAACTATACATTGCAATCAAAGGTTTAAGTGATTGTTTATTTTGTCTTGTATCTGCCTGAGAAAATCCTTTGCCAGACAATTATCTCCCATTAGAACTGGCTTTCAAAGTTAGGAGGTCATTTGCATGCTTGTAGACAAAGGAACAATTTCAAATGATAAGAACAGTATATTCTCTGATGGTGCATATTTGCTGTTTAAGTACAGAGAGTAGAGGCCCTGTTACTTTTACTGGATTTTACATATCACTTAAATGAGCTGCTAAAAACAGCCTCCAAAAGGTGACCTGCCTTGTGAAGAATCTTACCTTTAATTTCTTTTTAGCAAATGAGATACGAGGTTTAAGTAGGTCAAAAAAATAAAGTAAATATATTTATGGTATACAATTTTCCATGGTCAAGTACCTAAAGGAAAACATTTTGCAGAACGTAATAAGGCTAGCAAGGGAGGCTTTTGCAAGATAGAGAGCTGATTTTTAGAATGGCTTAGATGTTGGAACAACAAGATGCTAATGGCATTTAACAATTGGAACTGCTTTGGGGCCCAGCCCATGTTGGCTAGCACCGGCTACTTAGCTTCTGCACTGCATCCTACATCCAGCTTGGCTGGCATTACAGGAGTATCAGAGAACGTGTTAAAGGAGCAAGGTCAAAATCCTGATTTTCGTATTAACAAAACAGCATCTAAACATCTTAAAAGGCTAAGTTCTAACTGGTATAAATCCACAAGGATCAGAAAAGCAGCATGATGAAACAGAGAACACTGGGCTGAGAATTCGACTTTGGGCAAGTCAAATAAATTCTGAGTCTAGTTTCTCTAGTTGTTAAACGAAAACCAAACGAAACCCGTTGCTGTCAAGTCAATTCTGACTCATAGCACCCTATACGACAGAACTATCCCATAGGGTTTCCAAGGAGCAGCTGGTGGATTCAAACTGCTGACCTCTTGGTTAGCAGCCAAGCTCTTAACCACTGTGCCACCAGGACTCTCCAGTTGTTAAAAGGTGATAATAATGCTGGGTCTGCCTACCTCTTTGGATCACTATGAGGATAAAAGCTTGAATGGGAAAAGGCTTTCCCATGCAGACAATTCTATACAAATAATTAGACAATAGCATCATTGTCATTTCCCCCATAATCCTGCAGCAGGTCTCTGAGCTGGACCTGTGTACTGCATTATTAATAACATAGCTGGGGAGGAGGTGGTCGTTTCCAGACACCTCCTTCTCTTTTACACTTGATGAGCTTCGGAGATACAATCAGTCACCAAACTCCTCAGAAACACTGAGTGGCATCAAAAGCAGCTGCGGCTGACAATCATGTCTGATTCCACAGGGACTGAGGGCGTGGAAACAATGAGTCATTACAGGTGCGTCTGCCTCTCTTCATTCACAGGACAACATGAAAAGCAGATGAAATTCACCAAACCCAGTGTTTTTAAGACAGAAAGGAAGGAGATCAACCAGGAGAGATTTTGTTCTGCTCCTAATTCATACAAGCAGAATTCACTTGTAATTTAGTAAGTATTTTTTAACAGTCTGCTCAGGCTACCACCCCAGATTACGAAATAAGATGGCGCCTGGCTTCAAGGAATATGTCGTTTAATAATAACAATATGGGGAAGAATCATCACATCCAATTAATTTTATTTCCAGATAGAACCTTGGTGAGACCAGAGGTAAACACCAAAGGCTACCGGAGTTAACAGAAGGAAAGTGGGGCGATATTAAAAAGGTGGAGGCGAGGGAGCTGAGTTTGAGGTCACTTTGAATGATTCTTAGAATCTTGATAGAAGAAACAGCAACAAAGATAGAAGCCAGAAAGAGGGATATGTTTAACATTGAAAAGGAATAGCCTGCTACAGTTTCCTTCTCCTACTATACTTGCATACATTATGCAAAGTGCTGATGTTCATTTTTACAACAGGGTGACATAAATAAATTTAAAAAAAAATCCTTTTAAACCGGCATATAGTACAGCAGAGTCCCTCGTCCTAGGACAATTTATTAAAAATGGAACACTATATGATACATGCAATCCATGTTTTTAGAAATTAAACACATGAAATGAAGATCACAAATCATGTCACCCCTCAGAGCTGGGAACATTCAGGCGCATGGTCTTCACGTCTATGTCTGCATACACACGTTGATGTGCAATCTTTAAAAAATGCACACATAGTATCCATATTGCTTTGTAATGTGCTTTTCTCAGTTATAAATATATCGGAATAACTTTCCATGCATTATATACTCCTTCAAAATATCATTTTAAATGGCTCCCTTATCTACTACTGTGTAGATTATCCATCAGTTTATTTTATTAGTCCTTTGCGGTGCAGTGGTTAAGAGCTACGGCTACTAATCAAAAGGTTGGCAGTTCAAATTCACCAGCCGCTCCTTGGAAACCCTATGGGGCAGTTCTACTCTAACCTATAGGGTCACTATCAGTCGGAATTGACTCAATGGCAATAGATTTTTGTTTTTATTATTACATATTTGGATTACTTTTATTATCTTGTATAAATAAACAACAAAATAAAAATCCATTTAGATAAACCATTATGTAAACCTCTGATTATTTACTTAACTAACTCTAGAATTAGGATTACTGAGTTCTTTGAAAGTGTTTTCAAAAGATTTGTGTTAATTTTCATTTCATCATCAACGAGTTTACCTTGTCTATTCATGTTCTCTTCATTGTCAATATTTAAATTTAATGTGTTTTTCCTATTCAATATGTGGAAGTAATATTTTATTTATCTTTAGTTGTGGTTTTCTTTGAATACTAATTAAGTTGGGTATTTGAAAATTTTATTTTATTAATCACTTTGTTTTTTTGTCTGTGTGCGATATGACTAATCTTCCATTAGAATGTGACAAGTCTGTTTTTGGGTGTTTTGTTCATCTTTATTCTTCCTCTAACCATTCTTCTGGGTTTCCTCCTTTCACTACTTCTAATCTCCTTTCCTACTACCCTAGGATACATTCTCGGATTTGGGTGTTTGTGCAAATTTAGTGTTTAAGGACTGTGAAGAGGCTGAGATTTTATCCTACTTGCAAGCTAAGAAGTTTACCTGCTACAGTCTTGTCCATGCTGGTAGGAGACTCCAGATTCCTACGTAAAAGATGAAAGATGGCTGATCACTCACAGCAAAAGCAGTAGCCAGGGTATCAGCATTTTTGTGTGCTAGTATTACAAACTCATATTCCCCCAGGGGAGGAACCCTGAGCTGAGAAAACCCAAATGTTGGATAATGATCTGTAAGAAGGTCTTTCCCTTGTGCCAGTGCAAGACACCATCCTTCTTAACCTGCACAGTATGGATGTGTGGAGGGAGACACTGTATCTGTGTTCCCAAACCATCTGCTGTACAAATGTCCTTGACAAGATAGTCTGGAAAAAGGGCAGTCTTCTCTTCACAAGACACGAAGAAAGGCAAGACACCCAGGGAAAACTGTCTCGAAACACTTAGTGCCGAACGTACTGAAAGAGAATAAAACGTTTTCCAATGGAAGGAAAGAGAGTGAATCAAGGACATTTAGCACTTGAACTTGGTCTCTGACTTGGCCCTAACTATGCTTCTGAATAACAATACATCAACATAAAAAAAAAAAGAAAAGAAAAGAAAAGAAAGGGTGGCCCCTGGTTAAGCTGATTTTCAAAAACTGGACTTTCTAAAAAATGTTAAAGTGAATTTTCACTTTAGAAAATCTGTAGGAACCTCTACTTACCAAATTCCTTTACTGTGATGAGAAAATAACTTAATCTTTAAAAAATCTTTATTCCTTTTTTTTTTTTGTTTTTTTTTAAGCATACTAGTTAGAGGGTGTGCTCAGGTCCCAGACTGCCTCAGTTCAAATATGGTTCTGGGTGCCTGGTTAAGTTACTTAATCATGCTTCAGTTTCCACTGCTATAAAATGCACATGATGATAGGTATTAACTCCATCCTCGTAGAGCTGCTGAAAAGTTCAAATGAGTTAGTAGATACATAGTGCTTTCAACAGTGCCTGATATTTTTATTAAAATTAACCACAAAACTCTTTTTTTCTTGACTTAGAGGGGAGATGCTAACTGAAAGAAACTTTATCAAAATCAAACTCCAATAAGAAATGGATTTTGGCTCCATTGAAGTTATACGTTATTTCAAAAATTGGGAGATGGGGACATATTAAGGAAGCAATAGTGAATTCCAAAACTGGGAACTGGATCATCTATACAAACTTATTTTCTTTCTCTACTTTTATATACTGTGCTAACAATTACAATTTTTTTTTTATACAGTTAATAAAACACTTTAACACTATGCATCACAATTTTTGAAGTACAGGGATAGAGACCTAATGTTTCTCTTTTGGGGGGAGGAGGCTGTACATGGGTACCTCTCCAGCCTTGAATCATTATTTCTCCCTGGGTCATAATGATTTCTCTCACACCTGACTCTGGTGACTGTTTTCCAGAGGCTCTGAACTAGAGGGAAAGGTCATAGTCAGAGAAAAGGTGATGAAGAAAGAGGGAGAGAGACCAATAAACAGGGCCGGTGAAAAGGCAAAGCCACTGAACAATCATCAGGGGGAAAAAGAGAGAACTTTATACAAACGAATCCATGTATTTTTAAAAATTCCATTACATTTCTGAGACTTGGCACTTCAGGGATTTGTAAAAAAATGGGTGTCCCCCTTTCACCACCACCCCATTCTATTATTATTGTTGTGCCCATTTTATAGATGAGGAAATTGAATTTTGAAGAAATTACGTGATTTGCTCAAGATCATGCTGGTAATAAATGAGGGACCTAGGACTTGACTCCTGGTATTACAAAGCCAATTTTCACACAAATTTCATTATATTACATTGCCTCTGCTGATGCAGATGGATCCTGGCTGAAAGCAGAGAATACCAGAAAGATGCTTACCTGTGTTTTATTGACTATGCAAAGGCATTCGACTGTATGGATCATAAGAAATTATGGATAACATTACTAAGAATGGGAATTCCAGAACATTTAATTGTGCTCATGAGGAACCTGTACATGGACCAAGAGGCAGTTGTTCGAACAGAACAAGGGGAATACTGTGTGATTTAAAGTCAGGAAGGTGTATGTCAGGGCTGTATCCTTTCACATACTTATTCAATCTGTATTATGAGCAAATAATCCAAGAAGCTGGACTATATGAAGAAGAACAGGGCATCAGGACTGGAAGAAGACTCATTAACAACCTACGTTACGCAGAAGACACAACCTTGCTTGCTGAAAGTGAAGAGG
>NW_004443941.1:11040944-11117539 GCF_000243295.1 Trichechus manatus latirostris | reverse complement strand
TGTATGCTGAGCAAATAATCCAAGAAACTGGACTATATGAAGAAGAATGGGGCATCAAGATTGGAGGAAGACTCACTAACAGCCTGCATTATGCAGATGACACAATCTTACTTGCTGCAAGTGAAGAGGACTTGAAGCACTTACTGATGAAGACCAAAGACCACAGCCTTCAGTATGGATTACACCTCAACATTAAGATAACAAAAATCCTCACAACTGGACCAATAAGCAACATCATGATAAATGGAGAAAAGACTGAAGTTGCCAAGGATTTCATTTTACTTGGATTCACAATCAAGACCCATGGAAGCAGCAGTCAAGAAATCAAAAGACATACCGCATTGGATAAATCTGCTGCAAAAGACCTCTTTAAAGTGTTGAAAAGCAAAGATGTCACCCTGAAGACTAAGGTGCACCTGATCCAAGCCATGGTATTTTCAATTGCATCATATGCATGCGAAAGCTGGACACTGAATAAGGAAGACTGAAGAAGAATTGATGTCTTTGAATTGTGGTGATGGCAAAGAACATTGAATATACCATGGGCTGCCAAAAGGACAAACAAATGTCTTGGAAGAAGTACAACGAGAATGCTCCTTAGAAGCAAGGATGGCGAGACTACATCTCACATACTTTGGACATGTTATCAGGAGGGATCAGTCCCTGGAGAAGGACATCATGCTTGGTAAAGTGGAGGGTCAGCGAAAAAGAGGAAAACCCTCACAAGATGGACTGACACAGTGGCTGCAACAATGGGTTCAAGCATAACGATTGTGAGCATGGCGCAGGACTGGGCAGTGTTTTGTTGTGTAGTACACAGGGGCACTATGAATCGGAACCAACTGGACAGCACCTAACAACAACAATAACAACTGCTGAATTCCAGCCAAGTGCTTATTCCCCAAAAGCCTGTATCACAAACTACTAAAACCACTCTTAGCCAACCCAAGCATCGAGTAAGAAGTAGCCTTATCTCCTGGTTCCCAGCCAGCATAGGAATTCTGTTAAATTGGGGATATAGCTGATGCTCTTGGTTGCATAAGGATCCTTCTGTCAACCTGGCACCTAAATAGGTTTTCTTAGGCTCTCGGTCTGTGACTCTTTACACTATCCAGCTATACTCCTGGATAAGCCCATAAACTTGGAGAATAAAACAAAATCATGGATCAGGCTGTTCTTTTTATCTTGCCCTGAACACTCTCATTCCCTGAATCCCCAGATAAATCACAGGTGCAGCAACAAACTTATGGGGAAAAGGAATGGTACAAGCTCTATCTTTACAGCGTTCTCTACCTTCTCTTCCACACAGTAACCACTTTCGCAATGAACTGCTGTTGGTATAAGATGAGACTGGAGCTAGGTAATGATACAGGGATCCTAGAAAACCATACACATACTAACAAGCTTCAAATTTAACCTACAAGTAACAAGAAATCATCAAAAGGATTAGAGCTGGGTGTGGTAAAATAATATTTTAGGCAGGTGTGTCAAGGATGGAATGGAAGCAAGATCATAAGGGACAAATTAGGGGGCTAATAAAATAGTGTCCAAAAGATACGATGATCAAGGGCTGGGCAAAGCCTCTGGTAACAGTGAGGACAGGGGTGTCTTTAATGTGGATGCTGTGTACCTGAAGAATTCCCCTCTCCTCGAGCGCATGAATGGGAGGCCCATGAGAGGGCTTGGTAGAAAGAAGTGAAATCTAGAAAACGCTCGGAGAGAAGACAGGGGGTAAAAGCAATGAGGCAAACAAAGTGCTGAGTAAGCAAAAACTCTGAGATAGAGAACAAAGCGAGGGAGCTTTCAGTTATAGCTTTTTAGGATGAAGCAAGAGCATATAAGTGAGTTCCTTGTAAACAGGAGTAGCTAAGGGAGGGAATGGTGGCCACGTATTTCTGAGGTGACTATTCTAGAGGTGCAATTGGATTAGCCAAACTGTTATGCAACCGTTACTGGATCCTGAAAGCTGTTCTCATTCCTGGAGGCCTGTGTCAAGGTCAACTCTGTCTCTGGTACACCGGGCTTCCCATTGTGGTTTAACAGCCATGGCCCTGCCCTCCTGCGGCTTCCGCTTAAACAGGCCATTTTGCTTTCAAGCAGAAACTGCCAATCAAGGCGTGTGGGGGGAAGAGGAGATGTCAGGATGACAGGAATGGAAACAACGACTACAGATTCAAGAAATCTCAGGATGTGATGTTAGTAATTGAGGAAGATTTTGTAAAACAGACCAAAAAAAACTTTTGATTTTAGCGACTCAACATCTAATATCTAACACAGGGAAAGTACTTATGTACATCACGAGAGCCATTTCTGGGACTCTGAAAGGGCAGCAGGATAGTTTCTCCAGATGAAGAGGGGCTCTTTAAAAGTGACACCACGAAATCTGTTTTTATTCACCTCTATAACAAATTGGCTCAGTTTAAATGCTAGGTGAGAAAAAGCTTCATCCACACTCTCAATACCTACCAATTGTGAGGAAAGAAATGAAGTAAAGCTCTGTGTGCCCTTTTTTTTCAGCACCTGCCAACATGGGGCCTGGGATTTTGGACAGAATTCCATAAATGGAACAAATGAAGAATAATGATCCTTCTTTTACCTCTCCACCATTATAGCTCCATCAAGTTGAAAACAAGTAAGATTATGGGATTTAGACAGTCCTTGTGGAAGAAGTGGCAAGTAGATTATTCTTCTGCCTGCTTAAAAATAGTTTCCATTTTGATCTGAGGCATATCATTGTGTGTATGAGACAGAGAGAGAGAGGCAGAATCTGTGCGGCAGTTCCCCCTTTTGTCTTCCGCATTAATGCATTCCACCTGCGCTTATAACATCCAGATGCTATCATATTTTAATTATACTGATTAATGTCTATGTAAGAATTACAAATGGGAAACCAACTTTCCCTCAAATTGAGTAAGTCAATCTGCTTAAAGGCAGAACAGTGCAAGAAGACACCCTGGCTACGATCGTATAAGAGACGGAAATGCCTTCACCCGTTTTTGTTTGTGTGGTTTAAATTAAAGGTGACAGAATGGTCCTTCACTACAACGCAGCAAGCACGATGTGCAAAGATGGATGCATTTAGAGCTGTAGGCAGTGTTGCTAATTTAACATTATTACTCTCACTGTGGGGAAAACATCTGTGGGAAATAAGAAGAGAGGGGAGTTATCTTCCTAAAACTGGAAAGAGATGTCAAAAGAAATGTTCCTGTCTCCATCTCTGGAGAGCTTTGAGAAGAGGACCACGGTGCATTCTAGTCGCTGAGGTCAGGAATTCCAGCTCTGCAATATCTCCCAGCACTGTTACGTTATCTGTCGTATGGATCTCTGGCACGCTCTTCTTTAGGAGAGAAAAGTAAAGTTGAAACAAGAAAACAGAAAAACCTCTTACCTAATTTATCAAGTAATTTAAAATAAAACAAAATATTTTCTCTCTGATCACTCTTTAAGGAGAAAGGAGAGATTAAAGAAGTAGAAAGAAAGAGAAGGAGGGAAGGGGGAAAGAAAAGAGGAAGGGAGGGAGAAAGAATTCTGAAACGGTCAAAAACTGTGATTTAGTCGGTTTTTGTGACTAAGGGCATCTGTGGAGCACAGGAAGGAGGACTCCCGCTGGCACTGGTGACCTGCCCTGAAGCTTTTGGGGTGCATGATCCTCAGTTCTCTCACGGACAAATGGAGGTCTCACCACTTCTCAGGGATGTCAGGAGGATTAAAGGACATCATGCAGATAAAAGTGCCTTGAAAATTTCTGTATCATGATGCACTGTGAGTTTGAAGAGGTAAAGAACCCACAATGTCCTGAGGATGTAAATATTGCTTTTTCATTCAGATATTTTATCTTATCTGCATCATTGCCTTTCCCACTCTTTCAAGGCACTATTTGCCAAGAGCTTTCTGTTCAGAGTACATCAATGTCCTGTAACAATTCCACACAAAACTTGTTCATATGAGCCTGATGCTAGTGGATAAGGACAAGGGCATCAGTTTTGTGTGATAACTTTTATAACATCATAGGCCCTTGTTTCCAAGATATATACAATGGGCAGATTGTGTGTGTGTGTGCGTGTGCGTGTGTGAAAAACAGAGAGAGAGAAGAAAGAAACACTCTTAAAAAGGGCTCCTCAAACCAGAGACAAGGTTACTTCTGAGAATAAGATACAAATGTAAACGTAATAGTGACGATAAGCATGGTTGCCATTCACTGTGGGCCTAACATGTACCTAGAAGGAGGCCTTAGGATACAATACTTACAGTGCAAAGGGTAAAACAGATACGTAAACTCAGCAATTACCATATAAGCGCCATGACGGGGAATCTCTGGGAGGTGCAAATGGTCACCGTGCTGGGCTGCGAACCAAAAAGTTGAAGGTTCCAGTGCACCCAGAGGTGCCTCAGAAGAAAGGTCTGGCTATCTTCTTCTGAAAAAATCAGCCCCTGAAAAGCCTATGGCGCACAGTTCACTCTGACACACGTGGGGTCACCATGAGTCCGAATCGAATCTACTCAACAGCAAGTGGCAGTAGAACCGTAACAAGGGTAACTAGAGCCTTGAGCAGACACGGAAAGTTTCTCGATAAAGGTGTTACTAAGATAACTCCTTGATTGGTAGTGGGGAGATGGGTAGATGTGCAGAGTGAGGTGGGGTAGGCCGTAAGAGTCCAAGGGGTGGGAAAGGGGTTAGAAGAAAAAAGGGAGAAAAAGGGAGAGCATTACAGGCAGGCGGACACCTTGTGTAAGCCCTGTGGGTTAAAAAACAAGACATTTTTAAGAAACATCATACAGCCTAGAATGGCTGAAGGTTTTAATTGTAATTTTATCTTCTTTTTTTTTTTTTTGTAAGTTTTCCAATTTCCCTTTATAAACTCTGACAGCTACATTTTTATATGCCCACTACTCTGACCCAAAACCTGATTCAGCCTGCCAGCTCCTCCACAGAAGCAACAAGAAAACGGGTAAATAAAACGGGCCTGCAACATCCAAAAAGGCTTCCTTCTCTTAAAGGCAACCACGAAATGATAGGGTTTAACCAAGATCCATTGAAGCCTCATCTTTCAAACACAATGCAAGTTTAAATAGATTGCAGCTCTATTTAGTCTCAGCTATGGAGCAATCGCAACTGTAACTAACTCCTACGTCTTTCATCTTTTGACAATGGAATTAAAATATTGCTTCATGGTACGATGGGGAAGAACACTCTAAAATAAATAATCCCAAAGTTGAAATAAAACTGAAAATAACAGCAGTGTCTTTCTGCGGCAGTGGGCGTCAATGTTACTGAATGGAAGGTTTGCATACAAATAGAACAGCCACACACCGATTTTGAAAGAATACGGGAAGAAGATTAAGTTACACTAAGGCCAGCAGACAGTTAAGCATACATTTCAAAAGTAACCACTTCAGGTAAAACAGAGTAATGATTTCTAAAGAAGGAGTGCATAGGGAAAGTAAGGAAGAACTTAGTATCCACCAAAGATACCCCATCACTGAAAAGCTACTCTAATCAAACTCAAGCTTTACTGCACATGGTGAGCTGAGGAAGGACCATTTGAGAACATTCCATTTTCCTTGCAGTATAAATTATAGCATAGATTACACCTCAACATAAAGAAAACAAAAATCCTCACAGCTGGATCAATCAGCAACGTCATTATAAACAGAGATAATACTGAAGTTGTCAAGGATTTCATTTTACTTGGATCCACAATCAATGCTCATGGAAGGAGCAGTCAAGAAATCAATGTACTGCATCGTGCAAATCTGCTGCAAAAGACCTCTTTAGAGTATTAAAAAGCAAAGGTGTCACTTTGAGGACTAAGGTGCACCTGACTCAAGCCATGGTATTTTCGATTGCCTCATACGCATTGGAAAGCTGGACAACGAATAAGGAAGACCGAAGAAGAATTAAGGCATTTGAATTATGGTGTTGGTGAAGAATACAGAATATTCTATGGACTGCCAGAAGAACGAACAAATCTGTCTTGGAAGAAGTACAGCCAGAATGATCCTTAGAAGGGAGGATGGTGAGATTTCATCTCATGTACTTTGGACATGTTATCAGGAGGGACCAGTCCCTGGAGAAGGATGTCATGTTTGGTAAAATAGAGAGTCAGTGAAAAAGAGGAAGACCCTCAACGAGATGGATTGACACAGTGGCTGCAACAATGGGCTCAAATATAGCAACAACTGTGAGGAAGGCACAGGACGGGGCAGTGTTTCATTCTGCTGTATACAGGGTCGCTATGAATTGAAACCAACTCTACAGCACATAACAACAACAACTAGTTTGGATGGTCAGGAATCCCCCAAGTCCTGCATTTTCCAAATTATGTCCCTTAAAGAGAATTGGTAGCTTGCCAGACAGGGCAGGTTTTCTGTGTCAGTGCTACTGGTGGGGACGTGCTAGCCTCTTTCTGTAAATCTTAAAAAAACAAAGTTGCTTTAGAGTCAAATTCAACTCATGACCACCTCACATGTGTCAGAGTAGAACTGTGTGCAAGTAGATCATCAGGTCTTTCTTCCAAGGTACCTTTGGGTAGACTCGAGCCTCTGACCTTCTGGTTAGCAGGCCAGCTCATTAACCATTTACACTAACCAGGGAATCCCTGTAAACTTAACACTTTTGTTTTTCCTGTAGTGACAACCAAGAAGACTCCATCAAAAAGTTGGGTACCTGCTTTTGACTTGATTCACCTCTCTTTAGTCTCAGGAAGACACTGGATCGCTGTATCTCATGGCTTCCTGATTATGAAATGCCCTACATTCAGTTCATGCGGCTCCTTCCTTTCACCCACTCTGCTCATCTTCCCTGGGGAATCCAATCTTGACTCAAAGAAATCCAGTTTGGAATCGAAAGCTGCTTTAATTATTCATAGAGACGGTCCTCTCACTTGTCACTAGCATCATTTGCAGCTTCCTCTCCTTCAGGCATTTTGTCTCTCCAAGAACTACCTACTACTCATCCACTCATTCTCCTCTACACAAATAAAAATAAAACCAAAAATATTAGAGAGAAGCTATTTCAGGGGTTACCATATTCACTAGGAAAATCCATTTGCTTTTTCTTTGAGAGTATAATCACAATGAAAAATAAATTCTGGCACCTGAATTTGAGTTGTTTTTTTTTTTTTTTTTCAGGAGACATAATTTTTCTAAATAAGATAAAATCTCCGCAGACAAATGAGAAAAGAAGAAACTGAACCATTACTCGTTTGTCAGTTTGTCATACTGTGGTGGCTTGTGTTTTGCTGTGATGCTGGAAGATATGCCACCAGTATTTCAAATACCAGCAGAGTCATTCTTGGTCGATAGGTTTCAGCGGAGGTTCTAGACTAAGATAGACTATGAAGAAGGACTTGGTGATCTACTTCTAAAAAAACTGCCCAGTGAAAACCTTATAAATAGCAGTGGAACATTGATACAGTGGAGGAAGATGAGCCCCTCAGGTGGGAAAGAACTCAAAATATGACTGAGGAAGAGCTGCCTCCGCGAAGTAGAGTCGACCTTAATGATGTGCATGAGGTAAAGCTTTCAGGGCCTTCATCTGCTGATGTGGCATGACTCAAAATAAGAAGAAATGAATGCAAATATTCATTAGTAATTGGAACACAGAATGTATGAAGTATGCACCTAGGAAAACTGAAAGTTGTCCAAAATAAAATGAAATGTTTGAAGATAGATATCCTAGGCTTTATTGAGCTGAAATGGACTGGTATTGGCCATTTTGAATCGGACAATCCTATGGTCTGCTATGCCAGGAATGACAAATTAAAAAGGAATGGTATTGCATTCATTGTCAAAAAGAACATTTCAAGATCAATCCTGAAGTACAATGCTGTCAGTGATAGGGAAATATCCATACACATATAAGGAAGACCAGTTAATACAACTATTATTCAAATTTACTAATGCCAAAGATGAAAAAGTTAAATATTTTTACCAACTTCTGCAGTTTGAAATCGATCAACCATGCAATCAAAATGCATTGATAATTACTAGTGATTGGAATGTGAAAGTTGGAAACAAAGAAGAAGGGTCGGTATTTGGAAAATATGGCCTTGCTGATAGAAATGACGCCAAAGACAGCATGGTAGAATTTTTCAAGATCGACAACTTCTTCATTGCAAATACTTTTTTCAACAACATAAAAGGCGACTATATGCATAGACCTCACTGGATGGAACACACAGGAATCAAATTGACTACATCTGTAGAAAGAGATGATGAAAAAGCTCAATACTATTAGTCAGAACCAGGCCAGGGGCCAACTGCAGAACAGACCATCAATTGCACACATGCAAGTTCAAGTTGAAGCTGCAGAAAATTAAAACAAGTCCACTAGAGCCAAAGTACGGCCTTGAGTATATTCTACTTGAATTTAGAGACCATCTGAAGAATCGATTTGACATATTGAACACTAATGACCGAAGACCAGGATATCATACATGAAGAAAGCAAAAGGTCATTACAAAGACAGGAAAGAAAAAACAAGACGAAAATTGATGTCAGAAGAGACTCTGAAACTTGCTCTTGAATGTAGAGTAGTTAAAGCACACAGAAGAAATGATGAAGTAAAAGAGCTGAACAGAAGATTCCAAAGAGTGGCTCAAGAAAGCAAAGTAAAGTATTATGATGAAATGTGCAAAGACCTGAAGATAGAAAATCAAAAGGGAAGAACATGCTTGACATTTCTCAAGCTGAAAGACTTGAATAAAGAATTCAAGCCTTGAGTTGCAATACTGAAGGATTCTTTGGACAAAATATTGAACGATGCAGGAAGCTTCAAAAGAAGATGGAAGGAATACACAGTCACTGTACTGAAAAGAACTGGTCGATATTCAACCATTTCAGGACGCAGCATTGAAGGAAGAAATCCAAGCTGCATTAAAGACACTGTCGAAAAACAAGGCTCCAGGAATTGATGGAATACCAATTGAAATGTTTTCAACAAACGGATGCAGCGCTGGAGGTGCTCATGCGTCTATGCGAAGAAATTTGGAAGACAGTTACATAGCCAACAGACTGGAAGAGATCCATGGTTGTACCCATTCCAAAGAAAGGTAACCCAACAGAATGCAGAAATTATTTAACAACATCATTAATATCACATGCAACTAAAATATTGCTGAAGATAATTCAAAAACAGTAGCAGCACTACATCGACAGGGAATGGCCAGAAATTGAAGCTGGATTCAGAAGATGATGTGGAACGAGGTATATCACTGCTGATGTCAGATGGATCTTGATTGAAAGCAGAGAATACCGTAAAGATGTTAACCTGTGTTTTATAGACTGTGCAAAGGCATTCGACTATGTGGATCATAACAAATTATGGATAACATTATGAAGAATAGATATTTCAGAACACTTAATTGTTCTCATGCGGAACCTGTACATAGACCACGAAGCAGTCATTTGAACAGAACAAGGGGGAGACTGCATGGTTTAAAATCAGGAAAGGTGTGCGTCAGGGCTATATCCTTTCATTGTACTTATTCAATCTGTATGCTGAGCAAATAATCCAAGAAGCTAGACTATATGAAGAAGAACAGAGCATCAGGTTTGGAGGAAGACTCGTTAACAACCTGTGATATGCAGGTGACACAACCCTGCTTGCTGTAAGTGAAGAGGACTTGAAGCACTTACTGATGAAGATCAAAGACTACAGCCTTCAGTATGGATTACACCTCAACATAAAGGCAACAAAAATCCTCACAACTGGACCAATAAGCAACATACTGATAAATAGAGATAGTACTGAAGTCAAAGATTTCATTTTACTTGAATCCACAATCAATGCCCATAGAAGCAGTGGTCAAAAAACCAAAGGATGTATTATTGCATTGGGCAAATCTGCTGCAAAAGACCTCTTTAAGTGTTAAAAAGCAAAGATGTCACTTTGAGGACTAAGGTGTGCCTGGCTCAAGCCATGGTATTTTTCAGTCACCTCATATACAGGCAAAAGCTGGACAATGAATAAGGTAGACCAAAGAATAATGCATTTGAATTACAACGTTGGTGAAAAATATTGAATAATACCATGCAGAAGCAGATTAACCAGTAAGTATGATACGCATCAGCTTACAGTAAGCAACATATGCAGTGGCTTAATTATGTTTACTTACTAATCTGTAGTGCACAATTTCACATGGGTTTCACATCAAAAATGTGGTGAAAACCAGGTGAAATTTTGCAGTACAGATTAGTAAGTAAGCACAATTAACACCCTGCATACCTTGTGTATTGGGTAATCCATTCCTGATTATCACAGACTGCCGGAAGAACAAACAAATCTCTCTTGGAAGAAGTACAGCCAGAATGCTCCTTAGAAGCCAGGATGGCGAGATTTCGTTTCACTTACTTTGGATGTGTTATCAGGAGGGACTGGTCCGTGCAGAAGGACATCATTTTTGGTAAAGTAAAGGGTCAGTGAAAAAGAGGAAGACCCTCAACGAGATGGATTGACACAGTGGCTACAACAATGTGCTCAAGCATAGCAACGATTGTTAGGATGGTGCAGGACTGGGCAGTGTTTCGTTCTGTTGTACATAGGATTGCTAAGAGACAGAACCAACTCGACGGCACCCATCAACACCGAGAATCAGAACTGAAACTGGATTTTTGCCATTACTATTCCTCTCATCAGTACATGCAACTAAAATGGGTAAACAAACAAACAAAAACTCTCAAAAGTGAGGCATGTATGTAACTAGGAGCAAAAGCTTTGGGGAGCTAGACTGTAGTTTATAGCTAAATGTTAATGTAATTGCTTTACTAACAGTGGGATCGGAAACTGGAGAAATTCCCTCATGGGGTAGAAACAGTCAAAAAATGCTAGTGTCGATTTTAAACTGTTTGCTACAGAAAATCCTAGCTCTACCTGTAAGTAGATCTATGTCTCTCCTATGTGCAGGGGAGATGTGGTCTTCCATCCCAGGGAAAATAATGGTTGGGTTTTCCATTCTC
This sequence comes from Trichechus manatus latirostris, assembly GCF_000243295.1. Classification (NCBI taxonomy): domain Eukaryota; kingdom Metazoa; phylum Chordata; class Mammalia; order Sirenia; family Trichechidae; genus Trichechus; species Trichechus manatus. The sequence continues at coordinate 11,106,580 of NW_004443941.1, read as the reverse complement.
ATAACAGAATGTCAACAGCACCATCTGCTCATCTGGCTTCCACAGGATGCGTATGGATTCATCTTCTCACCCAGATACTCCTCTGGCTTTTGGGGCTTCTCCCTTCCTTTTGCTCCTTTGTGTATGCTCCCAAGTTTGCCAAATGCACGCTGGGGGCCACTGAAGACTTTTCCTGAAGAACAGCTCAGGAATGAATTGAATTATCTATTTAGAAGGTTTCCTTGAAAAAACGTCTTTGTAGCATATTCAACTTGCACAGCCCCAATGAAACCCCTCAGAGTGTGGTAATTTAGAACTTCTTATAAAAGTACGACCTTTGTTAGTACTGTTTGCTTAAAGGTTAAAAATTAGAATAATACCTTTTATACCAAACTGCAATCTCCAATGATCTTTATCTATTTGTGTTAATTGAAAGAGAAGGTCTGGGTTTCATTTGTCATTCAGTACCACGAAGAAGCCTCTAGAAGCATCTACATTTTGGTTGCTGTTTTTGTTCCACGTAGATGTAAAATGTGAGCTGGAAACACAATTATCACAACTGAGATGTAGATGAGTATTAAAAATAATTAAGTGGGAGTGTAGAAATCAACGAAGGCTAAAGAAACCAAAGAATGTTTCAAAGAAGAAATTCAAATCCTATTCCAACCTGGCAATCTGCTTCTGAAAGATCACAGTCTTGAAAATCCTAGGGAGTAGCCCTACTCTGCACACGTGGGGTCACCATGAGTTGGAATGGATTCCATGGCACCTAAAACAACAACAACAACAATACTGGACAGACATTAGTCAGGGTCTGTACAACTAATTAGCTGAGTGAGTCTGGGCATGACATAATCTCTCTGGAGATTTGTGTGTGAAGCTAGAATTATGTGTGATAAAACTGAAGTTTAGAAGCATGAAAAGGAATTAAAAAGTAAAGAAGTTGAATATAAGTCTGGAATATTATCCTTGCTTGAGTGATTGAAGGAAAATAATAAAAGCTATGCTAGCATCTTTTGTTTAATTGTCTTCTCTACAAGATTCTAAGTTCTATGAGGCAGGGATCATGTATATCTAGACCACCATTTTACCTCTAGTATCTAGTACAGTACAGATTAAGCATTTAGTATAGATTGGTAGAACGGCTGAATGAGTTTAAACATGCTATCTAGCATTATAGTACCATTATGGTCTGGTTTATCAGTATTATGCTAACTTGATAATGCATTTGGATCCCTTCTAACAAAAATAGGAAGGGATGACATTGGTAATGGTTGTTATTATAAAGACAGAGGTTTGGTTTTTCTTAAGAAATACATGTCTTGAAATATTATTACAAGGAAAACAGATACAAACTCTCTAATTATACTAAAGGCAGTGATTTATATCTCAAGAAAAAATCATGGTTGTACAACACGATCAATGTAATTGATCTCACTGAATTGTACATGTGAAAAACGTTGAATTGGCAAATGTTATCTATACTTTTTCAACAATTACAGAAAAAGAGTAACGCTTCAGGAAAGTCCATAATAGTTAACAGTTTGAGTGAAAATTTATAGTTGCCAAGGGTATGGAAATGTCCAGAGAAACTGTGCCTGGATAAGACAGAAGGCTTACAAACAGTGTCTCTCAGCTGAGTGGTCACTGGGGATGTACTAATGTCCACTGACTCAAGACTATTTATGGCTCTGCTGTGACATCTTCACGCTTATGGGGGAAGGCTTCTTTGATGTAAGGTTCCACTTAGTCTTCACTATAGGTAAGGAAGGAGATGAACTTCATGAGCTTCCCCTTCAGTATGAAATCAGAGGTCCAATGTTAGTGGGATTTACGCTTACCAAGAACCAGTACCATTAAAACTCCAGAGAATTCTGAAAACCTTTAAAATGCCGACTTGTTTATTTCTTGATTTTATCCCCACGGGAATTTGTAGGAACCCCTTCAAATAAAAAAACGTCTGCTGTTTCAAGGACAGAAAGGAAGAGGGCGCTGAAGAAACGTGCCTGCTTAACAACCATGCTTGGGGGAGGATAATTACAAGACAAAAACCCAAGGGGACCTATTGGGTGAGGGTAACCACTGAAAAAGAGGAAAGCAACCAAAATTCCTGGGGCCACTGCATAAGATAGAAAGAATGAGGAGAAGAGCTTGGAACTGCAAAAGGGGCTTGAGCTTGAGCGGCAGAAACATCCAAGATGATTCACCTAAAATTGGTTTATACTTTTTTATAAAAGCAAAATTCTACAACTCATATTTCAATGGGATAGAGCTATGGTTCTCCCCCTGGGGGTTCAACCTGGGGGTTATGTCCTAGAGGACATTTGACAGTGTTTGTAGACAGTTTTGGTTGTCACAACAGGGGGAGGGGACGTACTGGCATCTAGTGGGTGGAGCCAGGAATGCTGCTGAACATCCTAAAACGCACAGAACAGTCTCCCACAACCAAGAGGCAACTGTCCCCAAATGTCAACATTGCCGAGGCTGAGAAACCTTGGAATAGACCAACAATTAGCATCAAACTTCTTTTTTCTTTTTAAGGGTATTTCTATAATACATGAGTCTCAAACACGCACTAACTTGTCAACTTCAGGAGTGACCTTGTTATGAGGCACACCATTTGTTAACATCAAATTTGCAATCTTCCTTCTTATTTAAAGTCTACCGTTAGTTATTTCTCCCCCAAAAGGCTTCTACAATTTAACAGTCAGGACATGTTACAGAGGTGAAATAGATGTCCCCATCTTTCTGCTTTAGATGGGGAAAGAAACATTCTGCAGTGTTTATAAGTCATAAAGAATTCTAAATATCTCCCACTCAACACATTCAGGCAAAATGATGCTATAATTTCTGTGCTGGGTGGCACTCTTTCAGACCATTATGCGTCTTGTGAACCAACCGTAGGTAATGCATATCTTTCTTTAATCAAATCTGCATTGTAATTTCTATACAAAAATCAATTAAAGACAAGAAGCAATTACTTATTTTTTATCACAGCATAATTTACTTTCCCAGAGCAGCAGCATAAAAATGTGAGGAAAGAGCTCATCTACCTCAGTGTTTTTAAATAAAGTGTGCATATTTTTTAAAGAAATGCAAAGGAAATACTGCCAAATATGCAATATATTACCTATACATAATTCCCCATCTATATCATCTTTATGGATGGGTAACATGGTTTAAGAGCCATATGTTTTTTGAACACTATTTTTTTTTTCCATATCAATGTTATGGCTGAACACCCTTTTCTAGACTCTTGTAGTGAAAATGTAATTAGACAATTGCTCATCATCCTCATCAAATCGGTTTTATGAATGACACACTTAGGTGTCCAATAACCCCTAAAAAGCAATTCTTTCCAAGCCTCACACATCCATCTTCTTTACATTCCCATACCTATCTCTACTCATTATCATCATCAAGGAATTTTAATAACTACTTGCTTAATGGATTTATGTTAGTTTAGGAGGCCTGGAGCTAATTCGGTGTCTTTCCAGCTGGGACCTCTAGTCTTTTCACTCAAATCCATCCGACTCTGTGGATCAGTAGTTCTCAAACTTGACGGCGTATCAGCGTCACCTAGAGGGCTTGTTAAATAGGTATGGAGGGCCCGTGAATTTGCATTTCTAACAAGGTTTCAAGTCACGCTGGTGCCACTGGTCTGGGTACCACATTTTTAAAAACCAGTTTTCAGCATGATGCAGTAAACTACACGACCTCTCACCCAACGTGACAAAGTTTTATGTCATCATCCTTATTTCTCATCAGAAATTTGACACAGATCAATATTTTCCCACCTGAATGACTGCATGTCCTTCCTTTCTTCCTCCCTTTATCCCTTCCTCCCTTGTTCCTTTCTTTTCTTCCTTCATTTTAAAAACATAACTGTTTAAACATGAAATATTACGGCTGAAACATCTTTTTCAGATTCTTACAGTGAAAAAGTAATTAGAAAACAACTTACTCATCAACCTCATTAAATCAGTTTTATAAATGCCCCATTTAAGTGTCAAATAAACTCTAAAAAGCATTTTTTCCAAGCTTCAGGAATCTGCCTTTCTTTACATTTCATTTCCCTCCCTCCCTCCCTCCCTCCCTCCCCTCCCTCTTTTCTTCCTCCCTCCCTCCTTTTCTCCCTCTCCTGCTCCCTCCTTCCCTCCTTCCTCCTCCTTCTTTTTCTTCTCTCCCCACCCACTCCCCCAGCACTCCTTTGTCTTTGAAATCCAGACTCAAAGTTCACCTTGGTCATAAAGCCATCTCAGATCCACACACCTAATGTGAACTTCTCCTCCATGTTGAACCACTCAAGACCTACATACTCAGTTTGAAGACACTTCTTTATAGTTCTTGAGACATTGCTTAGTAAGCTAAAACCTTTGTGTATGGTGTACGGTCCTGATTATATTATTACATTATTGATTTTATACCTCCTCTTTGGAAACCCTATGGGGCAATTCTACTCTGTCCTATACGGTCACTATGAGTTGGAATCGACTCAACGGCAATGGGTTTGGGTTTTTTTGGTTCCCTTGTTCATGACCATGCCTGCAAGGATGTGGATCACAGAGGTGCATAATAAATAATATAAGGGATGAGGGGCTGCTAAATAGTATCCCATCACTCAAGGATGTTGCTGTTGTGAAAAATCATGGCAACCCTATATGTCTTTCAGGAATTTTTCAATAACTTTTTTTCAATAAATATTAGTTGTAAGAACTAGAAAAACCACAAAGACCTAAGATGCAACCGCAACCAAAGATATCAGCCAAGTCTGAGGAAATCAACTCTATAGCACAATATGGCTTTAGTTTACACAGTAGCTGCTATTAGTCCTACTAATAAACCAAAAAAAAAAAAAAATTGCTGTGGAGTCGATTCCAACTCATAACTACCCTACAGGACAGAGTAGGGCTTCCCCATAGGGTTTCCAAGGAGCAGCTGGTGGATTTGAGCTGTCAACCTTTTGGTTAGCAGTCGAGCTGGTAACCACTGCACCACCAGGGCTCTGGAGTCCTACTAGTGGGGAAACTTAATCGAGGAAATGCCTATCAGCATGACGAAAACAGGGATCCTTGGAAGCTGGGTTAAGCATGTTCACTCAGACACTCCTAAAATGGCCACTGGTGAGAGAAGAAAGAGAACCCCACAAAGTCAATTTTTATGTTTATTTAATAGCATGGTTGGCTTTAAGGGAACTAATAAATGAGAAATCTTTTAACTTTTCTGTCATATTTGCTATGTCACTTACTTCTGAACATTTGCGGTTTCGTAATGAAGGCCTTCTGGCCACACAGATAACGCTGGCGTCATAAAAGGTGGAGAGGGTTTGAAAGGATGATCACAGTTGCCTTGGCTGCTTGCTCTTTCTCTCTCTCTGTAAGATGTAGATGGCTAACGGAAGATTAATCCTCTAAGGCCTACAGGAGAATTTCACACTTTGAATAGTTGTTATGAGTTTGACTTTCTCCAAGTGATTCCACACAAATGAAGTAATAGAGGAACTTTCTGAGTGTTAAGAAATTTCTGTGAAGGTGCCAAAGCATTTGTATTTAAAATGTGCTGATCAGATTTAAAAGGCCCAACGTCACGGTTACCTCAGACTAATGATCAGATGTTCTACTTCATCTTCCTTTATAACAGCATAATAAATCCACGAATACGTGGATCTTTTTAGATTTCTTTTTTTTTTTTTTTTTCCATTTGGTTCATAATTTGTTTTATTCTCTCGCAGAAGCTCAGGCTGCAGATTTTTTTTTAAAATTTATTTCTATATCTGGACAGATTTTTTTTTTTTTAATTTCTGTATCTGGACATGATATTGGAGCCCTGGTGGCCCAGTGGTTAAGAGCTCAGCTGCTAACCAAAAGGTTGGCAGTTAAAATCCACCAGCGGCTCGTTGGAAACCTTATGGGCAATTCTACTCTGTCCTATAGGGCTGCATTGAGTCGGAATCGACTCGATGGCAACAAGTTTGGTTTTTGGTTTTGCATGTGATATTAGAAATGCATTAATGACTCTTATGGCCAAATGTACAGGTTTAGATAGACCAGTGGTTCTCAGCCACTGGAGATTTTGCTCAGTAGGGAACATTCGGCAATGTCTGAAGACATATTTGGTTATCACAAAGGGGGAGGGGCTCTACTGGTATCAAGTGAGAAGGCAGGCATGCTGTTAAACATTTTAAAAGCACAAAACAACCTCCAACACCCCTGCAACTCAATAAATGTTAGCTCTGTTCCATCATACGCACTCAATGAATACAAGCTTCCCATTAGTTTAAACATATTTTGGCTACGAGATTCTGCTACAGAAATTGATTGTTCATAGATATATCCTATGATGCTGTAAAATATTTACTAGAGGAAATAAAGAGAACCCTAGTTTACTGGGCAATAATCACCCAATAAACTGTTTACTTAGAGCAAGGGAACAATAAAGAGCATCTGGACAAAAAAAACAAAAAACCTATAACCTCTTGGAAGATTTCAACAGCGTTGAAAACATCAGTGAATGTTGCTATGGCTTAGAAAATGTAGACCCTCAAACTCCCAAACCAATATTTTCCTCAATAATAAGATAAATGCATAATTTGTTTGAAAACAACTTTGTATAAATAGAAAACATCTCTACTTTTCCCAACCAGGGGCTTCTTCTTAAATCTCCTTTTTTCCCAGTTGTAGAGGACTGACAAATACTTCAGACAGCAATTGAGTTTCAGCACCACATGAAAAAGGAGTGATAACTTTATATGTGCATCTCTGACTCAGGGCTTATTTTCTGAACCACCCAACATTTTCCATGGGCTCCTGAAACTCTCTGACTCAGCAAGTTAACACTGCACATTCTATCTTCATGAAGTAAATCTGAAAGCTTCAGGAGACAAACCTAAATGTGGAGGACATTTTCTCCACAAAATCAAGTCCATGGAAGTCATTCACTGATTGATATTTCTGTACAAATGGTTTATACCTCAACAGAGAGTACACCAAGGTTACTTCAGTGTTTCAGATGTAGTGAAATTACAACAGTCTTGATCAGCTCTCTTTTGGGTAAGAGATTACAAAGCCATTACAAATAATGTTTCAATATTAAATAAATTCAAATTTTAACCTTTAGTATTAGAAGGTCAGGAGATCTTGATAAAATAATTTGAGAACACTTTTCTACACTGACACTTTAATTGTTGGCAGCGATTGCTAAAAAGTTACTATTTTTATTTCTTTGTTGTTACAGTGTACCTAAACACCTTGGTATAATTATCTGTCTGTCTATCACCTATCTATGGCAGTAAACTTTTCTTCTGGGGCTTAAAAAATAAGACAGATGTATTTGCTGTGTTCATTTATATATGCAGTGAATGATGTCCAATACAAGCTTGTTTGATAAATGAAGGGTCTTTATACTTTGTTCCAAGAAGGCATATTAAGTTTCACCAAAATCTTGCACTGTGTTTGGATTCCTATAAGAAGTAGTTTTTGAGTTTAGATTTGAAGAAAGGGTAATAATATCATTCCAATAATGGTGGCAAAACTGAAAGGCACATTGAACTAGGAGAAAAAAAGTCAAAAAGCAGAGAGAGAGAATAAGAGCGGGAGCAAGGGGTGGGAGAGAGAGAGAGGAGACTGAAAGAGAATGGAGGGAGGGGAGGGAAAAAAGAGGAGGGGAGAGGGGAGAAGGATGTGACGGCCTTTAGAGGTACTTGAGAACTATCCAGCAAAGCCACCCAAAATCAGAGGTGGGCTGGGAGGCCCTGGTGTGGGCAACAAAACCATCTACTACAGTATCTCTTGGTGTTGTTCTGATGATTACAAACAAATGACGTATGTCGAGTGTTAATGTACAGTGTCTAGCATACTATAATTTATAACATTATTTTTTCTACCCGTGTTCAGCATATAGTATTTGTTTAGGAAGTACTTGTTAGATTCAGTTCTCAACTTTGATTTTGTGACACTTCAAGATAAGCCCAATTAAACACAAACACACGACCATGTACCTATGAGAGACTTCAAAACAAAATTACTTCAAGTTTACTTAATCTTAGAAGATGCTGTGTATGTAAATTGTGGAAATAAGTGACAGAAATGCTTTTACAAAATGAATGTTGAAGAATCATAATTGAACAAAAAAGTTAAGTCTCTTGACCTCTGGCCAGGTATACAGAGTTTTAATTTTGTCATTTAACCATATTATTTTGACTATTTGTTTTGACCTCAAAGCTATTTTAACTTTGTCCTTTAATGTATGCAAGCATACAGTCAGAATTTATATTTTCTTGAGTAACTTCCATTAAACTAAATTAATTCATCAATTTTTCATACAATAAAGTTACAATGTGGCTAAAGAACTTGGCTGCTAACCAAAAATTTGGCAGATCAAATCCACCAGCCGCTCTTGGAAACTCTACGGGGCAGTTCTACTCTATCCTGTAGGGGTTTGCTATGCGTCCGAATTGACTCGATGGCAACAGGTTTGGTTTTTGGGTTTGCTTCTTACTCTTTTACTAAAACTATCTTTAAAATTATTTTCTATGTAAATTTTATAACAAATACCTGATTCACTAATCAGTTTTATCTACGTCAAATTTTTTGATTATTATATCTGTCATTGTGAGGTTTTGGTTATATTGTTATGGACATTTCTACCAAACCCAATTTTTCTGAGTCAAATTTTTCAGATATCTGTTTCTATCCAATAAAAAAAATTACCTTTGAGAAGTGTTATTTAGTTTTAGTTACTTACATGTGGTTGCATGTAGCAGTAGTATGTATTGTGAATTAACTTATTTCTGGGAGAAACAAACAGGGTACAAGTTCCAGAGTCTGTATATATCTCTTAGGAGAAAAATAAGATCTTAGTTAGGCAAAGATATAGAATCTGTGTATACAGTAAGGTTAAAATGGCAAGACCAAACTCTAGGGTCAAAACACCTATGCTACTAGATCAAACCTTTGACCCAAGCTCCATTTTTTGGCCTTGGAAAATAAATAATAAAGAGTCTTCAGAGAGATATACAGAAAAAAATATTTTACTGTATTTTGACAAATAACTCGCCCACACATACAGCACACACAGCTCACCTAGGAAAATAACGCATGAGGGGGTTGTACTACTGGCAAAAAAATGTATAACATGCACAGTATTTGTGTGACAATACAGGATGTGGTAATTTTCTTCCTAAAATATTTTTGAATGAAACTATTTTTTGTAGACTTTTTGAATTTACAATTTTATTATTTCAGGACACGGTTTCATGTAATAGAAACAAGTGCTATGATCTGGTAATGGATCCATCTGAAGACAAACATTACTAATGATTTAACTTTTGAGGAACTGCAGATTTCGTAATATCAAGTTGCCTTAAAATAAAATCAAACTGTAGCAACACCTGGTTTTCTATAGGTTCTGGGTCATGTGAATCCTCAAACATAGAGATGGTCATAATGTTTTAACTCATAAAGTGGGTATTATATTGTCATCAATCTATAAAAAGAATACTACAGACTTTGCCATCCTTGAGATTTTGATAATTTCATATTTATGTACAGAGAAAAACCAAATCCAAGAAAATAAAATATGATACAGAAATGCAAGGTTTTCTTTATCACTACCTTTCCAGTATTAACAGTCAAAAAATTCTAACAATAATAACAACAAAAAACCCTACTTCCTGCTTATTCTTCTTGTAAAATCTGCCTAGAACTCATTTCCTCTGATTTGATTACATTTACATACAATTTTAATTAAAGAACTACTAATAAATGTTTCAAGTACAGGAAAAATATACTTAATGAAAAAATTGTCAATGATGATGATTTGACAAGTCTTTCTGTCAGGAAACTTTATTGATTATTTATTTTTCTGTTCAGATATCATCTGCTTCTCGCCTCAAAGAAGAAGACTGGGGAGACACACATTTAAACCCATACATGATCAGTTAAATAACAATCTATCTTTCACCATTGCAGGCAGGAGTTCATAGATGCCAAATACCAGAAATCTCTTTAGTAAATCACTCCATTTCTCAATAATTTAAAAAATAAACCAAACCCATTGCCGTAGAGTCAATTCTGACTGATAGCAACTCAAAGGACAGAGGAGAACTGCCGTAGGGTTCCCAAGGCTATGATCTTTACAGGAAGCAGACTGCTACATCTTTCTCCCATGGAGTAGAAGGGTGGGTTCACACTGCAGACCTTTTGGTTACCAGCTGAGTGCTTAATCCCTGTGCCACTAGGGTTCGTTAATTTAAAGAACAGAGAATAATAATGTTCACCCCTTTGTACTTTCAACATGTAATTTGTGCAATTATTCATTGTGCAATATTTTCTAACATGGTTTCAAAACTGACAGGTCTCTTGAGCTCTCCCCTTTGTCAGACAAAATGAATTTTGGAAGGTTTTCAAAAGCGTATCTTTTGCAAATGGGCATAGTGAGTCTAATAAAGCATGATGTTTGAGGTCAGCTTTGCTGGATGCTGCTCCTACATCACCTTCATATGTAGGTAGTAAGTATTCATGAGGAATACTTACACAGAAGAATATAAGTGGAATGTTCGTCTAGCTAAGCAATTTCTTTTTCACGTTTGACATTGGTTTCAAAACAATATGTACTTTTGACATACTTTTGCATCTCTTGATGATAACTCTGGCCTTTGATATTTTTGTTATTCTTATGGACTTTTGGACTGGGCCAATGACATATGAACATATTCCATACTACTATGACAAACCTCCAAGGCTTTATAGCACATTCCTTTAAATTCTCTCTCGGTTGGCATTTAGAGTACAATCCATTAACCAAGTACTTGCAATACTCACAGTGGAAAATGGCAGAGATAAGTAAATACCGCTGTGATTCCCTTACTGACATATTTTCTCACTTTTTTATTCTTTTCAAAAGGCAAATCAGTTTTATAGATGGAATTAATCTTGTAGCTATGATAGCAGACTACGAAAATATGGAGATGCCAGGTTTTTGTCTATTTGTTTTAACCGGATCCACTGTTACCATCAATAAGATAATCCTGCTTACACTTCCATGGTGAACCACCAGCAGCCGACTTCTTAACCACTGCCACCGCTTTATTTGAGGTTTATTACGTGGAAACTGGCTGTACCTGGTGCTTTGTAAACATGACCTTAGTTTACCCTCTAAATAAACCTATAAATAGCAGATCATTATTCCTATTTTGCAGGTGAGAAAACTGAGGCTCAGAGATGTTAATTTCTCCAATGCCACACAGGAAAAAAAGTTTCGTCTTTCAGAATCCACAGTCTGCGCCTTTTCAAATATGTCCCTTGGATTTTTACACTGACATTTTTGACCCTCGCCATAAAGTCGGCAGATCCTCTTTAACATGGTGAACACTCCTCACTTGGAACAAAAGTAAGTGGAGATTAAAGGACAAGACCATCTTCAGGCAAAATGAGCAATCACCCAAATTAGTCTTTGTTGGCCACTGCTTCCCTTCAGAGATCCTTTCTCTCTTCCCTCCTCTTTCCCTAATTGCAAGAATTAGGTGCGGTGATACATGCGAAGTGCTTAGAACTAAATCAGAATCTTTGCTTCCATCGTAAGGCAGCAAGAGTTCCTTTGCTCCTTTACATTTACTGAGGAAAACTGGGTCTCCCTCTTCAACCTCCCACCTGAACAAAAACTCTGATACTGGCCATTGTTAGTGACTGTGCATTTAAGCTTCTTTGTTTTGTTTAGGGCCAGGGTGTGCATGTTAGCAATGCAGAATAATAAAGAGGGTAGGTTTTAGAGCTGGGCTCTCTGGGTTTGAATTTCTGCTCTGCCTCTCTATGGTTACTAGACAAAATGCTTAGCCTCTTTGTACCTCGAACTTATCGTTTGTAAAGTGGTGCCTACCTCAAGGCATTACTGCAAGAATTAGGCGAGTTGATACACGCTGAGTGCTTAGAACATAGCTGGCGATTTATGTGTTGGCTGTTATTATGATCCAAATGTATCTCTTATTAATTAAGACAATAATTAAAATATATCTTCTAGTGAAGGAACTGCACAAAGCACCATCCAAAGTTATGAAAGGTGGGGGGGAATCTTTTTTTAACACCTCTGAAATAATTTCACCTGAGTAATTTTAGTTACATAAGGTCAGTTCTGTAAAGAAATAACATGGAAAAATGTGTCTAGTAATATAAGGTGCACAATTTATATTAAAATATTTTCCATTAATTACCCACGATTCCATTTTCAACTAATGGCACGGAGTGGGGGAATCAGAAAATAAGAGAAAAATTGAAATAAACTTCAAAATCTGCTTGATAAAAATTATATATATGGAGAGAAGTATCTGCCCTCCAAATTTCACAAGATTCTGGCTTTGGTAGCTCATGCTATCCTGACATGTGGCATGATCAACTTTACCGGCTACTTTTACGGGATTGTTCTCCTCTCTTCCTTAGTTCCCAGTGTTTCAACAACCACATGGAAACATATTCTTTTCATTTAGTGGCCATTGCCACCAGAGTTCTTTCTGTCCTTCAAGCTGAATTATTTCCCAGATGTATTCATCTCTTAAATACATAAAATTGACTTTTATAATATTTCCAATGATGGACGATATACAGGTGTGCTTGAGTGAAGGACACAATTCATTGCATTGTACTTTAAAATCCACACTGCTAGCTATAAATAATCTGAAACCACTACAAAAGTGTTCCTTTTTGAATGTAACAGCAAGTGTAGTTTCATTCCAATTTGATGTAGGTAGGGCCTCAACTAATGCCTGAAGTAAAGATAGCCTTATTACTGCCAGAGAAAAACATCCATTCTGCGTCGGCTTGAGTTGGAAAATTACCATTGGACTGTTGAAAATGTTTTGTCAGCTAATGAGGGCTTTCACTTTTTGTAACCCAATGCTTCATCACACAAACTCGTACGCTTGCATTTCATCATTTTGGTAGGAAACCTCCTTATCACCTATAATTTAATGCAATTTTTAAATATACAATGACAAAGTACATTTTTATGATAAAGTTGTTGCTATTGTTGCCATTTTAGTCAGGATATATTAAAATGCTTTACTTTTTATAAGCTGAACTTCCCTCTCTGCTTGTGGAGCGCCTGCTAGAAGGAACACCAAACTCGTTGCTGTGGAGTTGATTCTGACTTATAACAACTCTACAGGACTCAGCAGAACTGCCTCATGGATCTTTAGGGAGGAGCCCTTGTGGCACAGTGGTTAAGAGCTTGGCTGTTAACCAAAAGTTCGGCAGTTTGAATCCACCAGCCACTCCTTAGAAACCCTATGAGGCAGTTCTACTTTGTCCTGTAGGGTCGCTGTGAGTCGGATCAACTCGATGGCAATGAGTTATTCTGGTTGCTGTTTTAATCTTTACAGAAGCAGACTCCCATGTCTTTCTAAAGCGGAGCGGCTGGTGGTTTCAACCACTGATCTTTCGGTTAGCAGCTGAGTGCTTAATCACTATGTCACCAGGGTTTCTTGGAAGGAACACATATAACCCTAAAAACAGCAGATCTATGATCTAGTTGAATGTTTTACTCAGTAATTTCCCTTATAAATATTTCCATAATGTTCAAGTCAAGTAAATAAAATAATACAGAAATTTCAGTGTACCAACGGGTCTACTCATGATGGGTTGTTTTTCCCTCTTAAGTAAAAGTTAGATGTTTTCTCTTTGATCTAGACCCCTTCATTAAGTCAACCATGAATATTCCAGCACAAACGATATATGCTTTCTGTTCTACCTATACTTAGAAATACAGGACTTTAAGCTTGACCATAATCTGTTGTGTGTATTTATTTAATTACTGATGAGCATTATCCTGGTCCTTAGCTTCCTGAAGTTATGTACTTTGCATCACCCTTTCAACTCATCCCACAGGATATTTAATTCAGAGAGAAGAGTATGGATGACATTCAAAATATAATTCATGATTAATTTATTTTGCTTACTAAGTGGAATTATGGGAGTAGCATACATACCAATGAGCCTTTAAATCTACATAAACTGTAGCGTCCCTTTGAATGTTCTGGAGAGATAACGGATTAAGCATCAAAACCCCTTGAAGCTTCTGACTCAGTCTGAAATATTTTATGACCCCACCTGGCACTCTCTGTCTCAATCTGTGTCTCCATCTTTCTCTCTCTTCTCTACTTTTCCCTTTCTTTTTCAGATATGAGGAGGGAGAAGATATAAAGATGCAAGAAACCTTTACTTACCTCGGATTTGGAGAAAAGTTAGCTACAGCACTGAGGATTTTGATCAGAGGTAAGTCAGTGATAGGTTCTGGACTTAAAATAAACCAAAAAACCAAACCTGTTGCCGTGGAGTAGATTCTGACTCATAGCGACCCTACAGGTCAGAGCAGAACTGCTCTATAGGGTTTCTAGGGAGTGGCTGGTGGATTTCAGCTGCCAACCTTCTGATTACCAGCCGAGCTCTTAACCAGTGTGCCACCAGGACTTAGTATAGCTGAGGTAAATCACCTGGATGATCAACCGATTAATTTCAAGTAGAATAGGGTTCTTACCCCCGGGGTGACATTCAAAGGTTCTATGTTAACCTCCAAAAGGCATTATAGCTATCCCAACTGGTAAGAATACTGACAATGCATGAGGGAACGGTAGTGGCATGTGAGCTAGGTCCTGTTAACAGAGTTCCCCCAGCACAGGGTGAGCATATAAATATCCTCAAATTCTACCACAGCCCGAGTTTGCAAATGGAGCTCTCCAGAGTGCTGAACTGCTTCTCTTCGACCTATTGTATTTATGTAAATCGGACCTAACACCAGCTCTGCTTGTCTTGGCCTCGTATCTGCCTTTAGTGATTCTTTACATCAATACCAAGTTGGCAGAATCACCAATGTCTAAGCATCTGATAACAAAAGTCCTCAAAATAAACTTAAGCATGACCAGAGCAACATCTCTCCAAAGAACAAATCAAGATACTTGATGACCTCTGCCCTAAGTTCCATTGAAGCCACATGTCCAAGTAAGTTTATATCATTACTGTCCCAAACCCTATTGATTAGGAATCAACAGCACTCATTAAAGATTCTGTGTCAAATAAATAGAGGAGAAAAGGTGGGTAGGTTCTTTCCTAGACAGAGGAAATAAACATAATACATATTTAATTCTAGAAATTAAGTGTTAAAATGTCAAATTCTTCTGTCTTAGTTTGAATTTGTCTCCCTTTATAATTCTAGAGGGAAATAGTTTAATGTTTTTGAAACTATTAAAATTCTAGAGATAAAATTTCATTTTATTCTCAACCTTCAGGCTCCAGAAAGCATAATAAGAATGTAAATTGTAACCTGTAAGTACTAAGCTACTTCTGTGGATAATCAGCTTGAACATCCCTGGGTCAGAGGAGAAGATGACAGTTTATTGTGACATACACATGTCTTAGAGAACTGTACCAAGGTCACTGACATGTTTCATATTAATTGCCAAACAATTGTCAGATGGCAACGGTTTGGGGTCACCACTCACATGAGCTGAATCCAAATGGATCTCTGAAGGGGAAATAATCTAGTAAATTTTATTCTTTCAACAGTGAAAATAGAGGCATACCTGTCAATTGCCTATACAGAAATACACTGCTGAGTTTATTTATTTGAATGTGATTTCAGCTCTGTCAATTCAGTTTCTTCACTGAACCTACCCGTGTATTCCCCTTCAATATATACGCATTCAAATATATACAGATGATGCATGTTTACTGAGAGAGAAATACATACTTCAATTAATTTCATTGTTTCTCCCAATCCTCTGTTATTGATGGGTTTAGCTCCAAAACATTCTAATACAATCTTTTGAGATCAACTGTTGGTCTTAGAATACAAAGAAATCTGAGGTCCTTCTAATTCCAAACATTTACTATATGGCAAAGATGTTGCTTTGATACCAGTGGATGCTAGCATTAGATCATTTTATTCTTTAAAAAGCCTTTGAAGAGTTGGCTTCAAAACTTTCCAAAATAATGGCATTGTTTCATATCTGCATGTATAGAGGAGAAGAGAGAAAAGTTTCTGAACAAAGTGATGATATTTTGTAGTGTTTTGAAGCTTGAGAGTGAACCAAAAGATGTTTATTACTGTTGTAGTGTCTTTTTAGAGTTGACACCTGATACTTCAAAAATACTAATCTCTCCAATAAACATCTTTAACCCAGAAATTCAACTTATAACATAAACAAGCATAGTAAGTAGCATTATTAGTAGAAATTTCTGGCTAAGTTCCATACATATATTGAATTTCCTGAGCACCCTCTGAAAAACAATTTTACCTGGCCTGACACAACACTGAAATTAATCAGCATAATAAGTGAGCTAAGAATCTAATAAAAGCGTTTGCATCCACCTTTGTAAACATCTCTAAAGAAAGGAACGCTTGGTAACAGAGTCAAGATAACCTAAAAGTATTGCGGGGGGGAGGTTTCCCATGGATAAGGATAACATTTAGGAAGTTACAGTTGGCCTGCAGAGAGATAAAGCATGGAATTTTTTTTAACTCATTCTTAAACACATGTATCCTTTCTCTTAAAAAAATTGCTAATGTAACATTGATTTTTTTTTTAAAATTCACTGTGATTTAAGGTTTATTATTTCTAAGGACTTTTGGAGATTGAATCTTGCTAACTCGTTATCTCTCAGTTGATACATTTAAATATTATTTTGTTCTTTCTAAGTCTTACCATTATTACCTATAACCAATATAGGCACACATCTGTTCTAGACCACTAGAATATATGGCTGTTTTTGGAATATACAATACATGATGTCACATATAAAGAATCAGGATCCAGGCTTCTATTTACTACTGAGAAAGTTTATACCACATTCGCACAATAATTTATGTGTCTCTCTGTGTGTGTTGCCTACTTATGAAAATAGTGCTAAAGTTCTACAGTTGGTACTCCAAAACATGTATAGTTGGAACCAGTGTTCCAAATTTACTTCTGAATATTCTGCTGGGCAAATAGCAAGAGCACTAATGGTTTTCATTAGAAAATAAAGAAGGAAAAAGCTGGGCTAAGATTTATTATCTGAGCTCATAAATTTAAAGCAATTATAGTCAATTGAATGTCTTTGTATAAACTTTTATGTGACTCTAATAAAAGATAATAATCTAATAGAGACAGCTAGAAGGTCGAATATCAAAGATATTTCTGTCCAATGAATAAGCTGGTTTCCACCGGAGTAGAAAACATTTCACCAATTTCAAAAAGAGCATACTTTATTTTTCCCCTAATAGATTAATGCTGTTAACATGAAGTGCAAATGTAGACAATTAATTTAGAGGTTGTGACTTCATATTACATGAGATTTTGATAGAAAACGAATAATTCAGAAAATCTTCAAGACATTTCAGCACACCCAAAAGTATGACAACTTACGATTAGCTAGACTAGGTGACTAACTGTTTTATTTTTATGCAGATATTAGGGATTCTACCTCTGCATGTGCACCTTGGGAATCCACATGAACATGTAGTTTTAATTACACTTTCCACAAATTTCAATCTTATATTTGTATCTAATTTAAACATTTGGTTCCAGGAAGTATTTACTTAAATTTTATGGCTACATCAAGCCATCTAAAATAGTCACTAGACATTTCTGTGATTTTTAAATGTGAGAATACATAAATTGTCAAGGATTTCATTTTACTTGGATACACAAACAACACCCATGGAAGCAGCAGTCAAGAAATCAAAGGACGCATTGCACCGGGCAAATCTGCTGCAAAAGATCTCTTTGAAGTGTTAAAAAGGAAAGATGTCACCTTGAAGACTAAGGTGCGGCCTGATCCAAGCCAAGGTGTTTTCAATCACCTCATATGCATGTGAAAGCTAGACAATGAACAAGGAAGAGCAAAGAAGAATTGACGCCTTAGAATTACGGTGTTGGCGAAGAATATCGAATATATCATGAACTGCCAAAAGAACAAACAAATCTGTCTTGGAACAAGTATAGCCAGAATGCTCCTTAGAAGTAAGAATGGCAAGACTACATCTCACATACTTTGGACATGTTATCAGGAAGGAACAGCCCCTGGAAAAAGACATCATGCTTGGTAAAGTAGAGGGTCAGCGAAAAAGAGGAAGACCCTCAACAAAATGGATTGACACAGTGGCTACAATAATGGCCTCAAGCATAACAATTGTGAGGATGGCACAAGAGGGGGCAGTGTTTTGTTCTGTCATACACAGGGTCGCTATGAGTTGGAACTGGCTCTATGGCACCTAACAACCAGAATGACAATTTAATGCTTTACACACTTGGCATCATGTACTTGGCAGAATAACAGTGAATTGAATATTTAATTACTTTGAAATAACATCTAAATGGTTACATATATGACCTTCAAATCAGACCAAACTAATTACTTCAGAAGGCCATGAGGTTGAAGTAACAGAGCATCAGGTCAACATACAGAAATTATCAAACAGCCTTATACAAAGGCATAAAAAAATCCTGATTTTGGTCTTAAAGAATTCTATTCTTTCTAAGTGTCCAGTCTGGTAAATTGAACCTGCATATCTTTTGCAAACATAGTGCATGTGGTTAATACTTACTGAACTAAAGTCATATATATCAGGAAAAAATAACAATTCAAGATTAATATTAACCTGTGACAATTAACCTTTTCTACTGGTAGCTATTCTTTTAAAAAACAACAAAAATGTTATTTGGGAGAAAAATTATTGACAGTTTTCCTCTGCAGTATAAATGAATATTTATCTACTTCTGGGGTGGGGAAGACCATTCTAAGCATAAACTCAATGAAATGAATCACCAAAAAAGAAAAGATACACCACATATCATTACACAGAAATAGAAAACTTCTAGGTTATAGACACCATAAAAAATGAAAAGACAAATAACAAATGGGGGAAAGTTTATAATATATATAACACAAAAGATTAATGCATGTAATATTTATTACGCTCTTAAAAACCAAATCAAGGATGCACAATGGAAAAATTGGAAAAGGTCATGAATATTCATTTTACAAAAAAGAAAAAAAAAAGAGCAGCCATTAAATGATGTTTCTGAAAAAATACTGAATGGAATTTTTTTTCAATGCATGTGTTAACATAGAGAAAAATAAGCATTATATGTGTGTGTGTATATATATGGTATATGTGCATATATGTGTGTGTGTGTGTATACATACAAACAAATACGTAAGTTATGATTCTAATTTACTTTAGGTAAATATCTAGTAAGAATATAGCTATTAAGAGTGGGAAGGAAAAAGAAAGGACACGGAAAGAAAAAAAAAGGATAATTTGTGGAAGAGAATAAACCAATATAGTATTAGTGAGTTTCTCTAGGTTAATTAGAAATGCATATTCTTATTTATGCTTGATTCTTTTATAATTTCAAAGTCATGGCAATAATATACGTTGCTTTTAAATAAAAAAATGAAAGATATCACATACTTTAAATCTGCATAATCCCATGTTTGTTAAATTACATAGTTATGAAAGATCATACATTTAGTAAATATATTTTCATTTTCTGTTTGTTTCCTTTCTATATTTTTTAGACTTTCATTGAAATATAGACAGGTAAATGAAAAAATATTCTCCATAGATTTTACATCTCTAATCTTTACTACTATCCCTTTTCTTAAATCTCTTTGTCCATTTCAGTCTTTGTCAGTTTTCCTTTGGTTTTGTTAACAATACAACGTGTTCCCATAACTTTTTAATAATACGTTGAACCATATGAAAGTGCCTTCTTGTAAGTCAAAAATGGTTGATCATCGATTATTTCATTTGGTTCAACCGAAATACACTTTTCAGAATGCCTTTTTAATGCATTCTCCCATTTGATCATTAACCCTGTCATAAAAAGACTTACACTCACATTGCAGGAAAGAAAATAGGGTTTCAACGAGTCATTGCTGAATCTGGATCAAGCAGGTATATTAAAGGAGCGGTGCTTTGCTTGTAGATTGAAGATATGAACGTGAATAAACAAAGCCATTTTCCTGGAATTCGTTTTCATTGACATTTTCATTTGCCCTCTACAACCCTACACACACACACACACACACACACACACACACACACACACACACACACACACAGTGATGATAATATGGATAGGACCTTCCTTCATTTAACTACTAATTATTCTTTTCAATGCTTCTTTTATTTTAATATTATGACTTAAAGAGCACATTTTCTGATCTCACTAACCTGTTTTATTTTTTATTAAGAAGCTTGGTTGGTCCTACCAAGATTAAAGAGGAGATTGTAGTGCAGTCTTCTTCAAAATATAAAGTCTACTTATTCTTACAATGAGGAGAAAAAATTAAGGGCAACAAGTGTGGAAATTTAATTTGAGTCATTCATTCCATGGTAGCGTAGCTATGGCAACTGCATGCAAAATGCAGCCGTTGAGCACTTCATCAATGATAATATATGACCAGGCTTTCTTTTCAATTTTTTAGTCAATATAAATTACAAAACTTTATTCATTACCAAGGTCAAATAAAATATAAAACTTTCCCCGTTTCTAGTTCTCCACTTCTAGGCCCTGGGGGGGTTTTACTGTGACATAAATTCATGAACCAAGGGTTATTGATTTTTTTCCCCACTGCTTACACATTTACATGGCAAACACAGGTTGAGCAGTACTTTCAGAAAGATCACAAAAAAAAAGATCCCAGAGAAGTTGAGAAAGGTTTCTGTAAGTATCTGATACCACATGAAATCCTTCCTATCTGCCTACTTCTCCTTCTATATTCACAATCATAGCAGGTAGAAATTTTGCCTGAGATTTGGTCAATTCTCTTATACCACCTGCAAATACTACTTTAAGGATCTCACTTGAAGATCTAAAATAACTGAAGTTACAAAAAAGACACTCTTATTTAAAAATATACAGAAATATTTGATGTATATTATTCTTATCTCCTCAAATTTATTGTTAGTTTTTTTAGTTTAAGTATCATATTCAAATTTTATTTTGTGCTTTATTATTAAACTAGCATTGTATTGGGAATAAAGTAGGCATCATTTATTTCATTCAGTATTTACCTCAAAGGGACAGAATGTTCCAGAAAGCTCTAAAAAAAGACTGTGCAGATGCACTTTTTTTTATATTATATATCGTAGAATCAGAAGCTACATATAGAAAAATTCTTAGAGCTATGTCCTGGGATCAGAATACGCATACAGCAGAATTCTAAGAATTATGTCCTATCATCGGAAGACAAATTGACATAGTCTCTCTTTTTTCTTTTAATTTATTTTATTTTTTTATTTTTGCCTCTCTGCTGTATAATCAAGTTAAAGCGGTTTACCTTGACAATGTGTGGAGAAGTCTAACTTCATCCTTATCGAGAAAGTCCTTTATGGTGAGCAAGTTAGACTTTGAAACTTTCTCAACATTGAAAGCAGGTGCACTCAGTGATTATGTGTCATGTACCCAGGTCATGACAGACACAAGTCCCCAGTGTACGGCTGCGTCAGACAATGTGACAACAGAGGCCGTGGTAATTATAAAAGATATCTTGACATTACATCTTCTCTAACTCCCAATAGGACAATGTATTTTTTTTTAACTTGTTATTTGGTCAGAATGAAGAAGGTGAGAAAATTAAAATCTTTATAGAGACTGTACTTGATGTCCTACTATAGAGTAACAATATATGAGGATTACATTTCAGGTACTGGATCACCTGCGTGTGTTACAAATCTCTTTGCTATTTAAGACTGAATGGCATTTAACCTATTTTCTATTTATATATTATTAAATATTAAAAATACTTATCCTCACATTTCTAATATTTCAGGGGAGATGCTGTTAAATCAGTTAAAATTTTGTGATCCCTTGATAAATTTTACATTAAAGGCATGAATAAAATAACTGTCTTGTACGTATGACAAACGGGTATGTATTTGTAATGTGTATTTTAAGAGGTAGTGGAATTCATTGAAACATTTTCTTACAAACTGTCTGTCTTAGTTATCTAGTGTTGCTATAACAGAAATACCGCAAGTGAGTGGCTTTAACAAACAGAAATTTATTTTCCCACAGTTTAAGAGGCTAGAATTCCAAAATCAGGGTGCTGGCTTTAGGGAAAGTCTTTCCCACTCTTTGACTCTCGGGGAAGGTCCTTTTCTCTTCAGCTTCTGTTCTTTGGCTCCTTGGTGATCATCATGTGGCGTGGCATCTGGCATCTATCTTCCCCCATGCCTGCTTACTTCTCTGTCCTAATCTGCTTTTTTTAATATCTCAAAGGTGACTGGCTTAAAACACACCCTACGCTGATACGGCCTCTGCAGACAACAAAGAAAACTCATTCCCACATGGAATTATAACCACAGGTATAGGGGTTAGGATTTACAACACATATTTTTAGAAGACAGTTCAATTCATAACACTAGCCTACTAATCTTTAAAAAAAAAATTATTTGTATGCTATTTTATCTAACGAATCCATAGCTGTGCATAGAATCACAGAACCTTCTATCTGAAAGGATCCTCAGAACTCATCTTCCTTCAGATCAAATCATACAAAGGCCCATCCAAGAAAAGGCTAGAATCTCTCTCTTCAGAGAACCGCATATAAATAAATCAGTTCTTCCTCTTGGAAAATGGTATGGTTGTGTCTGCATCTCCTCTGTCACCACACCCAGACAGACATCAGTTTGTAAACAAACATGAAATAAGATCTGAAGTATAATTAGTGCAACCAAGACACATGAATATCAGTATTATTCTTTTGATTGCATTAGTTTTTTTTTTTTTAATTTGTATCTCTTTTCCCTAAGAATCAGAGCCCTGTGGTTTTTTTTTTCCAATGTTAAACTCTATAAAATGAATCAAAATCATATCAGAAAACATGGTGATAGGCCACACGGTTATTGTCTAATATGCCCCACTGGGTATGGGGGTGGACATTATTGAAGTTTCTCTTATTGAATGTAGGGCTCTTGTTGAATACTGTACCTCAGTGTACACATTTCAGTGGTCCCTGTGTGCCTGACCTCACAGAACAAAGAGAGAGTGCTTTATGCTTAGAGAAGGGTAATGTTTCACAGAGTTCCTCCTCCATCGTAAAAAAAAACAACCAGAAAGCAAATAGCTTGCAGCCATCTTGAAGATCTCCTGCACGGTTGTCTTAGCAGGAAATTCAACAAAAAGATACAGAGCATTCCGGGGGAAGAAACCTAGCATGCTTAAACAGCAGATGTTGTTCATCTGGATCTATCTTGCTTCATTCTGTATTAATTAAAGAGCCTTCAAAGCATATTGATAGTTTGACTCGTAGGGTGAAAACCCTGTATTTTCAAAGGGAGAAGAGCCAAAAGCTGCATGAAGAGACTGTCTCCTGCGGAGACAGAGTTACCGCCAGCAGTCGAGGGAGGTTGTGGCTCTAATGCTAACAACGGTTTGGGCGTGAGATGGTCACTGCTGTGTCCAGCACAAACCTGATTAGGTATTATTTTTGCCTTATTAAAAGCAGAGATTCCATAGCTTAATGAGTCAACAAAAATCATTCATTTCAAGCTATTAAAACAGAGATGAACCAGGGAGCATTTAACCCAAAAAAACCCACTGCTATCAAGTCGATTCTGACAGCGACCCTGTAGGGCAGAGCAGAACTGCCCCCATGGGGTTTCCAAGGCTGTAAATCTTTACAGAAGCAGATGGCCACGTCTTTCTTCTGTGGAGCAGCTGGTGGGTTCGAATTGCCAGCCTTTCAGTTAGCAGCCAGGCACTTAACCACTGTGCCACCAGGGCTCCATAGGGAGCATGTAGGTGTCTTTAACAGAGCTGAAAGCAAAATAGACTGCTTTAACGTTACTATGAAACTCTTACCTCTAATGTATTTATCTTGAAAAACATCATGAAGTCTCTCAGACTGCAAGAATCACATGGGGCTCTCAGAACCCACAAATTGTTTCAAGAAAGAAGCCCATGGGGAAGTACCATCTCTATGTGGGTTCGTAACTCAGTTTTTATGATTGGGTAAATTTGACTTCCACCAATGAGATGTACAGTAGGAAGTACCTTCCCAGTTAGAATCTCAGCGACTTGTAGGGGTCAGTGATTGTTTGCCTGAATCGTCCCCCTGGCCACTCTAGCATTAAAGAGAAAGCTTGATTAGCTCATTCAACCATCGAATAAAGGTAATAATCCCTGATTCATCAGTACTTGGCAGTTGACATTAAATTGACTCGTCTTTGCTCATAACAATCCCAATGTTTTCCATTCCCATTGTATGGCCCTGATTTGCTCCTGGATGCACCAGCATCTGTCTCCTTACTTAATATACACCTTTCACATTTGTATATGATGGTCACAGGTCACTTTATCTTAAATATAATTTGCAGATTCTCCTTCAAATTAAGCAGAGCTGAATTATAAACACTGAGCTGTTTGGTTCCACAATGATGGATTAGCTAGGTCTCATTCATTCTCTTTTTCTTAGTATATCTGTAAGTGTACCACGCCGGGTAGTCTTAGGTATCAGGTAGCATACCACGCCGGGTAGTCTTAGGTATCAGGTAGCATACCACGCCGGGGAGTCTTAGCTATCAGGTAGTATACCATGCTTGGTAGTCTCTTAGGCCTGGAGATGGAGACTAAAGGAAAGGGAGCCACTAAATGGCCCAGGAAATTGCTCTGGCCCACCCTGAGTCCTCTCCACTCTGAAATCCTACTGAACTTTCTTTTCTCTTTTCATGTTTTTCTAGGAATATATATATATATATATATATATATATATAAATAACTGAGAGGAAGAATATTCATAGGTAGGAGCTAAATGTTAGGGTAGGAAAACATTTTAAACACTAAATGGTACCATGTAGCTATAGTAAAGTCTTAAGTCAAGTTACACAGTCCAAACAAACAAAAAAAAAACCAAACCCGTTGCGTCGATTCTGACTCATAGCGACCCTATAGGACAGAGTAGAACTGCCCTATAGGGTTTCCAAGGAGTGCCTGATGGATTCGAACTGCCAACCTTTCGGTTAGCAGCCGTAGCTCTTAACCACTACGCCACCAAGGTTTCCGTAGATAATTAATGCTAGCCAGCCCTTGTTCCTATAATTAGTGGCAGCAAAAAAAAAATCAAAATCCTCATTCTTGATTCACATGATACCACTTTTCCTATAGATTAATTTTATTTCCTCAAACCAAACTAGAGGACAATTAAAAAGAAATTCTATTTTACCAAAGCACCAAGGGTTTTGTCTATATGCTAACGACATTTGCCAAACTTTTGTCTATACTTGTAGAGGACAAATAATGAATGTTACATCCTAGACAGCACCCTCAACAGTACTAGAGTCATAGTATAGGCACATCTCAGAGATATTGCGGGTTCGGTTCCAGACCACAGCAGTAAAGCGAGTCACACAATTTTTTTGTTTGTTTGTTTCCCAGTACATATAAGAGTTATGCTTATACTATACTGTAGCTTATTAATTGTGCAATAGCATTATGTCTAAAAAAAACAATGTACATACCTTAATTAAAGAATACTTTATTGCCAAAAATTGCTAACCATCCTCTGAGCCTTCGTAATCTTTTCGCTGGTGGAGGGTCTTGCCTGGCTGACTGATCAGGGTGGTGGTTGCTGAAGGCTGGGGTGGCTGTGGAAATTTCTTAAAATAAGACAACGATGAAGTTTGCCACCTCGATTGATTCTTCCTTTTACAGAACATTTCTCTGTAGCACGGGATGCTGTTTGATAGCATTTTACCCACGGTAGAACTTCTTTCAAAATTGAGTCAATTCTCTCAAACTCTGACGCTGCTTTATCAACTAAGTTTATGTAATACTCTAAACCCTTTATTGTCTTTTCAACAACATACAGAGTGTCTTCACCAGGAGTAGAGTCTATCTCATGAAACCACTTTTTTTGCTCATCCATAAGAAGCAACTCCTCATCCGTTAAAGTTTTATCATGAGAGTGCAGCAATTTAGTCACATCTTAAGGCTCCATTTCTATTTCTAGTTCTCTTGCTATTTCCACCAGATCTGCAGTTACTTCCTCCACTGAAGTCTTGAACCCCTCAAAATCATCCAGGAGGGTTGGAATCAACTTCTTCCAAACTCCTGTTAATACTGACATTTTGACCTTCTTCCATGAATCACGAGTGTTCTTAGTGGCATCTAGAACGGTGAATCCTTTCCGTATGGTTTTCAATTTACTTTGTCCAGATCCATCAGAGGAATCACTATCTATGGCAGCTATAGCCTTATGAAATGTATTTCTTAAATAATAAGACTTAAGTGTAGGAATGACTCCTTGATCCATGGGCTGCAATGGATGTTATGTTAGCAGGCATGAAAACAACATTAATCTCTTTGTACGTCTCCATCAGAGCTCTTGGGTGACCAGGTTCATTGTCAATGAGCAGTAATGTTTTGAAAGGAATCTTTTTTTCTGAGCAGTAGGGTCAACAGCGAGGTTAAAATATTCAGTAAACCATGTTGTAAACAGATGTGCTGTCATCCAAGTTTTGTTCTTCCATTTAAAGAGCACAGGCAGAGTAGATTTAGTATAATTCTATAGGGCCCTAGGATTTTCAGGACGGTAAATGGGCATTGGCTTCAACTTAAAGTCACTAGCTGCATTAGCCCCTAACAAGAAAGTCAGCCTGTCCTTTGAAGCTTTGAAGCCAGGCATTGACTTCTCCTCTCTAGCTATGAACGTCCTAGATGGCATCTTCTTCCAGGAGAAGGCTGTTTCATCTACACTGAAAATCTGCTGTTTAGTGTAACCACCTTCATCAATTCTCTTAGCTAGATCTTCTGGATAACTTGCTGCAGCTTCTACATCAGCACTTGCTACTTCACCTTCCACTTTTACATTCTGGAGATGGCTCTTTCCTTAAACCACATGAACCAACCTCTGCTAGCTTCAAACTTTTCTTCTGCAGCTTCCTCACCTCTCTCAGCCTTCACAGAATCGAAGAGTGAGGGCCTTGCTCTGGATTAGGTTTTGGCTTAAGAGAATTTTGTGGCTGGTTTGATCTTCTATTCAGACCATTAAAACTTTCTTCATATCAGCAATAAGGCTCTTTAGCTTTCTTACCATTCATGTGTTCAATAGAGTAGTACTTTTAATTTCCTTCAAGAACTTTTCATTGCATTGGCTAACTCTTTGGCACAAGAGGCCTAGCTTTTAGACTATCTCAGCTTTCGACATGCTTTTCTCACTAAAACCTGTAAAACCCGTTGCTGTCGAGTCACTTCCGACTCATAGCGACCCTATAGGACAGAGGAGAACTGCCCCACAGAGTTTCCAAGGAGCGCCTGGCAGATCTGAACTGCCGACCGCTTGGTTAGCAGCCACAGCACTTAACCACTACGCCACCAGGGTTTCCAGCTAAGCTTAATCACTTCTAGCTTTTGATTTAAAGTGAGAGATATGCAACTCTTCCTTTCACTTGAACACTTAGAAGCCATTGTAGGGTTATTAATTGGCCTAACTTCAATATTGTTCTGTCTCAGGGAATAGGGAAGCCTGAGAAGAGGGAGAGAGACTGGGGAACAGCTGGCAGGTGGAGCAGTCAGAACACACACAACATTTATCAGTTAAGTTCTCCTTCTTGTATGGGCGTGGTTTGTGGCTCGCCAAAACAATTACAACAGTAACATCAAAGACCACTGATCACAGATCACCATAACAGATATAATAACGAAGAAGTTTGAAATATTGTGAGAATTACCAAAATGTGACACAGAGATATGAAGTGAGCATACAGTGTTGGAAAAATGGCACCCATAGACTTACTTGATGCAGAGTTGTCACAAACTTTCAATTTGTAAAAAACACAGTATCTGCGAAGTGCAACAAAGCAAAGTGCAATAAAACGAAGTTTGCCTGTAAATGTTCAGTAACTGGTTGTTTTTTGCTTGACTCAACTTGGGTAAGCCCACAAACGGAAGGGTTCAATGTTAAAGAACCAATCAACTGATAAGTGAGATCAGTCAGGGATGGCTACCTTCCTGGAGGTGAATTGTAAGTTTCTGCATCCTTCAGATCTACCTCAAGATGTTCTTGCGACATGATGAACTGACTCTCCTCGCTTTGAATGGCAACACCACCAGACACATGTGGTGAGCTGCATCCTGTCACACCCCACACTGTGAACAAGGGATGAGAAATGATGTGGCCAGTCTGCCCATCATAGAAAGGATCTCCTGCTTGAAGAGGAGGAAGACGGAGCCACAAAGTGTGGTCTAGTCACCTAACTAGACCTTTTTACACAAAAAGAAAAGTGGAAGGAGTGAAATTAGGGGCTGAGTGGGGAAGAGAAAACACATTTATTGAGTACTTGTTTACATCATACCTATGGAAAAGTTATTCGAATAAACAAAGGAAAATCTGACTATAGTGATCGTACTGCATTATTATTGCTACAATCCAAGCCCTTTGTGAATGTGTGAAAAACAATTGGATGTACATACATATGAAATGCAATATTGTTTGAAATATCTTAAATACAACACTTTATATATCATAAATACTTTAAGGGACATGACTATTACACTTTGACTCATTATCACTCACATTTTAAAAATAAAGATGTAGGTGCAGGCAATACCTAAAATGTGTACCATTCCTAAAATTCCATGATTTCACAATTCTGAGATAAACGTGGCTGCTTTAAAAAAAACCAGATGTATCTCAGCTGGGTGAATCTCTGAGAACGGAATATGCCAGGGCTCAGCAAACAGAAGTAGAGGCCTGGCCAAAGGGCCAAACAAATGATTTTGTTGAGACCAGAGGCACAGTCAGAGGGTCAGGCTCCTCATAAGACAATAGTCCGCATCCAACACCTGTAGGTAAACCTGGGGCTCAGACATGAAAATACCCATTTTCCATGGGCTTACCAGGCTAAAAAAGACAGGGCAACTTAGGAGTTGAGATAGAAAGTACATGCACTAGTAAGATGAAAAATAACCCCAGAAGTTAGTACTTGGTGAGGGACCTTCTGGTTGGAGAGATGAAGAGCAACAGGGAACACTTGTTTTTTAAATGTGTCAAGCTAACTAAGCAATAAAGACTGGCAGTAGGCACCCAAAATATATTACAACTTTTCAAAGCTTGGGTACCAGAATTCTCTTGTATATTTGAACTGGCTGCATGCAAGTGACAGGCTATAGGGTAGAATGAGAAAAAGTCAGTGAATCAGTAAATCAACAGGGCTGTCTTTAGATACAATGCCACCATCACTTTGCCCTGGATACTCCCAGTGTATCCATAGTTCATTCTTTCATTCACTTAACAAAACCGGGCACTTACTTACATGTGCTGGAGTTACAGTAGTGAACAAGACAGATACAACTCCTGCTCTCAGGAGGTTACATTATAACAAGTGTAGATAGAGAAGGAGTACTTAAATTTTAAGGAGAAGAAAAGTTTCAGAGAGTGATCAGGGATTGGAGCTGAATTTAGACTTCTAGCCTACTAGTCTGTGAGAAACTAAACTTCTCTTTGTTAAAGTCATCCACTTGTGGTATTTCTGTTATGGCAGCACTAGATGACTGAGACAAGGCTATTCCGGTCATCTTTCTATTAGATGATGAAGGCTCGATTAGGGTGCTAGCTGTGGAAATGGAAAGACATATGAATTACGGTTATGTTTTAAAGGTGGATCCAAGAGAGCTTTCAATTGTTGAGACATTTTGTGTGTGCGTGCGTATGTGTGTCTGTGTGTGTGTGTCTGTGTGTGTTAGAGTGGGCATCAGTGGGGAATGAAGGATGACTCCTAGGTATCTGGCTTGAGCAACTAGGAATATGGTAATGATATTTATTAAAAACGGATTTCTGCAAAAATTATGACTTTGGAGGGGGAAAATGGAAAGCTCTGTTTCAGTCCTGAGAAGTCTGAGGTTCCTCCCTGACAGCCTAGTGGAAACGTCAAGTAGGCAGTTAGTAATATAAATTAAGAGCTCACTGCAGAGATCAGAACTAAAGAGATGCATTTGGGATTCACCAGCTCGAGATAGTATTAAAAGCCAGAGTATGGAATCACCTAGAGAAAGACTATAGTCTTTTAGACCAGCCTTTAGAGGTGGTGCTTCTCAACAGAGCAAAAGTCAGCAAACAAGGCCAAGGAAACGTGATCAGTAAGGAGGAGAGTGTGGCATCATGAAAGCCAAAGCAGAGAGTGTCTGAAGAAAGCGGGTACGGTCAACTATGTGACTTGGTATCTCTGAGTCAGACACAATGAGTACAGGAAAGTGATCACTGGATTTGGCACCCCCGTGACCTTGGAGACCTTGGCAAGGGTTCATTAGTGTTTCGGAGGGCAAGGAGCCTCAGAGAAGCTATTGAAGTTGGTGCCTGTGATGGACTGAATAAATTTGATTAAGATGCAGCAGTATTCTTAGCACAGATACGCTATGATATATACCCACACTGCAACTACGGCTGATCTCACGGTCATCACAGTATAGACATGGGTGTAAGATATTGTCCCATAGCAGGGAAATTAAAGAAGGTGGTGAGAAACCACAATAATTAGCATCAAATAATTTGTATGTTTACAAAATACTTTGGGGAAATACGCCTTGGTACATAGTGTTCCAAATGGAATTACTTTTAAAAGCAATAAATGTGACCCTCTGGCTAGAATAATTTAAAAAAAAAAATGACGAAGGACAATTTAAATTCTTTTAAAGACTTACTTTCAAATGTCACCATAGCAATAAATTATTGATTTCCACATCTAAATTTAATGTTTTTTTAATTTATGAAGTACTTTTAACTTTTGGTAACATTAATTTATAACTTTTCTTTAACAGACTGTTTTAGTTTTAAGAATTCTTGGGTCTGAATGAACCCAATTAAGTGTGCTCAGTGTGTCTTCTCGGCCTGCACTTAGCAAGGCTCACAATGTGAGCTCTGTTCTGCTTGCTATCAGGGGAAACTGCACAGAAATCCAGGAAATACTGCCTGCTAGAAAAAAAATAAGTCTCTGGCTGTGGCCACACAGAACACAGCATCCGTTTAGAGATTCTTCTAATTGGCACCAGGCTATTGTCTGGCCTTGCACTTCTTTACTGGCAAACACAGCTCATTTTTATTTCTGCTCTCAGATACCTGCAGCGAGCAATACCTACAGATTCAGATTATGGAAAATTATCTAGGCAGGTAAAAAAGAACTGAAACCTGAGACAGTTCAGTGGCTTGGTTGGGGGAGGGAGGGAGGACCAAAGTACGTTGAAGAAGGAGTATTTTGTGAAAGTGAACAAAGCCCCAAGTTCTCCTTTGAATAATAAAGACACTCATCCACATGCCGACATGACACAGGGATTTTATTATCAATTGTCACACATGGTAGTTTTATTAGTACCTATTCAAGACTAAGCTAATTTAAAAGCACTTGAAACCTTAGGCAGATGTTTTTTAATGAAACAAAAAGTTCAAAAAGCTCTGCATCATATACCACCTCCTACAAATAAAACAAGGCGCAGTTCCTCTTGAGTCTGGAAACATAGTCCTCTCCATATGAGCTGTCTGCACAGGTGTCAGCAGCACTGTTCTCCTAGGGCAACAACGTTCCCTGCTCTGTCAGGAATTTATGACATGCAATCTCGCCTTTGCCTAAGTTTAACTGCTTAGTCCATTCAATGCTATAATACATCTCCTCCCAAGTTAGATTCTTGTAAGGTGTCTTATTTAATTGATCTTAAATTTAAGTAAATAAAATCACTTTGAAAAACTGGAGGTCCTCACTAAAGCGCCAGACAAGTGTATTCTGTGACCGTGCCTTTCGGCTCCTAAGTATAGCTCCAACAGGAAAACCTGTGCATGTTCAATCCAGGACATAGACTAAAATGTTGACAGGAGCACTGTTCATTATGGCACAAAATGGCAAACTACCTAAACGTAGCCAAATCCAGAAGAGAATGGAGAAAATATTCCCATGATGAAACCATACGGCAATGAGAACAATCTACAACTATATGCAACAATATAGCTAAATGTTTGAGAACAAGCTCCAACTATATGCAACAATATGGATAAATCTCAAGAACATATTTGCTGAGCAAAAGATGTCAGATGAAAAGTACATGGTGAATTTTTTTTCATTATGCAAGTTACTAATACCTTATCCTGACTCATAAACCAAGTTTGAGTAAAATAATTGGCAATTTTGGTTACTGTGAACATGTATGATTTTCTTTACATAAAGTACAAAAATAGTCAAAACGAAACTACATTGTTACAATCCAGGATAGTAAATACCTATAATTGGGCGTTAGTGACGGAAGGGAACATGAGGAGCTTCTGGAATGTTGGCATTGTTCTTGCATTGATCTAGGGGTTAGTCACACAGATGTGTCCCATTCATCAACGTTCATCAAGATATATAGTTAAAGTGTGCTTACATTTCTTTATCTATGATATATTTTAATAAAAACTTTTATTTGACATTGACTGAGTAGAAATAGAGATTGCTCAATACCAGGTGTAGTAGACTAAATTATTACTTTTTAATATTTTCTGCTTCCCACCCCCAGTGACAGCAGGCTTCGTCCTGTGGCTTGCTTCCATCAAGGAAACATGAGTAGAAATGAGTATCCCTTCCTAATTGAAGTTTTAAGAGCCATCAGGGGCTTCGCCATCATCTGTTTTCTTTCTACCTCAAGACTGGATTCCAGAGTGAAGGCAACATGGAACAGACCTACAGCCAACCAGTGCTGGACATGTAACAGGAGTAAAAAATATATAACTTTCTTGTAGGAAGGTCATTGAACCCTTATCCTGAATTACCAGGTTTGAGTAAAATAATCTGGTAATTCTGGCTACTATGAACATAGAGGAGCCCTGGTGGCACAGTGGTTAAGTGATACCAAAACAGCACCAGTTCGAATCCACCAGCCGCTCCTTGGAAACCCTATGGGGCAGATCTACTCTGTCCTATAGGGTCACTATGGGTCAGAATCGACCGGACGGCAATGGGTTATGAACGTAAAGAACAAAATGTATTTACACCATGTCCTGCAGCATCCTGAGACCTTACTTAATTTAATGTTTCATAGGATGTCCTAGGCCTAACCTAGCGGCCTTGCTTCATGGATTTTCTTAGGTACTGTGAAGACTCTGTGTTGTTGTGAGTTGCCATCCAGTTGATTGTGACTCATGGCGATCTCATGTGCAGGGTAGAACTGTTCCATAGGGTTTTCAAGGGTGTGACCTTTCAGAAGGAGATCACCAGGTATGCCTTCCAAGGCACCTCCGGGTGGGTTTGAACCACCAACCCTTTTGCTAATAGTTGAGTGCTTAACCATTTGTGCCCCCCAGGGACTCCCAAAGCTCTGTAGGCCTCCAAATATCATCTATCCACATAGAGCTCATAAAATTCCCCTTTTACATTCAGCTCAATGAATTATTTACAACTTCTGAACATCACGGGGGTAAGGAAAGCTCAATGAGCCCGTAATTATTTTTTGTTCACTGAGAACCACTTAGTATACACCAAGATTTGCCCCAGTTACTGTGTCTTTGCTGCGTGGTATCTTTGTTTTATAGGAGGGACACAACTGAGGCAAGCTGGGACAACCAGACTCTCTCTCCCAGAAATCAGAAACCTGAATCAAAAAAACTGGGATTCAGTGAAAATGCATCATAGAAATAACAATTCTCTAAAAAGAACTTACTCTAAATACTCAAGCCTTGGTTATGAGCTACCCTGGTATCCTCCCAGGAAACTTCGCTAGCATCCTTGGTAGCCAGAATAAATTTGTGTAGCTTGACACCATAACTCAATCATCCCAATTGTTTGTGCCTCTGGATACATGAGACAATAGATAACTAAG
Organism: Trichechus manatus latirostris; assembly: GCF_000243295.1. Taxonomy (NCBI): domain Eukaryota; kingdom Metazoa; phylum Chordata; class Mammalia; order Sirenia; family Trichechidae; genus Trichechus; species Trichechus manatus. The sequence goes on along the minus strand of NW_004443941.1, from coordinate 11,072,790 downwards.
CAGAGGCCTCATGTTTCCGGAATGAACATACATACGTACACAATGCCATGCTTCTGTAAGCTTCCCTTGGACATTTTAGTTACTGGAAAATTTGTTTCAAAGAGGTGATTTTTACTGGAAATAGATACACAAAGTGGGCTCTCCCAAGAATCTCCTAAAATGTGATGGATAATTTTAAATGCCATTTTTTCTGATCACTTTTTTTTTCTTTTAATACTCACCTTTGTGTGTGGGCAGAATTTTCAATCTCATAACATGACAAGAGAAGTCTCTAGAATATGTATAGAAGTGGTGAATGACTTTTTAGTGTTATAGAAACAACTAGTTTGCTTCATAAACTAGATTGTTCATTTCTCAAGAGCAGGAGCCATTTCTTTATTATCTACTCACAGCACGGGTGTACAGAGACACAGCATTCTGAGTGGAGCTGACGATTCACGCTGAGTAGTAGCGTCAGGCAATCAAGGAGAAACAGAGTTAGATTTTGGAAGGGCTTGAATAGTAACAGCTTTCCAAGTCAAGATATCATCCTATAGGCAATGGTAAACTGTGGAAAGTTTTTGAGCAGGGAATAACAAAATGAAAATATTATTTTGACATGCATACTAAACTAGAGCTGGGAAATATCAGTGCCAGCAAGGTCTGCATGAGGAACTAGGGTGATGGTGATGCCAATGGAAAAGAAGGGATGGATAATGTGAAACATAGTCAGACAAAAGTAATTGATAGAACTTGAAAACCCATAGGAGTTAAAGGATTTGGAAAGGTCTAATGTGACTGGTCCCTCCTGACAAGGTGTCCAATGTAAGCAAGACAAAGTCTTACCATCCTCACTTCTAAGGAGCATTCTGGCTGTATGTCATTCAAGACAGATTGGTTCATTCTTCTGGCAGTCCATCATATATTCCATATTCTTCACCAACACCATAATTCAAATTTGTCAATTCTTCTTCTGTCTTCCTTATTTGTTGCCCACCTTTTGCATTTATTAGGCAATTGAAAATTACCATGGCTTGGGTCAGGCACACCTTAGTCCTCAAAGTGACATCTTTCTTTTTAACACTTGAAAGAGGTATTTTGCAGCAAATTTTCCCAAAGCAATACATCATTTGATTTCTTAACTGCTGCTTCCATGGGCGTTGATTGTGGATCCAAGTAAAATGAAATCCTTCACAACATCAATACTTTCTCCATTTATCATGCTTATTGGTCCAGTTGTGAGGATTTTTGTTTTTTTTATATTGAGCTGTAATTCCCTACTGAAGGCTGTAGTCTTTGATCTTCATTAGTAAATGCTTCAAATCATCTTCACTTTCAGCAAGCTAGATTGTATCAACTGCATATCGCAGGTTGTTAATGAGTTTTCCTCCAACCCTGATGTCATGTTCTTCTTCAGTTTCTCAGATTATTTGCTCATCATATAGACTGAATAAGTATGATAAAAGGATACATCACATTTTTTTCCAATTTTAAACTACACAGTGTCCCCTTGCTCTGTTCGAATGACTGCTTCTTGATCTACATACAGGTTTCACATAAGCACAATGAAGTGTTCTGGAATTCCCATTCTTGGAAATATTATCTATAATTTGTTATGATCCACACAGTCAAGTGCCTTTGTGTAGTTAATAAAATGCAGGTAAATACCTTTCTGGAGGGACCAAGCCCTGGAGAAGAACATCATGCTTGGTAAAGTAGAGGGTCAGTGAAAAAGAGGAAGACCCTCAACAAGATGGACTGACATAGTGGCTGCAACAATGGGCTCAAACAAAGCTATAATTATGAGAACAGAGCCGGACCAGGTAATGTTTCCTTCTATTATACACAGAGTCACTATGAGTTGGAGCCAACGCAACAGTACCTGAAAACAACAATGTGACTCTGAGTTTTGGAGATGGAATGAGATCTTGATAGAGAGAGGAAGATCTTATGAGTCAGTTGGTTGAGGGGGAAAAAGAAAAAATAGCAGAATGAATGGCCAAGGCTGAAGCTCAATGCAAGTTCCATAAAATCCAGGGTGCAGACATCATATTCAATGTTTCTGTTTTTCCCATTATATTAAAAATATTAAGGGGATGCACAGATATAGTGAGAAGGCACGAGAAGATAGAAATGCTGAACACCGTCAAATTTAAAAACTTTTGCTCTGTGGAAGACATGCTTAAGAGAACAAAAAGACAAGCTACGGGCTGGGAGAAAATATCTGCAAATCACATATCTGACAAAGGACTTCTATCCTGACTATATAAAGAATTTTCAAAACTCGATGTTAAGTAAAACTACAACTCAATTTTTTAAATGGGCAAATAACTGAATACAGAGTTTACCAAAGAGCATATATGATGGCAAATAAGTACAGGAAAAAACGTTCACCATCACTAATCATTAAACTAACATAAAAAAAACCTGTTGCCATCGAGTCAATTCTGACTCACAGGGACCCTGCAGGACAGAGAAGAACTGCCCCATAGGGTTTCCAAGGAGCTGCTAGTGGATTCTAACTGCCAACATTTTGGTTAGCAGCTGAGCTCTTAACCACTGTACCACCAGGGCTCCTCACTAGCCATTAGGGAAATGCAAATTCGCACCACAAAGAGATACCCATACATGTATTTTAGAATGATTAAAATAAAAAACACTGACAATACCAAGAGCTAGCAAGGATGGAGAACAACTGGAACTCTTAGACAGTGCTGGTGGGAATACAAAATGGTACAGTCACTCTGGAAGGTCTGGCAGTTTCCCACAAGTTAAATATGCACTTATATATGACCCGACAATCCTACTCCTATATGTTCATGCAAGATATTGTTGCAATGCTACTACTCTTCTGTATTCCTACTCTGCTAACAGTTTGAGCATTATTTCATTAACAATATCTAAATTTTCAACAATAAGTCATTTACTAGAAAACCTTCAGTATTACTTTAAAACACACAAAAACAAAACAGAAAAAAAACATAATTTTTTATTTCCAACAATTGAAATTTCACTTGTAGCAAATTGTACAAAATATTTTATGCAAAAACTAGTTATCAAATCTAATTAGCAAGTTTACCTGGGTACTTACTGAGATGGCTGTCTATCTAGGTGGGCTTGTCAGAAAATTGAGAAATAGTCAAGAGAGAAAACAAAAACAATATTCACATAAACTGAACACAGGATGGATTTTGCTCCCACCTTTAAAATTACTTGTAATGATTTTTTGATAATGAATGGATGAATTCTCTAGATGAACAGGAGACAAATACATTGGTCTTTTTCCAAGTTGGTCGAAATAGGGCTCATGAATACACCTTGGACTTTCTCAGCCAATTCATCGGTTTCACAGTTTTGAAGAATTAGTGCTTAATTTATCTTTATGTGGGCTTAAAAACAACTTGACTGCTTGAATTTCATAAGGAAAACCAACAACAACAAAATCCATAGCGGCCTTCCAACTAAGGTAACCTTTCCAGAAAGTTATTCTAAATAATCAAACTAGTTTCATGTGTCAGAATGATGTTGGATTAAGATGAGAATAATTGGTATGGGAAACCAAAAAATCTGGATATGAAGGATGCTGCTAATAAGCTAGATAACTTCAGGTAAATTATTAAAGCCCTCTGGGCCTCGGTTTCATCATTCGTAAAATGAAGGATTTGCGTTAGATAAGAAGCTCTAAACATTACTATAACTGACTCCATGGCAACTAACAAGAGCAACAGCAATCATTACTATTGTATGTACAGACATTTGTACACACTCACACACACGAACACTTCCTAGGTAGGGCCCCAACATCAGGTCTAGGGTAGGGGCTCAGGATCACCTTTATAATATGGAACCCTAAAGTTGCTGAAGGAGCCCTGGTGGCGCAGCGGTTAAGCACTCAGCTGCTAACCAAAAGGTTGGTGGTTTGAGCCCACCAGCCCCACTGCAGGAGAAAGATGTGGCAGTGTGCTTCCATAAAGATTACAGCCTTGGAAACCCTATGAGGTAGTTCTGCTCTGTCTACAGGGTCACACTGAGTCAGAAACGACTCAACAGCAATGGGTTTGGTTTGATGGCGCTGAGGCAGATAGTTCTTGGACCAGACTTTGAGAAATACTGGACTAGACAGATGATCTCTCCCAGCCCTAATACACTATGATTTCATCAATGTCTTTTTAACCTACTTTTATATCATCCTTCCCTGCTCTTCAGCAGTGCAGACCAGGCTATTAGATTTGTCCCCTTTCATATCAAAAGGGGAAAGAAATTACTAGTGCTTCCCTTAGACCTCTATTTTCTGTGAATAATACAGATAACCTCAGACAGCCCAGGGAGTGGTTCCTTTTCCAAGCTGCTTTCAGATGGGGTATCTTCTACCCTGTAAGCTCAGCTTCCCCTGTAATTGTGGTAATTCAAACAGGCCTCATAAACCACAATGGATCTTAAAAGGGTCACCTTTCAGATTGTCTCCCAAAAAGATTTAAACTCTTAAGTGAAAGATGGAATGATATAAAATAAATGAAAATCTAATGACACCCTTAAAATAAGACCTTGCTCAGGGAAACTAAAAGGGCTACCAAAGTAAATTATGTTTTACCTTTATCATCAATTTCTTACGTAATTCTATCCATTATTTATTGTTTTCAATCGTAAGGAAAAAAAATTACATTTAAAAATATTTTGGTATTTAGTTAAGGGAATTCTGCTATTGGTTCTAAAAGTCAATTTTATTTGAAAGCTAAACTAAATTCTAGTAGATTACTCTTAGCCTGTGACTTAAACAATACAAATGTTTCCAATAATAATGATAATTGACATGCCAGCAGATGACATTTACTTTGAGAATATTAAAGTTCTCTGAGGAAATATGGGTATAAACATTCAAAATTAAACTTTGAAGTAATTAATTTAATTAATCCTTAATGAATAATAAATCTCCAGAAATAAAAATAATCTTTAAATGCTAGAAAAATCAACGTATGTTAATCATATTCATTTATGCTGCCCAAGTGTCCATACTGTGTATAAGAACCCTGGGGCAGGAATTTGGAGGTCTGTGGGACCCTGGTGGTGCAGTGGTTAAGAGTTCGGCTGCTAACCAAAAGGTTAGCAGTTGGAATCCACCAGTCGCTCCATGGAAACCCTACAGGGCAGTTCTACTCTGTCCTGTAAGGTTGCTAGGAGTCAGAATCGATGCGACAGCAACAGTACAGTAGTACAGTGGTGTTCCAGCCAGAACCAGATGGAACCAAGAGGTTAGAATTCAGGCTTTTCTTGCAAAATAGTGTGTCTTGGGCAAGTAATTTAAGCTTGTTGAGACTTGTTTTCCTTATCTCTAAAACGGGGACAACCTGTGGCTCTCACCAAATCTCTCTGTGTAAATTCCTTACACGCAAAATGAAGGTAAAGGCCTAGTATCTATATTCTAATTTCTAAACTGTGGTGCTTGGAAAATTTAACATTCTCTTAGCTTTTGCTAAATGTGAAAACGTATTAACAGTCACTGTAAACCCCAAAACAAATGATCTAGCTCTAGTTAGAGAGCCTAATAAGAAAGAAAGACACATGTTTGTTTTTAGTTATTCACATAAAAGAGAAGGTTCTATTTTTTATTTTGTAAATGTTGTCCTTGTTTTCCTTCCATGATATTCTGTAATCTTAACCTAAATTACAAATTTGGGACTCTGTTAGATTATCATATCCTTGGCATACAAGGAACGCTTAAGTCAGTAAAGGATCATGATTTTAAAAAAAGAAAAGAAGGAAAGATACAGATATTGTATGTGACATCATCTATAGACACTAATTGGTTTATGTGAATTTAAAATACAAATTAAATATAACTGAAATCAGTCACCTTGAGCAATAATTCAAAATCAAGATCCTGAGTACATGGTCACGTCTGGGATTTTAATGCTGAAAGAGTACAAATCCTGAAGATAACCCCATGTAACCTCGTCCCCTTACCCAGTCGATTTGAATCACGGCAATCCCATGTGTGTCAGAGTAAAACTGTGTTCCATAGGGTTTTCACTGGTTGTGATCTTATCTCCATGAGTGGGAATCCACTCAACTGTAAGTGGCTTGATCTGGTTTGGTTTGGTTTCATCTTACAAAAGTAGCCTTTCTTCTCAGGGGCTTCTGGGTGGACTCAGACTGCCAATCTTTTGATTAGTATCTGAGAAGTGTATGATCCTGCCATTAGATACTCTGCTATGGATTAAACTGCGTCCCCCCAAAACATGCGTCAACTTGGCTAGCGTATGATTGCCAGTATCGTGTGACTGTCCACCATTTTGTCATCTGATGTGACTTTCTTATGTGTTGTAAATCCTACCTCTATGATGTTAATGAGGTGGGATTAGTGTCAGGTATGTTAATGAGGCAGGACTCAATCTACAAGATTAGGTTGAGTTTTAAGGCAATCTCTTTTGAGATATAAAAGAGACAAGTGAGCAGAGAGACATGGGGACCTCATATCACCAAGAAAGCAGAGCCAGAAGCAGAGCATGTCCTTTGAAGCTGGGGTCCCTGCTCTGAGAAGCTCCTAAGACCAGGGGAAGACTGATGACAAGGACCTTCCCCCAGAACCAACACAGAGAGAAAGCCTTCCCCTGGAGCTGGTGCCCGGAATTCAGATTTCTAGTCTCCTAGACTGTGAGAGAATAAATTTCTGTTTGTTAAAGACATTCACTTGTGGTATTTCTGTTACAGCAGCAGTAGATAACTAAGACAACTCAGAAACCAAAAAACCAAATCCGCTGCAGTTGAGTTGATTCCAAAGCACGGCAACCCCATAGGAGAAAGTAGAAATGACCCATAGAGTTTCCAAGACTGTAAATCTTTACAGAAGCAGACTGCCACATCTTTCTCCCATGGAGCCACTGGTAGGTTCGAATCTTTGACCTTTCCGTTTGCAGCCAAGCACTTTACCACTGCACCACCAGGGCTCCTCATCTACTCATAGCTGAGTGAGAATCCAACCAAATATTCTGGAGAATGGCATGAAAGAGGCTTCTGTTATCCTTTAAAAATAGGTGAGATTAATCATTTCTTTTCTTTTTTTTTTTTAAATTGGAAACTAAACACCTTATTTGCATTTGGTTGAGGATATATAGCACAATGGTTTAGGTCAGAAATGATTTCTGAGTCAGATAAGAACAGGTTAGAATCCAGGTTGTCCTCCATACAAACAGTTGTCTTGGGGAAGTAATTTCAGCTAGTTGAGGCTCACTTTCTGTAACTACAAAATGGGCGCAACAAATTTTAACTTATGGTATTACTGAAAGATGTAAATGTCAAAACTTTTATAAAGCCCTTAACACAGTGACCAGCACACAGTAGCTGCTGAATACAAAATTGTTTCTATAGCTATTACATCTATTAAAAATCACCATTTATATATTCACAGCTTTTTGTCCTAACAATTTGATAGCTCGGAGGCAAGGTAATTCTTTTTATCTTATAGACATTTTTTCAGGACGTAAAGAGACCAGTTGCTTTGTAACTCCTTCTGCCTTACTTTTTATTGCTAGCACCAAGATGAACAATACCTTTCTTCTTAAAACTTACAAAAATTGCTTTTTTCATGCAAATTCAAGTTCAACCCCCTCCATGTAACTTTAACGAACAATTTCAGCCCATACAATCTCTCCCTCCTTCCAACTCCCACCGCCATATTACTACATACTTTAGCAGATCATATTTATGCTGATTTTCTCTCTTCGGCTATACAATTAGCTTCATAAGGGCAAAGGTCAGTGTTTAATAATTATATTGCTTTCTCTTCCTTTTCTTTATTCCTAGTGTTGCCCTCTATCTTTCCATGCATTTTATGGGTTGTTTTTTTCAGTTTTCCCTCAAGCAAATTATCAGTCAGGAATGGCAGGAACAGCACCTTCTACTTTGCCTTACTCACACAGGTGCCCCTAGTCCTAACAGGAGGCTGGCACAAGTATGTGATTCACTTGCTTGAATAACAACTGAGTTTGGCCACACAATGAGTACTTCCTCCCGGGAAGCTCGTCAACAGAAAAGGAAATGAGTGCATCTTGCTTCCTCTATGGGCATACCTGTGTCCAAAGGAAAACTCATTGCTACTATATGTTATAGGATTGAAATGTGTCACCAAAAATGTGTGTCAAGTTGGCTAGGCCATGATTCCCAGTATTGTGTGACTGTCCACCATTTTGTCATCTGATGTGATTATCTTATGTGTTGTAAATCCTAACCTCTATGATGTTAATGGGAGCCCTGGTGGTGCAGTGGTTAAGAGCTCAGCTGCTAACCAAAAGGTCGGCAGCTTGAATCCACCAACTGCTCCTTGGAAATCTTACGGCGCAGTTCTACTCTGTCCTATATGGTTGCTATGAGTTGGAATTTACTCTAGAACAATAGGTTTGGCTTGTTTTTTTTATGATGTTAATAAGGCAAGATTAGAGGCAGTTATGTTAATGCGGCAGGACTCAGTCTACTGGATTAGATTGTATCTTGAGTCAATCTCTTTTGAGACGTTAAGAAAAAAAAAAGCTTGCAGAGAGGAGGGGGACCTCCTACCACCAAGAAAGCAGGGCGGGGAGCACAGTGCTTATCTGGGACCCAGGGTCCCTGTGCTGAGAAGCTCCTAGACCAGGGAAGATTGATGACAAGGGCCTTCTCCCAGAGCCAACAGAGAGAGAAAGCCTTCCCCCGGAGCTAGCACCCTGAATTTGGCCTTCTAGCCTCCTAAACCGTGAGAGAATAAATTTCTCTTTGTTAAAGCCATCCACTTGTGGTATTTCTGTTGCAGCAACACTAGATGACTAAGGCAATATGCATATGGGCTCCCCTTCCAATAAGCACAGAGATAGAGCTTCAGAGGCAAGTAGGGAGGGGTGGGGCCCACGACAATGTGAAGAGTGGATGCCCTGCCAAAAGATATCCCAATTTAAAAAAAGAAAAGTACTATGTCAAACTAAACATTTTGTGTGCCATGTTTGCCTGAAGGCTGCCAGTTATCTCCCTGTCCATGGATGTGCTCACTGAATTCCTAAGAGCAAGAGTCTCAGTCATCCTAGAAAAATGTATATCCTGGGATGGTTTTATGTCGAATAGTTTGTCATGGTGTCTATAACTATACTTACATTTGCCAAATAACATGTCTTGAGTTGGGGTTTGAAAAATATCATTCATGTGCAAGAATCAATTTCTCTGTTTATTGGTCTTTTGGGATGGGATCAGTAATTTTTAGAACTTATGATATATATATATACGTATGTATGTATCTATAATGTGCAAGGTGTTTTGTCAGAGACTGAACACATTCATTATTATATGTTAAAAGGAGCACTTGAGAGAAGATTTTTTTAATGCAGTTCTCCAAGCTAGATTGCTTCATTCAGCTAAGATTTGAATAGTTGTATTTAAATTAGCATAGGAAAATCTGTAGCTTGCAGTCCAGCACTTCATTAATGAACAATTTCACACTACCACCATTTAACCAAATATTTCAGGGCCATCAAAAATGGATTGGCAGTCTGAATATTTACAGCTAATTTTCTCCAATTAGCTACCTGCTCTTTAAATTCAACAAGATAATAATAATAATAATCAAAATGCCTTCCTACTAATTTGAAGGATGATGTTGTTGTTAGGTGCCATCGAGCTGGTTCCCATCTATAGCAACCCCATACACAACAGAACAAAACACTGCCCAGTCCTGTGCCATCCTCACAATCATTGCTATGTTTGAGCCCATTGTTCAGCTACTATGTCAATCCATCTCACTGAGGGTCTTCCTCTTTTTTGATGACCCTCTAGTTTACCAAGATGATGCCCTGACGGTTACCTTCAGTTTTGGTGATGACTCCAAGAAGAGTCCTTCCTTTTCTGTTCATGAAAAAATTAATTTTTCATAAAAACATGAAATCAAATCTCTATATTCTATCTCCAAAGATCCCTTAAAATAATCCTACTTTGAAGTTCCAACAGGATTTTTTTTATTATATATGAATAACTATTTTTATACACTATACTATCCTACAAAGTTTAGATTGGGTTGAATTTTTGTCTTTCCAAATATATCTTTTGGTTGATTATATTGTCATTTCTGTGGTATGTGTGTTATGTGTGATAAATACATGCAAAACATTAAACTTGAAAAAATTATATATAATTTTCTATCAAGATAATAGCAGCTATACTTAGAACAAATACGATGTTGAAAATATAGTTCGCCCCAGCATCACAAACTGTTATCAGGTAAGGTCATTTCTTGGAAATCATTTTTACAAATCAAGAAATGCAGTCTACAGAGTTAAGTGACTTAAAGTTGGAACCCAGTTACTTCCACTCCAGCATTTTACTTTCCCATTTATAGCAGTGGCAACTTCATAGCGGAGATGCAAAGGTTTATATCTACAGAGATGGCCTCACAATAAGAATGTCTCCTCATTTTGTGAGATAAGCAGTATTGGTACCTTAATCTCAATTATGGTGTTTTTTGTTTTTTTTTTCCATTTGGCAAAACAAATGGAAAACAAAGCATCAAGATAGTAATATTAAACAAAAAAAGATGTAGAAAAAAAAGCCAACTAGATGACAAACACCAAAAATACAGCACTAATTCTATACTTACGCAAATTTGTCACATTGCCTGGTCATGTGCTCGGAATATGGTAGGATGCTCTCTAAATATGTCATCAATGGTCTATTGATCAGGGAAGATTTATTCCAGTAGCACTGAGAGAGAAAGTGATATGCTGATGAAATAAAGCCCTCTCATGACTTAAAAAAAGTGTCTGTAGGGTTGTATGTTGTTTAGACTATGAGTTTCTAAGTAATCCATAGTGATGGGCTGAGTGAGAGACAGGAGTGTCAGGAAAATCCTTCTCTTATAATTCACGGGATTTTCAACTTGACATTCTTTCCTTTTCCCTTTCTTCTTGCCACTCCTCCTACTACTGCAAAGACCTCAAGATTTCAAGGAATCAGAAAGATCCTTAGCATGGACGCATCAAATTTGCTAAAACAAATGATTGGTTCTCAAGCATACCCCTCTTTGGTGTGGCAAATGAGAACAATGACGATGGTAAAATAAAGTAATAAATATGGACTTAAAAGAACCATTTTAGGACAAAGGACAGTGGAATGATTTTTGATAAGGACATTCATGCATTGTCAAAATACATGCCCTTTTTCTGAATTCTATTATCGAAAAGAAGGAAAAAGAAGTCAACGAAGTCACTAGCGTGTAGTTTGATCTATGGTAACAAGATTCTAGCAATATTCTTTTATTAACAACATGTCCCATCACACACCAGAGATTAACGGGCCTTTCAAAGGAAAACATGTTAGCTATGCTAGTGGAGGCTTCAACATAGTGATATTTTGTCAACAGTTTCGAGGCTTTTTAAACCTTAGTGGAGATGTCAAAGCTGCTAATGATTTACACAACTCTTTAGACTACACATTTTCTGGAGGTATGAAATACGATCAAATATACTTTACTGATATTTGAAAAGCAGTAAAATAAGTGGGAAAAGCACAAATCAAGATGTATGTTGTTATCTATTCTAACACCTTATAGGAAATTAACATTACTATGTGTTTTTCACTAGCAATTTCTTAAGAACTTCTATACCTGAGAAGCATCTAGCTCTAGTAGTGAGAAATTTATACTATTTCTAAAAAGCATTTTCTTCAATGATTATAATAGCTGAGAAAAAAGGAAAGAAAAAAATTTATTATATTTGAGATGTACGCAGTAATATTTTTGCATAAAATTGTAATACTTTGTATAAACCAGGAAAAGAGGTAATTAAGTTTTAACTGACTTAAGTAGTTGAAATGTGCTTGACATTCATAAAAATGCAGTGTTTGTTATAAAAAGAAATAACAATTCAGTTTTATTAGGAGATACAGAAAATGTGTATAGAAATCCATTTCATAAATAGGCTTAGAAATTTCTAAGTATGAATTCATGATACTACAGAGTGAATTGATTTTTTTTTTTTTTTTTACTTTAAGTGTTGATTTTGCATTCTATTACATTACCAGTCCTTCAGTAATCTGTGTTTTGGGCTTCACTCTAAAGTGGCCTCAGTCTTAAAATCATTACTTGAGTGGAACACAGCTAAAGATTATCTGAAACTATACTCTTTTTTAGGGAGTAGCAGACAATAAGTGTCTGAACAAAGAGTTGCCCAATTTTTTATAAAATGTGTCATTATCTACTAGAGCTACCTTGTTCAATATAAATACTGAAATCTACCTTTGGCTTTCCAAATAATGTTTCTTTTCAATGATGGTAGTTTAGACATTAATCTGAAAATCATTACAAGCAATGTAAAAAGTATGTATATAAATCATGGCAATTATTCCATTTTCTATAATGAAATCATAAGATCTTTATGTTTAAGTGAAGGGAGCAAAGATACTGTTAAGGAATATTTTGGGGAGATCTCAAATCAATGTATAATTTTTTAAAAATTACAATTGATTCTCTTGGCATTACTTAGATTTATAGCCCCGAAGGAACTAAAGTTGTCAAGGATTTCATTTTACTTGGATTCACAATCAATGCTCATGAAAGCAGCAGTCAGTAAATCAAAAGTTGTGTTGCACTGGGCAAATCTGCTGCAAAAGACCTCTTTGAACTGTTAGAAAGCAAAGATGTCACCTTGAGGACTAAGGTACACTTGACCCAAGCCATGGTATTTTCAATAGTCTCATATGCATGTGAAAGCTGGACAATGAATAAGGAAGATGGAAGAGAATTGATGCCTTTGAATTATGGTGTGGGCGAAGAACACTGAATATACCATGGACTGCACAAAGAACGAACAAATCTGTCTTGGAAGAAGTACAGCCAGAATGCTCCTTAGAAGCAAGGAAGGAAAAACTTAGTCTCATGTACTTTGGACATGTTATCAGGAAGGACCAGTCCCTGGAGAAGGACATCATGCTTGGTAAAGTAGAGGGTTAGTGAAAAAGAGGAAGACAAGATAGAATGACACAGTAGCTGCAAGAATGGGTTCAAACATAGCAACGATTGAGAGGATGTCACAGGACCAGGCAGTGTTTCATTCTGTTGTACATAGGGTTGCTATAAGTTGGAAATAAAGGGACCTCAACCAAACCAAGAAGCCGTGGTGGTGCAGCAGTTAAGAGCTGGGCTGCTTACCAAAAGGTCAGCAGTTCAAATCCACCAGCCACTCCTTGGAAACCCTATGGGGCAGTTCTACTCTGTTCTATAGGGTCTCTGTGAGTCACCATCAACTCGACAGCAATGGGTTTTTGGTTTTAACCAAACCAAAACTCACTGCCATCGAGTCAATTCTGATTAAAGGGACCTTAAAACCAAAAACCAAACTTATTGCCATCGAGTCAATTCTGACTTATAGTGAACCTATAGGACAGAGTAGAAGTGCCCCATACAGTTTCCAAGAAGCGCCTAGTGGATTCAAACTGCTGACCTTTTGGTTAGCAGCTGTAGCTCTTAACTACTAGGTAACTTAAAATCCCATACATCAAAAAGTGATGTAAAAAAGGATGAAGTGTCTTGCTGCCTGAGGATACAGCTGCTTAGGGGGAAACTCCAGACACTAGACCCTAATTTTCTTGACTACAAGTTCATGGCTCAATTTTCCCCCTTGGAAAACGACACATTAAAAATTTAAGTCTTTTCAGTTATTTTATTTGGAGACTTTTGTTAAAATGGAGAATAAATACTAGAATTCTGTTCCCTTTAGTCTCTTTTTAAGCAGCCATGCCCCAATTCTGAAGTTGTTTTTCAATCTTCAAGATAAAACTGAGACTTCTTATTAACCCATTTCATATTTACTTTTTATAAAGTGACTCATTTGCTACTACATGCAATGTGTTATGACATTTAAAAAATATTATTAAAAAATTACAAGAAAATTAAGAGGGAATTCAAAGTATGATGAAAGAACATCAGTTTTTCAGTTGTATGTATATATTTTTTGTGCAGCGGTTAAGAGCTCGGCTGTTAACAAAAAGGTCAGCAGAGCAAATCCACCAGCCGCTCTTTGGACACCCTATGGGGCAGTTCTACTCTGTCCTATAGGGTCACTATGAGTTGGAATTGACTCAAGGGCAATTGATTTTTTTTTTAAAATACTCGATGGCAATTTTTTTTTTTTTAATAGTATACTGTAAGGTGCTAAGTACTAAAGAAAAGAGTAAGACAGGGAGAAAGAATTAGGGAGTGCCGGGGGTTGCCGTTTTCAGTAGGGTGGTAAGAGAAGGCTGCAGAGTTCCTGGGTTGTGCAAATGGTTAATGCCCTCAACTGCTAACTGAAAGGTTCAGGTTCTAGTCTACCCTGATGTGCCTCAGAAGAAAGGTCTGGTGATCTACTTCTGAAAAATCAGCCATTGAAAAACCTATGGAGCCCAGTTCTACTTTAACACACGTGGGAATCAGTGTGTCAAAGAGTGTATAACAAGTGATATCTATTCAACAAAAGCAATGCGGATTTAGGAACAATTACCGATCCTTCTTTGTTTCCAACTTTTGCATTCCAATCACCAGTAATTATCAATGCATCCTGATTGCATATTTGATCAATTTCAGACTGCAGAATTGGTAAAGATTCTGTTGTACATAGGGCTGCTACGAGTCAGAACCAACTCGACACCACCTAACAACAACAGTCCTAGTGCAAACATTGACTGGTCCTCTTTCACTCTTAACAGCTGCTGCAGACTGAGTGATAAATTACATTAGCCACACTACTTAGAACATCACCTTCACATTGTAGACACCAACATTTGTTGACTGAATAAGAAAAAAAAAAGAACCTCCATGTCATGTCTCATCATCTGTTCTTGGTCAAACTGTTGAACCTTTTTGTGCAGAAAAATTGTCATCAATCCCAAAACTTTGAGACCAAGATTGATGCTGGGAGAATCTTTTAATAGACTTAGGGGAAAAGCTCAAAAGATATACTTATGATTAGCATCAACAATAACAATTTTCTCTCACTATGGAAGTTTTATTTTGTATCCGCCTTGTCTTTCATTTTACCGCTGAGACCAACATCTTTATAGAGGTCCAGATGGTGCAGAGAGATTACAACAATGAAAGGTAGCTCATGCTGAGGGCCTAAAGGAAGAGCAAATCACAGCTTCCCTGGAAGACCAATTTCAATTACATACTTACTATGCCCTTATCAGATGGGGCTCTGGCTCTGTACCATGCCTTGAGCAACGGTAGGTAACACATGAGTGGATTAGTGGTTGTACACTAAAGAAGGGCCACATGAATGATTAAAATTCTGCCTACTTACTTCCTATAAGTAAGCTGCATTACATCAATTTTAGAAGTAGAGGATTCATCATGAGCTGTACAGAAATCCCATGTTATTTATCTGAGTGTTATCTCATGCAAAACCACCATCTGTATGTCAGTGGAGGCTTGCATGTTGCTATAATTCTGAACAGGTTTCAGTGGACCTTCCAGACTAAGACAGACTAGGAAGAAAGGCCTGGCAATCTACTCCCAAAAATCAGCCAATGAAAACCATGTGGATCACAACAGTCCGATTCTGTTGTGCATGGTGTCACCATGAGTTGGGGACCGACTTGATGGCAGCTAACAACGACAACGGCCTATTTTAGAAGTGACTTTTAGGCTCATTCTTTGTTATGAAAAGAAACTTTGAAGTATCCCATGTTTGTTGGGCTGGCCCATCCAATTTGCATAAGCAGGTTGTCAGGAGGAGGTAAAGGCTCACCTCAAATGTGTAGCTTTTACTGCCCCTCTTCCAGACTGACGAATAAATGCTAATTAGAACTGGAAGAGCTTTTTAGTGTCTGCATAAATTCAGCCCAGTCAACTTTGCCTATGCCCATCTGCAAAGTGGAAAACAGTGATGTTCCACATACCATGCTAATGTATAAATAACTTCTATGCTCATTCAGCCACTTCAGCACATCCAAGAAAATGACATGAATGAGCTGCATTACCTGCAGGAAACAGACAGACTAAATGTGGGCTTCTACACAACTTAATATGCATCTAATGTACAACTTAAGCAGTATCTTCCCCACTAAGTGACAGGCAATTTATCTCCATACATCAGTATGTGTCATGAATATGGCACAGCTTTATTGCTGAAGGAATTTAAAATTTTCAACTATAACTGGATCTTCCTATCTCCATTTATTAGCAAAGCTACTTGTAGAAATCAAATTAACTGCCACATCCATGCCTCTGTTTACCTCCATTTAATTAGTTTTGTTTAAGCTTTTCCTATCCTTCACTGAAGTCCAGGCAAGCAAGAGGTCACTGTTAAGTGACAAGGTTACCTGTGTGTGGGCGCGCGCGTGTGCTCATTCTGTCATGGGGAAAATCCCTGTATTTCTGTTCTCTGAATGATCTCTGTTAGTCACAGGACATTTACTTCAATTTAATATCCGTTATCTAGAGCACTTGCTTTCTGGCCAGACAAATGTCGCCAGTTTCTGAAAACTAAGCACTGTTTATTGCGTAGCTGGCAGTTATAAAATAAGCACATTTAACATTTTTGTTATTTCTTCAGAAAAAAAAAAATCCTGTAATTCTTGTAATCCAAAGGATTTCTAGAGGAATTTCCAGATTATTTCATAAGGTCATCAGCTATTCCTGGCACCCTGCTATTGTGCTGTTTAAGTATTAACACTAGAATGCATGTATTTGATATACAATTTAATGACTCATAATCCACTTAGGATAATGAATCCTCTGTTACTTGTTGTTGCTGTTAGGTGCCGTTGAGTCAGTTCCGACTCATAGCATCCCTATGTACAACAGAACGGAAACACTGTTCAGTCCTGCGCCATCTTCACAATCGTTGTTATGCTTAAGCCACCGTGACAATGCATCTCGTTGAGGGTCTTCCTCTTTTTCATTATTTACTGGAAACAAAGTTTCTGTATGTATTGACATACCTCAATTTCACTGATCAAAATTGGTTTACATTAACTAACAAACACAATTATATTCAAAGGACCTTCGTTTTTAACCATATAATGTTAAATAACTAACCTGGCTGAATCTTTCACAGGATTTTCAGCCCTCAAATAGACAACCTCCACTTACAGAGGTCTTTCGTGTCTATGACACCTCATCCGGAAGCGAACAGGTTATCTGTCACCAGCAGGATTGCTCACCAACTAACTTTCTGCAAAGTCATCACCCAAAACCCAGCCCTGCCATAATTATTCCCTTCAAATGACTTGTCTGTTATTTTCACAATCTGATTTGGATCACAGATACATGTGAATATTTCTATATCTGAGAACAGTGAGGGACTGAAGGAAAAAAACATATCCTAAAAGTTAATAGAAGGAGATAAAATTTTTGAAGGATCTAGCTCTCTGACAATTTCTTAAATTGTCTTTATAGGGTACAGGGCAACTTGAAATAAATTCTTTTGTATCATGTTTAAGAGCCTTTGAATTTGACTCCCTAAGTAAACTATGGAATACTAAATAAGCCAGCACCAACAATTTATGGAGATCCCAGTCAAAATTACGTAGGAGAGAATGAATCCAACTAGGCATTCAGGACATCCACCTTAGAAAGATTGGTTTTAATATCTAAATATTTTATTTGCTCTACACCTGAGAACTAACCTGATGCTAGTTTGTGTTGCTTGATCGTTCTGTCTTTGAGTAATTAATTGGCAATCAACACTAACTAGAAAAACAACTTATAAAGACGACCCTCAAATGGTTGATCTGTAAATGTTTAAGGGATGACTTTCCATGGAACGAATCCGTTCAAGTATCACATTGATATTTGTCTTAGTTTCTTAGTGCTGCTGTAACAGAGGAGCCCTGGTGGCACAGTCGCTAGGAGCTTGGTTGCTAACCAAAATGCTGGTAGTTCAAATCCACCAGCCACTCCTTAGAAACCCAATGGGGCAGTTCTACTCTGTCCTATAGGCTTGCTATGAGTTGGAATCGGAATCAACTTGATGGCAATGGGTAGAGGCTGTAACGGAAATACAAGTGGGTGGCTTTAGCAAACAGAAATTTATTTCCATCCAGTTTAGGAGGTTAGGAGTCTGTATTTAGGTTTCTGGCTCTAGAGGAAGGCTCTTTGTCAGCCCTGGGAGAAGATATTTGTCTCTTTCAGCTTCTGTTCAAGTGTTCCCTGGCAATCTTCATGTGGCATCTATTTTCCCCCATTTGTCCTTCCTTCTCTCTGTGCCTAATCTGCTCTTCTGTATCTCAAAACTGATTAGGTTTCATTCAGCAAAGAGGTAGCAGTTCGTGGAGGCAATTAGCCACATTACCTTTCCTCCTCTTATTCCTAACTCAAGCAGCCTGGGTGGTGCAGTAGCTAGGAGCTCAGCTGCAAACCTAAAAGCAGTCGGCTTCTGTAAACGTTTACAGGCTTGGAAACCCTATGCAGCAGTTCTACTCTGTCTTATCTGGTCGCTACGAATAGTAATCGACTCAATGGCAATAGTTTCGGCTTGGTTTATTCCTAATTCTTCTTCCTCTGTTGCTCCAGGCACTGATTGTTGTACCTTTTAAGATCCCAGGCACTAAACAACAAACTAGGACGTAGAACAGAAGCACTAAACACGTTATTAGGCCAATTAACTTGCATGTCCCATGAAACCATGACCTTAAATCTCCAAACCAAGAAACCAAATCTCATGAGGTGTTTGGTTGTACATGAGACCAGAAGACCAGAAGAACTGGATGGTGCCTGGCTACCATTGTTAAACATTTTGATCAAAGATTCTACAGAAGAATTCTGATCAAAAGGGAAAAAATACAGAATAGAATTTCATATTCACATGGAATCCAGACTTTCTGGACTCACTGAAGCTGGATATATTCCCAAAACTACTGCCCTGAGGTAATCTTTAAACCTTAAACCAAAAATATCCCGCGACATCTCTCTTAAAACAATAGCTTAGCTTAATTAGTAAAGATCATCTGCCTTGAGCATTGTGATCTTTTAAAGAACTATCTGTATGGGATCAAATTAACAACAGCAACTAAAAAGGTTAGAAAGAAAGCTTAGGGGGCGGTGAGCTGATGTTAATGGTGGAAGAACAATTCGGAAAAGGAGAGTGAGAATGGTCATACAACTTGAAGAATGCAATCAATGTGACTGAACTGTACATGTAAAAAATTTTGAATTGGTGTATGTTCTGTGTATACTTTAAACAACAATAACAATAATTTTTTTAAAAAACCTTAAAAAAAGCAATTAGATTTAAGCCACATCCTACAGTGATATGGCCTCATTAACATAACAAAGATAACTCAAATGGGTTAGGATTCCAACATGTATTTTTGGGGAACACAATTCAATCCATAACCTACATCAAGATTGATTTCTTCATTTACAAACTTTCATGCCAGTAAAATTACGTTTGTACCTCCGCTAGCAAAGGCAGGTCTTTTGGAAGCTGTGATTGCTCACTTCTTAGGATTATACAAGCAGTTTCTGCTACAAGTGGAGCCCTGGTGGTGCAGTGGTTAAGAGCTCAAGCTGCAAACCAAAAATTTGGTAGTTCAAATCCACCAGCCGCTCCTTGGAAAACCTATATGGCAGTTCTACTCTGTCCTATAGGGTCACTATGAGTTAGAATCGACCTGATGGCAACAGGTTTGATTTGCTTTGTTTTTTTCTGTTACAAAAATCTTATGCTGATCCCTGTCCCCTTGGCATTTAATAAAGAGAAACGAAATCATTTATACAAGTCTGGAAGTAGCAATGGTGAAGACTGTATATATAGTACTCATTATCTATTGAGAAAAAGAAAGAGGTCAGTGAGCCAGGAGGCTGGAAGATCTGCAAGGGAGTCAACTACCTGGGATATAACGGGCATACTGAGGTCCTGTATCCAGTGCCAGGAAACCACTTCATTCAAATTCCCGTCTCCTTGAAAGAGGTACCATCATGATTATTCTTTAAGAAGCCATTACCTCCTTTAATTAAGAGATTTTTCCTCTATATGCTTATCAAAAATGCTGAAAATCTTATATAAATTGAAACTCGAACCCAACCCATTGCCACTCAGTCAAGTCTGACTCATAGTGACCCTACAGCACCTATAGGACAGGGCAGAACTGCTCCATAAGGTTTCTAAGGTTGTATAATCTTTATGGGAACAGACTGTCACATCTTTCTCCCGCAGAGCCACTGGTGGATTTGAACTAGCGACCTTTCAGTTAGCAGCCGAGCACTTAACCACTGCGCCACCAGGGCTCCTGAAACTTGAACATAAGGCAAAATATTTTTTCAAATTTTTGCTCCTGGTGTTTAAGTCCAGTTTTGTCACCTCACAGAAGAAAACAAACAACTGGGCCACAGAATATGAGAAAATAATGGGGGCAAAGGATGTTTCAGCTTTGAAGTAAGAATGGAAGGCTTTCCCTTCTTCAGAAGGATTTTAGACTTTTCTGCTATTAGCCTAAAATGCACCCTTGCCTGTTGTGGAACGGTTCCACTTGTCTTTTAATCTCATTTCATTTATGATCAGTGGAGGTTCATGGAGTTGGTAACGTCCATTTGATCAGAAACCTTACCTCTCTTCAACCCAGTTTACTGTTGCTATTAACATAACTTCAGAATTCCACTGTCCTCATTAGCATGACTTAACTGTTCCAGGAGATTGTGGTGTTGTTGTTAGGTGTCCTCAAGTCCATTCCGAGTCATAGGGTCCCTACAGAACAGCGTAGAACTGCCCCATAGGGTTCCAAGGAGCTGCTAGTGGATTCCAACTGCTCACCTTTTGGTTAGCAGCCTTAGCTGGAGTCACCAGGGCTCCGTAAAAGACTGTATCCTAGGCAAATAATTTGATTTTTCTTTACAGGAAATTCCCAAAAGACCCATCAAGTCTTCAATAGGAAGTATCGAAGGGCAGTTTATGCCCTAAGGCTCTTCTGAACCCCTCCCCTCAAAATCCTCTCAGCGGCAGTATTGTTTCCACCAATCCTAAACGGTTACATTCTGATCCTTACCCAAATCAATCAAGTTGACTCCTACATTGAAAACCAGTTGAGTCGACTCCATCTAACTTATGGCAACCACAATTGTGTTAGAGTAGAACTGTGCCCCACAGGGTTTTCAATGGTCTTTTTTCTTTTTTGGAAGTAGATCACCAGGCCTTTCTTCCAGAATGCCTCTGGTTGGACTCAAACCTCCAACCTTTTGGTTGAGTGTGTTAACCATCTGTACCACCCAGACTCGCACTGAACTTCAAATTTTCAATTAATCTGACTTTGCCTTTCCTCCTCTAAGACCCTGCCAAAGCCCTGTCGAGGTGGTATTCTCCCTCACCACAGTAAGCAATGAACTCGGCTTTGCCTTATCAACAGGTTGTATTTGTGGTATTTGAGGGGCCGGCATTCAATATCATCCAATTTTTACCCAAAAGAGACTGTACAGATTAGTGAGACAAGACAGTTATACTAAAAGGTAGAAATGATATTATTATAATTCCTCTAGAAGAGAATTTCACCTCTGGTTTTAGACGTTTCCATATTTCCTTAGGTTTTAGAATAACGGCTAGGTCATTCTTCACCCGAGAAAGTGGTGGCAAGACTGCTCTAAATCAGAGAGAGCAACATGTGGGTGGGGACTGATACGCGAACTACTGGTAAACATATTCATTTCACAGGGTGGTTAAGACATCCTCAACCAATCTCTGAATCGAAAGAATCACTTTTGAGATGCACAGGAGAGAGTCCGGAATTTTGGACAGATCCAGGAGATAATTTCAGTCATTACCGTCATCTCTAGAGGGACCAAGGGACAAAACCATTATAATAGTAACTATCATTTATTGAACACTTAGTATTTATTGAGAACTTATTATGAGCCAGGCAATTAAAATATATTACCACTCTTAATCCACACATCAGTCTTATCTGAAAGGTGTTATAATCATCATTTTCCAAAGAAGAAAGCAGTGATTTAGATAAAGAACCTTCCCTTGATTACCCAAATTAAAATTCTCCCATTGCAGTCACCTATTGAAACATGCTGGTTTACTGTGTTCTGGCACTTTTCACCATCTGAAATGGGCTTGTTCACTTAACTGTTTACTTGTTAACTCTCGTTATTCCCCTCCCAAATTTAAAGTTAAGGGGATTAGGCACCTTGACACCTATCTACATCCCTATCACTAGTGTCTAGAATGTTCCTAGGACATAGTAGAGACTCAATAAATGTCTGTTTCATGAATACAGTAGCTGATTACAAAGGGACAAGGGCTGAAATATATGCTGTTTGAAAAATCACCCTAAGTGATTCTGATATGCAACCAGCCCCCACCATGGGCAGGCCTGGTATATAAATCTCTGCTCTGACAGCTAGAAGGAAAAGAAAAGCTTTTTGTATTTTAGAGGAAAAAAAAAAACAAGAAATTTATGTGAAAGCTCACTTTGACAGACTGACAAAAGTGAGGATGCTCTAGCAACAGCACAGCCTGTAAATACGTCAGCTTACAATCCACTGCTAATCACGTACTTCAATATTGCTGACTGGTCGAAGAGACTACCGCTTCAGTGTTGCTTTTCACAGGAAAATTTCTGGCATTAAACAGTGGGTGACTACCTGTGGGACGTGTGGGGTGTAAGGAGAGGAGGTCTGTGGAGCTGACCTAAATAAAAATGTCCATCGATGTAGTCCGTAATTCCATACATTTCTTGAGAAGCAAGGGTGACCTCTACGCACAACCACCAGACTGTTTCTTGTTTTGTTTTGTTTTTTAAAGCGTCAGTAAAACATGTTTGGTCTTCCTGAATTCTCAGCAACTGAAGCTGTCACAGCTCTGTCTGGAATCAGCATTCTCAAAACGCCAGGCGTGAGGCCTGAAGAGAAGGATCGCTCCTCACTCAATCACTGTGCCCCCTCAAATCAACCTACTGCACTCACCAGTTAATCACTACTGGGCCTGCAAGCAAGGAGTTCTTTCTTGCTTGCTTTTTAAGATGTGAATCCTGTGGTATATTTAGCTCATGCTACTGTATTTGTCTTCATATCCCTAGGAAGTCTCTGCACCCATTAGAAGACCCCTATAAATTTTCAGAAATATGCTGAGGAGAGATCTTATATCTTAAAAGGCATTCCAAAAAAATAGCATTGGCTTAAAAAAAAAATTAGAAAAGATCTTTTCAGCAGCAGCTATGCCACCAAATTCTCTAATTTTTTTTTATTATTATGAAAGCAACAAGACAAAAAACAATTCAAGATAAAAACATAATTTTATTTATGATTGCCTCACTTTAATAATCAGGAAACTAGTGTGTAGAGGGAATGTATAATCTGTCAAGGTCACAGGGCAAGGAGGTTACAGAACCTGGCTTTGAGTCCAAGTTGCTGGCACTCTTTGTTTGTCCTCCCAGTAGTAGAATGTCCTGGGGAAGCCACTCCCCAGTGGGTCGAGGTTATCACCTAGATAACTTCTCACCACTACCAGTCTGTCACTTGGTCACACTGTGGTGACTTACACGTTGCTATGATGTCGGAAGCTATGCCACCGGTATTTCAAATACCAGGGTCACCCATGGTGGACAAATTTCAGTGGAGCTTCCAGACTAAGACCGACTAGGAAGAAAGGCCTGGTGATCTACTTCTGAAAATTAGCCAATGAAAACCCAGTGGATCACAACAGAATATTGTCCAATACAATACTGGAAGATGAGTCCCCTAGGTTCGAACACACTCAGCATATACTGTGGCCGCAACAATGGATTCGAACATACCAAGGGTTGTGGAGATGTTGCAGGGCTGGGAAACGTTTCCTTCTGTTGTACAAGAGGTCGCCATGAACCAGAGTCGACTCCACAGCAAATAACATCAACAACAAGCACATCTTCGGAAATGCTAATAACATGTTCGAGAATAGCTAGCCCGTACTGCTCTGTTATGGTGAGCAGGTGGTTGACTTACCTCTCAGCTACTATTTTAGGGGTGGGAGACGCTTTCAAGGAAAGCTGAGGGCTCATGAGCTTTGAAATAAGAGCCAGAGGGAAAAATTTGCAGGGTTTCCAGTTAATATTCCAGAAAGGATTCAGAGACTAGGACTGAAGGGCTGTGTATGATTTTTGTTGTTGTTTGGAATTTCCCATGTTTGTTATGCCTCCTAGCCCCTAAATTCATTAGGAGAAAACACCAAATAGGACAAAGCTACCAACAGGTGTCTCTGGAGGCAGCTCAAGTGGCAAGGAAGTCTGCATCCCTGTGCACAGGCTGGAAGGAAATGAAGCCAGTGCTCAGTGTGTGAACTGGTCGTTTTAAGGAAGACAAAATACCAGGAGCTTCAAGGATGGGAAGAAAGGAGAGTGCTGTGGGTTGATCGAAAACTGAGGAAACAAAGCAAAGTCCCAAGTGATTCCTCATATGCTGCGCCTACTCTGTCACACCTGCCGTCACTTGCTGTGCTCTTCTTGGCAGAAATGGCTTTCTTTCCAGTTACTTTACAAGGTTCTTCAAAGACCAACTCAAACCTTTCCTCCTCCAGAAAACTCGGTCGTTCACACACACATTCTCCCTGATATCCAGCCTCTCTGAAATGTTGCTGCATGAGCACCCTCAACCACATAAATTGGAATTTAACTCTACACTGTATTATAAATTTTATTTTTGCTTCCTGTGTGTCAATTTTCCTGAGCTAGAATGTAAGATCCTGGAAAAACTTTAAATGATCTGGAAATTTATATAAAGTTACTGGTTTAAATAGTCCATCTTTTCTTCTAGTTACCCCCTTCTACCTGGAGATCTGCTTCTGAAAGGTCACGGTCTTAAAAAATCTATGGAGCAGTTCTACTCTGTATACGCGGGGTTGCCATGAGTCAGAATGGACTCAATGGCAACTGGTTTGGTTAACTTCCCCAGTACACACGCACATATACAACAGAACACATCTTCTACACTATGTGTATGAATTTTAATTTTTGAAAAGGTACATATTTGCCCCCACCCCCCACTTCACTCTAAAATTGCTTTTAATGAGGCACTGAGCAGTCAGTGGAAACGCTGGTGGTGTAGTGGTTAAGAGTTCGGCTGCTAACCAAAAGGTCAGCAGTTCTACTCTGTTCTATAAGGTCGCTATGAGTCGGAATCGACTCGACAGCAATCGGTTTTTTTTTTTTTTTGGAGCAGTCAGTAAATACTAGTGTTGGGTGGAACGGAGGATAATTGAAACATAAAGATTATTCTGAGCAGTTACGGTATATGCGTGTAGGGAGACCATTCTGACTCTGAAAAAAAAAAAAGCAAATGGCTCAAAGTAGGCTAGTTACAATGACGCTTACAAAGAGAAGAGGAGGGAGAAGAATAGATGACCAACCATGGGCTAATCTTAACATGATTGAGTGAAACTTGCCCTCCCTCTTTTACTGAGATCAATTGATACCAGGTCACAAGGTGGTCTCTTGCCTGGCTGCTAAAAATTTGGTTTTGTGAGTAAGAAAAACCCTTAAAATCAAAGTAAGATGTCTGTTATTAATTTTTTTTCTTCTTGACACTAGCTTCCTTGGTGGTCACATGATTCTCCTTCTCTGGATCTCCAAACACTAGGCCAGATTACAGATGACAAATACATGAAGACTGCACCCGTAATACTAAAACCAAGAGCAAACCCATCACCGTAGAGTTGATTGCAACTCATAGCGACCCTAAAGGACAGAGTAGAACCATAGGGTTTCCAAGGCTGTAATCTTTACAGGGGAGCTCTGGCGGCACAGTGGATAAGCGCTTGACTGCTAACCAAAAAGTGCTTGGTAGTTCGAATCTACCAGCTGCTCCCTGGAAACCCTATGGGACAGTTCTACACTGTTCTACAAGGTCACTAAGAGTCAGAATTGTCTCGACAGTACTGGGTTTGGCTTTTTGATCTTTACAGGAGCAGACCGCCACATCTCTCTCCCACAAGGCAGCTAGTGGGTTCCTTTCGGTTAGCAGCTGAGCACTTATCTACTGTGCCACCAGGGCTCCTCATACCCAAGACAGTCGCCACTAATGATTATTTTAACTCTCCTTCCTGCTTCAGTCGAAAGGTTCAGAATATTTCTCCACATCACCTTCCAGGCAGCCAGTACCAGTCAATCTGATTCTGCACACCAATTGAATCCTATTTGGCCTTCCTTGGACTAAAGGATGTCCTTTAAAATCCAAAGAATATGTGATTTTAAACACTGTCTTTTGAGAAGTCTCATCACCTTAATGCTTAAAGAGCCATTTATTATTTTGTGAATAAACTAGTTAACATTCTTGAAAAATCAATACTAAAGAATAAACTAAACTGCTTTCTTTTTCTTGCTTTTCCTTACACGTGTGAGCTGTGAAGATCACTGGCAAAGGCCATCTAAAACGGAACAGACCAAAATTATGCTCCATAACAACGGATTTTGCTTTCCTGAAAGAAAAGAACTTTCTCAGTCAGTACAACTTCCCTTGAAAATAAAAGCTTCTGAATGTGATTGCCTGGAAATTTTCCATTGATTTTCTTCTAAAAGGGATCATTGTTATTTTTGAGGGACTGGAAGAGGTTTAGAATGTTATCCTTTCTAATAGTATCCCTTTTCTCACTAATTTCTAAACCCTAAGGTTTAGAGCTTAAAGAGGAAAAAGAAAAAAGGAACCACTCTAATGGACTAACTTTATAAAACATGGCAGACACCAGGTCTTCTAAGATAAAAATACATGCACTAAAGAACTGAGGGACATGAGTCCACCATGTAGCCACTTGGCACCATTGTTTCTGTCATAAGGGGATTAATACAACTAGGTATGTATTGATTAAAAATGATGGAGACGGTAAGATTGGTTTCAAGATGGGTTTCTAGTTGGCTCACTTGCCAACAACAAAAGAGTGAGATGAAATGATTAGAGTTTCTCAAAAACAACTCAAAACAAACAAACATCTAGGTAAAGAACAAATATGTTATTTAAGAGTTTTAAAATCCTTTGTATTCCTGTTGCTTTCTGAGTTTTATTAATCTCTATCACAGTTGTTACATATTAAATTGTGTCCCCCCAAAATATGTGTTGAAATCTTAACCCCTGTGCTTATAAATATGACCCTGTTTGGTAATAATGGTGGTTTTTTTTTTTTTTGGTTAGGCTAATGAGCTCATACTAATGAAGGGTGGATCCTAATCCATTTCTGGTTTATAAAAAGACCAGAACAGACACAGATACACACACAGGGGAAGAGGAAGACAGAAGACAGAGACAGACGCACCTACAGGCCCAAGAACACCAAGGACTGCTGCTAGTTACTAGAGACTGGAATAGAAAGGGTGAGATCTCCCCTTAGAGACATGCTCTGAATTCAGACTTCTAGCCCCCTGGCCTGTAGGTGGCACAAATGGTTTGCGCTCTACTACTAAAAGAAAGGCTGGCAGATCAAACCCAGGAGAGCCAAGGAAGAAGGGCCTGATGAGTTGCTTTGGTAAAGATTACAGCCAAGAAAACCGTACAGAGCTCAATTCTACTCTACAACACATGGGATCGCCCTGAGTTAGAATATACTTGATAGCACTGGGTTTGATTTTTGGTTTTGGGACTGTGGAAAGTAGATTTATGTTCTTTAAAGCCACCCATTTGTGATATTTCTGTTACAGCTGCACTAGTTAAGAGCTGGAATTATCTGTCTAGTTGCAATGACTCCTTTCTCTGAAAATCACTCTCTTTCTCCGACTGCAAGTTGAACACATTTGGATGGCATGTTTGTATCCTGTGATCCACCCATAACCACTATTGTACATCATGGTGTACACCTGACTCAAACTGGGCAATATGATTTTCAGAGAAAGTGGAATTGAGTCTGGCTTATCTGCTTGCACTAAAGTGAGGTAATTCCTGAGCACTGAGAGATCATCCAGATGGAACAGACATGTAGATAAAACATCAAGAAGAAGACAGATGGCCCAAGATGGCGGCTTAGTCAGACACACCGTGCTGTCCTCTTACAGCCAAGACACGAGAAACCAAGTGAAAAAGATACAAATGACTATCCTGGAACCTTGAGCATCAAATGGAAGGATACAGAATTAGATAAAACACCAACTGGAAGAAGAAACTGAATGAAAACAGCGAACAAGGAGAGGTACAGAGAGTAGATGCCTTGCCCCAGACAGGCACAGAGTGGCCATCCTGACACAAAGCCATCAGTGATCCCACGTGAGGAGCACAGGAAGGCAACTTGATGGAATGCCCAATGGGAGACAGAGAATTGTGTAGACATAGCTGGACTGAAGCAAGGTGAGCAGGACATGAACCAGATCTAAGGAGGGAAAGTACAGGAAGTTGGCGAGAGCCCCAGGGATCCTGGAGCCCACAGAGCAGGGAAGGAGCCAGGATCCAGAGACAGGACTACTCACCAGCGGTGGTGGCGCACACGGAATAATAGATCCATACAGTATCAGCAGCAGGTCCCCTACCCAATTAGACTCAGGGCAGCACCCTCATCCTTGCACTTGGTCGGGGCCAAGTCCCAGTTGCTGGATACAGCCAACGGGTAGCACCCAGGCACTCATGCTCGTTGGTCAGAGGAGCATGCTCCCTCTCCTCCTGTCCTCTTGGTGTTCAGTGGTGTGAACCCCCATTCCTCTGCCACCCCTTCCACCCAGAGACCATGGCATAAGTTCCCCCTTCTCCCTCACCCAACCCCACCCTGCCCACCACCCCCTCCCCTTGCCCAGCTGACAAGCATCCATGAGACCTTCTGTGCTGTCAGTCACCTGCCACATCCCCCCCACCCACCACACCCCCTGCCTGCTGCCCCGACCACCTGGCGAGTGGCAGGGAGCACTCCATGCACCCCTGGTCTCCAGCCACAACCCCTGGCCAGCCTGTTCACAAAAAGCTAAAAAAAAACTTACTAAAGGGAACCAGAGGAGTTAAGCTGTAAACAAAACAACTTCAAAACAAAAAGGGAGAATAAAAGATGTGGTTACAGAACTTCCATATGGGGGGGAAGGCAAGGCAATTTCAAGATATAACATAATGTTTTAATTTTAAGAGGATTAAGGTAAACTTCAGGGAAACCACGAAGAACAGTAATAAATCTGCTAACCAAAATAAGAAGAAAACCAAAACGACTCAATAAACACAAAAACAACAGCAATGATTGATAGGAAAAGGAAATTCATATACAAAAAGAACTCAGCACAGAAAATTAAGAGGAACAAAGAAATCATTAACACCACAAATATATATATATACATATGTGTATATATATGTGTGTGTGTATATATATATATATACGACAGCAATGACTCCATATCTTTCATTAATCACACCGAATGTAAGTGGATTAAATGCACCAGTCAGGAGACAGTGGCAGAATGGATAAAAAACAAGACCCATCAGTATGTTGCCTAGAAGAGATACACCTTAGACACAAAGACATAAACAAGTTAAAAAACAAAGGGAGAAAAAAATATATGAAGCAAACAGTATCCAAAAGAGAACAAGAATAGCAATAACAATTTCAGATACAACAGACTTCAAGTCAAAATCCATTGTAAGGGACAAAGAATGGCATTATATAATGATTGTCATTGATTGACTTACGTCCCCCCAAAAATGTGTGTATCAATTTGGCTAGGCCATGATTCCTAATATTGTGTGGTTGTCCTCCATTTTGTGATTGTAATTTTATGTTAAAAAGGATTAGGGTGGGATTGTAACACCCTTACTAAGGTCACATCCCTGATCCAATGTAAAGGGAGTTTCCCTGGGGTGTGGCCTGTACCACCTTTTATATCTTACAAGAGATAAAAGGAAAGGGAAGCAAGCAGAGAACTGGGGACCCCATACCACCAAGAAAGTAGTGCCAGGAGCAGAGCGCATCCTTTGGACCCGGGGTCTCTGTGCAGAGAAGCTCTTAGTCCAGGCGAAGACTGATGAGAAGGCCAACGGAGACTGAAAGCCTTTCCCTGAAGCTGACGCCCTGAATTTGGACTTTTAGCTTACTTTACTGTGAGGAAATAACTTTTCTTTGTTAAAGCCATCCACTTGTGGTATTTCTGTTATAGTAGCACTAGATGACTAAGACAATGATTAAAGGGTCAATCCACCGAGAAAACATAACAATAATAGATATTTATGCATCCAGTGACATAAAACAAACTCTAACAGAGTTGAAAAGAGAAATAGACGGTTTTAAAATAATAATAGGAGACTTAAACACATCAGTTTCAACAATGGACAGAACAGCTAGAAAGAAACTCAGTACAGATACAGAAGAACTAAATAACACAATCAACCAACTTGACCTCATAGACATATATAGATGACACCACCCAACAGCAGCACAGTACACATTCTTCTCCAACAGTCATGAATCATTCTCCAGAACAGACCATATTCTAGGCTACAAAGCAAGCCTCAATAAATTAAAAAATATCAATATAATACAAAGCATCTTCTCTTACCTTTCTGCTATAAGATTAGAAATGGATAACAGAAAGAACAAGGAAAAAAAATACATAGAAATTTAAAAACTACTGGGTCATAGAAGAAATCAAAAATGAAATTAAAAAGTTCTTAGATTCAACTGAGAATGAAGACACAACATACCAAACCCTCTGGGACACAGCAAAAGCAGTACTCAGAGGAAATTTACAGCATTAATTGTATACATCAAAAAAGAAGAAAGGTCCAAAATCAATAACTTAACCCAACAACTTGAACAAACAGAAAAGGAACAGCAAAAGAATTCCACAGTCAGGGAAAAAAATTTTGGACAGTACAAGTCAGACAAAGGTTTAATCTCCATAATCTACAAGAAAATCCAACACCTCTACAACAAAAAGACAAATAAGCATATTAAAAATTGGGCAAAGGAAATGAACAGACACTTCACCAAAGAAGACATCCAAATGGCCAAAAGACACATGAGGAAATGCTCACGATCACTAGCCATTAGAGAAATGCAAATTAAAACCGCAATGAGATACCATCTCACCCCAGCATTACTGGAACGAATCAAAAACACTGGAAATAACGAACGTTGGAGGGGCTGCGGGGAGATCGGAACTCTTATGCACTGCCGGTGGGAATGCAAAATGATACAACCATTTTGGAAAATGATATGGCACTTCCTCAGAAAGCTAGAAATAAACATACTATTCGATCCAGCAATCCCACTCCTAGGAATATATCCTAGAGAAATAAGAGTCGTCACTCGAATAGACATATGCACACCTATGTTCATAGCAGCATTGTTCACAACAGCAAAACGATGGAAACAACCTAGATGCCCATCAACAGATGAATGGGTAAACAAACCATGGTACATACACACAATGGTGTACTATGCAACAAGAAAGAACAACAATGAATTTGTGAACCATCTCATAACATGGATGAAACTAGAGAACATTATGCTGAGCGAAATAAGTCAATCACAAAAGGACAAATACTGTATGAGACCTCTATTGTAAAAACCCTTCAAAAAGTTCACCCACAAAATGTAACAATCTTTGTTGGTTACCAGGGATGGGAAGGGTGGGGGGAAATACTAAATAGGCAATAAATAAGTGGTATCTTGGGTGAAGGGTGAGACAGTACACAATACAGGGGAAACTAGCACAACTTGTACAAGGAAAGGCATGGAAGCCCCATAGACATATCCAAAGTCCCTGAGGGACTGAATTGCTGGGCGGAGAGCTGTGGGGACCGTGGTCTCGGGGAACGTCTAGTTCAGTTGGCATAACACAGTTTATAGAGATGGTGTGCTGCATTCTACCTTGGTGGGTGGTGTCTAGGGTCTTGAAAGCCTGTGAGTGGCCATCTGGGATGCTCTGCTGGTCTCATCCCTTCGGGAGCAAGGGAGAATGAAGAGAACAGGATACAAGGAAAAGATTAGTCCAAAGGACTAATGGACCACAGCTACCAAGG
>NW_004443941.1:10962617-11040424 GCF_000243295.1 Trichechus manatus latirostris | reverse complement strand
AGGGCAGAAATAAATATAATAGAAAGAATCAACAAAACTAGAAGTTGGATCTTGGAGAGGATCGATAAAATTGACAAACCACTGGCCAAACTGACAAAGGAAAAAAATGAGAAGACTCACATAACCAAAATAGGAAATGAAATGGGCAACATTACAACAGAACCAACCAAGATAAACAGAAAGAAATGGATCAAAGACCTAAATGTTAAACCTGAAACTGTACAGTTCCTGGAAGATAACACAGGGACAAAGCTAGGGGTCCTAATTTATGGAATAAATACACTATCAAACACAAGTAAAAATGCAAAAACAGCAGAAGATAAACTAGATTACTGGGACCTCCTAAAAATTAAATACTTATGCTGATCAAAAGATTTACCAAAAGAGCAAAAAGAGAACCTACAGACTAGGAAAAAATGTTTATCAATGACATATCCAACAAGGGTCATATCTCTAAAATGTATATAAAACTTCAACACCTCAACTACAAAAAGACAAACAATCCAACCAAAAAGTGAGCAAAGAACAAGAAAAGACTCTTTACCAATGAAGACATCAGCACTTAACAAACACATGAAGAGGTGCTCGTGATCATTAGCCATTAAAACCAAAAAACCAAACATGTTGCCATTGAGCGATTCCAACTCACAGACATCCTATAGAGAGATGCAAATCAAAACTACAGTGAGATACCATCCTACCCCTGCAAAAACAGCACTGATCAAAAAAACAGAAAACAACAAATGTTGGTGAGTTTGTGGGGAGACTGGACCTCTTATACACCGCTAGTGGGATTGTAAAATGGTACAACCATTATGGAAAACAGTATGGCGCTTCCTTAAACAGCTAGAAATAGAAACATCGTATGATCCAGCAATCCCATTCCTAGGTATATAGCCTAGAGAAATAAGAGCAGTGACATGAATAGACATTATGTTCATTACAGCATTATTCACCATAGTAAAGAGATGAAAACAACCTAAGTGTCCATCAGCGGATGAGTGGATAAACAAAATGTGGTACATACGTACACTGGAATACTGTGCAACCATAAAGAATAATGATGAGTCCGCGAAACATATTATAACATGAATGAATCTCGAGGGCATTATGCTGGGTGCAGTAAGTCAATTATGAAACAATAAATGTTGTATGAGATCACTTTTTATAAAAAGTCAAGAATAGGTTAACACACAGAAGACAACATTCTTTGATAGTTAGCAGGGATGGCAGGGGGAGGTTGGGAGAATTACTTACTAGATAGTAGACACATGTTAATTCTTGTGAAGGGAAAGGCAATACTCAATTTGGGGAAAGTCAGTGCAACGTGATCAAGGTAAATGAAGACACTGAGAGGTACGCAAGAATAAAGGGCAACTATGGTAAATGCAGGAGCCCCGGTGGCACATGTTGGTAGTTCGAATCCACCAGCTGCTCCTTGGAAACCCTATGGGGCAGTTCTACCCTGTCCTATAGTGTCACTTTGAGTTGGAATCAACTCGACGGCAGTGGGTTTTTTTTTTTTTTTTTTTAATGGTAAATGCTACAACATACACAGTTCTGCAACAACAGTAACAACCAAAATTTTGTGAGTGGTTACATGGGTAGATATGCATGCTGTATAGGTGTGGGAGGGCATATGGGAGTACATGCATGTGCATATATAGGTATAGTTGTATATACATATTTGTATGAGCTGTATATATATTCATATATATAATAGAGCACACAGTGGGCACAGTTATGGAAACTTGCTAGACATATCCAAATACCTGACGGGACTGAGTTACTGGGTTTGAAGGCTTAGGACTATAGAATTGGGGACATCTAGGTCAACTGACATAACATAAATAATGTTCTACAGCCTAGTTTGATCAGTAGCATGTGGGCATGTTAAAAGCTTGTGAGCAGCCATCTAAGATACAAGTACTGTTCTCCTCCTATCTGGAACAAAGGAGTGTGAAGGAACTAAAGACTCAAGGGAACAACGCACAGGGCTAATTTCCCACACAAACCACAGAC
This sequence comes from Trichechus manatus latirostris, assembly GCF_000243295.1. NCBI lineage: Eukaryota > Metazoa > Chordata > Mammalia > Sirenia > Trichechidae > Trichechus > Trichechus manatus. The sequence goes on along the minus strand of NW_004443941.1, from coordinate 11,038,402 downwards.
TTTTCTAGCCTGAGACCAGAACTAAATGGTGCTCAGCTACAATTACCGATTTCTCTGAGCAGGGACACAACAGAAGGTCCCGGTTACAAGGGGAGAAAAATGTAAAACAAAACTCAAATTCATAAAAAAGACCAGACTTACTGGACTGATAGAGACTGGAGGAACCCCTGAGACTATCGCCCTATGACACAATTTAATCTGGAACTGAAGCCACTCCCAGAGGCCACCTTTCAGCCAAGTAATAGATTGGCCTATAAAATAAACAATAACACCCACGAGGAGTGTGCTCAACTATAGGAGCCCAAACCAGCACCATCTGCCCAAAAGCAAAGAAGAGAAGGCAGGGAGGAGCAGGGAGACCGGACGGATGGAAACGAGGAACGCAGGGTGGAAATGGGAAGAATGCTCACACACGGCAGGGACAGCAACCAATGTCACAGAATAATTTGTGTACGAATTGTGAATGGGAAACTAATTTGTTGTGTAAACTTTCACCTAAAACAAAAATGTTAAAAAAAAAAAGCTTAAGGGGGATCAGAGGAGGCCGGATGAAACAATAAAAAACAAACAAATAAACAAAACCAACCAAACAAAGAAAAAAAAATCAAGGAGAGACCAAGAGGGGAGAAAGAGACAGAGAGAACAAAAGCATGGCTGCCCAAGGTTCTAGACTGCTTTGTAGTACACAGTGCCTTTCAATTCTGTAAGCTATGCCTATGTCCTTATAACTCATAATTTTTACTAAACTGGCTTAAATTATGTTCTGATACTTTAAAATAAATAAAACTTAGCTAAGAGAATTATAACTGTGCCTTTGTTTCCATTGGCTTTGACAAGAGAAAGAAAATGCTTCAAAGGGTTTTGAAGGTCTTTTTAGAGACAATAGACTGCAAGAGAAATTGTAAACTGTGCTAGTGATGGTCTGCAAGGCAAGGAACCCAGGTGGAAGGGCAGATGGTTCTAGCCAGAAGCAGGAGAATGAGCCAAGTTCTTGGTACCATGGGACACAGAAATGGAGGGTGAATGAAATGTTGGCCAGGAAAGAAAATATGCCCATGGGATTTGACCAGGCAAGAGGCCCTATACTCCCATATGGTGGCTTTAAAATAAGGCATTAGAAATACTTTCATAAATGGGTTCTAGTATATTATACACAGAGAAAGCTCCCCCCATTCATCTCCTCCGCCAGACGAAGAAGGCAAAAGGGAAGCTACTCTAAGCAAGAACAGAAATGATTATTTTCTATGCTCAACTGAACTTTGAACAGTGTTGATGTGCTTCTCATTTCATGTTGCTACATCAAAACAGAGAATTAAAATATAATTTTTATAACTAGACTATATATGTTTGCCTGCTTGCTCAGACTCCAACAGAGGGCCCTATTTCTGCCACTCTGATTTTAACAAAAACTTAGGTTCTGCTCCAAGACCATTAGCAACTTAATCCTCATGAATTCTGTTTCTCTGTTTAAGGAGAAGGCTCATTATATTTGCCATTCGTAAAATCTCACAGTTGGAAGAAAACCTTAGAGGCTATCAAATCTAATTTCTTATTCATACCTGTGTAAGTATTTGCTTGATATTTTTCTTTAAATAGACTCACTTTTTAACTTTAATAGCATTTTAAAAAATAGTATCATTAGCACGAATAAAACTTCAGTATTATTTGTATTATAAATAGGAAGTATTCATTTCAGAAAATGTTCACCTGAGGGCCACTTAAAATCACATGCCATACACACATTACTAGCTACTGTCTCAACTGACATATTGTCCTTTCCTGTTCTCACCCAACAAGGATATCATAAAAGGTGCCATGCTAACACAAAGATATCTGTCACCTGTTAATCCCCAAACTCTTCCCCCTAAAAGGAAATTCCACTAGGGTTGTTCTTTGTAAACCCACCTTGATTCAGAGTGCTCACTATTGAAAAATCTCCCATACCCAGGAAGATGCTGTAACTTATATATGTTATTTGATGTTATGAGAACCACTGCTTTTATATATAAGGAGTGGTTCTTTATTGCATGAATGCTTCATAATGACCTTATTCTCTGCCTCGGGACTGTCTTTGATTGTATTTGTTGACTACTCGCATGAAAGAAACTTTTAGACACTCTACATGCTCACATTGCTTCAACCTCTTACCGAACAAAATAATTTCACAGGAGGATACCAGTGAGGACTGGATAATGGAAATCTGCATGAAAGCACCATAATGACATACTATGGTTGCTTGGAGAGGAAGAACCATTTGTACCCAGGTTCTCCAATGGCTCGATCTATTATTACTTGAAATGGAACAGGTCACGTAAATTCTTCCACCATATCAATGTTGCGTGTTTCATTAAAGCTGTGTGTTTTACTTCTGAACTTGCAAGGTGGAGTGTGGCTTAGAGAAAAGATGGTATTGAAAATTATACGTGAGATGCCTTTTTCAGTGACCTATCTTTATTCATGTCTTAGCTTTGTATAAGAAACGTGACTAGGAAAAAACAGAGCTAGAAGACACATCATGAATTTATATGATTAGAACTCTGGGCCTAGGAGCAAATCTCTTTTATACCTGAAGTACAACACAGATTTTTAATTTTCTCTGCAACCAAGCATATCCCTTACTGAATAAATTAAGAGGTTTTCGATACAAATAGTCATCCATAAACACACACACCTTTATCTGTATTTGTCTCTGTTACTTTCTTTAATATGTAAGTCAATTATAGAATGCTTTAAATAGAACAGTATAATGAGAAAATCTCATAATTAAAGAGAAAAGAGTACAGGAACTTCCTGCCAACATAAACTGTTAATTTTGTAATCCATACTCAGTAGACTTTTTCTAATTTCTGTGTTTTATTCAGACTGTACGTTTTCCCAAAATAATGTTTTTAATAAAATTTCCCCATTGAGTGCAACTTTCTTACTTTAAACGATGACTAAATTTTGAATCTGAAACTTCTGCAAAATCCTCATTGGTGAAAGCCCTGACTGAGATCACTTCTAGCTTCAGGAAATTGTGTGATCAGATGGCAGATACAGCAATAGAGGTTTTCCTTTCTTTACACTTAAAACGGAAGCATATTATTTGAATAGCCCTGGAAATTCTCACTTCATTTCACATTTCAATACTGTCCTTTAATACAGCTTTGTCGTCGTTGTTGTCAGGAGCCGTCAAGTCCGTTCCGACTCATAGCGACCCCACGTGCAACAGAAGGAAACACTGCCCCGTTCTGCACCGCCCTCACAATCATTGCTATTTTGGAGCCCATTGCTGCAGCCACTGTGTCAATCCATCTCATTGAGGGTCTTATACAGCTTTACAAGTATATAAAACCTCAAACAGACCAAAAAGTACATATACACTTCTTTCTCTTATCAGAATTAGAATTTTATTTAACTGGCTAAAAATGCAGAAGACGACATCTCTTCTATATTCATGTAGCTTCTTGTAATGTCTGCTTCAATATCTGAGCATATCCATGTGCTAAAAACCACAGAGCAGTGCAAGGGAAAAATAAATAATGATTCCACTGGAAACCTCCCATCAGTAGCAGAGCGTGTTCATCTTGCTTTGCACTGCGCCAGAGTATGTACACTCTGAATAGCAACAGCCGAACTTTAAGCTCTATTGTCTTACATATTTCAAACCACATTTCGTTTGAAAGAACAGACTGGTTATTTCCAAGATGTCTCACTGAAAACTCATTATCGTTCGAGGAAAATGGGACTCAGTGCTTCGGCAGAATAGCCAAGGGCCGTCTGCTTTTCTGACTACTATTCAAATCTTACTTGGCCCAATCTGACAGTCATTTTTCTTGACAACTTTAAGAGGTTTCTGTAAGTGGTGTAATACTTGCAATTTTCTTCCACTTGGGATTCTGCTCTAAGGCTAATGCAGGCACAAGGGATTTGAAAATATAATATTTTTACAACTATAAAAGTATTTTTATTTGGGTTTCCAACTACCATGCAATGTAGAAGGAAGTGCTGGGGTGGAAGAAAGAGCAATGGGCCAAGACATTTTTTTTCCCCCTATCTGGCTCAGCATCAGAATGCTATTTAAAAGACAAATCATAGCGCCTCAACTCCAGAGATGTGAATTAGGTTATGTCTGGGGCTCAGACCAGGAAACCTGTGTTCTGAAAAAGCTCCCCAAATTATCATTATACTGGTAGCCAAGTTCCAGTTCATGCACACTCCACAGACATACAGTATGTGTGACTGGAAAGAGGAAGTATATGTGCTTGGGGGTGGGAGGGGGTCTTCAGAATGGGGGGGATATATTACTCCATTTAGTTTTCACAAAAAAATAAAGTTTCAATTTAAAACTATCTATGTCACAATGATTAGAAAGGTCAATTTGAATCTACCAGCCACTCCTCGGAAATCCTATGGGACAGCTCTACTCTGTCCTATACGGTCCCTAAGAGTCGGAATCGACTCAACGGCAACAGATTTGTTTTTTTTTTTTTTGTTTTGTTTTTGCTATGTTCATTTTACCAAAAATAAAATTGAGACTTAGATAATAAGCTGAGGCACAACTCCTGTTCAAATCCAATATATCACACTGCTTCCTTTGAACATTAACTTGACCTCTATAGGCCTCAGTTTTCCAATGGCCAAAATGAAGGGACGTGCCAGAGGCTGACTAGCTCAGTGATTGTTGTTCAAAGCATTGAGGAGTCAACTCAGTAGCAAGAGTTGGTAGAACCGTAATTAGGAAGTGAATTTCTTGGGAAATTAAATTAAATTATTTTTTCTACTTTAAACAAATATCTAAATTATTTGTCTTTAGCAATTAAGAACAGAAGAGAACTAGTATTCACTGAATAATCTACTCTTTCCATCGAATAGCGACATGGCACCCTTTAAATGGATTATTTGATTCAATCCTTAAGTCAAACATATACCAAAGGTTTTAATATCTACATTTTACGCACAAAGAAAGTGTGGTTTAGAGAGAAAATCTTACCATAGAGCCCAGGTTAGAATCTAGATATTCTTATTCCGAAATCTTGTATCTTTCTAGAATGTCATACTATGTGCATTTTCTATTTTAAACATCACTTCAGCGGAAGAAAGGAAGACCGGGCATTTACTCCAGCGGCATACAGAGTGCTGCAGATGTAAGTTCACAAGAATTCATTGTTATTTAATGTTTTGCCCTTTTAAATGTCCCTCACAATACTGTGAATCTCCTGCTCACCCGCTCCACATGCAAGCTCAATGATTTCTTGCAATGCCCAAACTTAAAAACGCAGTGAGCCACAGAGCATGAGTGGGCATTTTTTCCACCTTAGAGAAAGCTGTGGTCTCTAAGAACGCATTGCTTTAGGGACCACTGTAATCATACAGTTTTCCCTGAGGACAGAATGAGAGATAATGAGCTTCAACAATACAACTGAGATTTAGGTTGAGTGCTGAGAACAGTCTGATAACAGGAGCTTTTAGATTCAACTACGGAGGACGGCCTGGGGGAATTCTCACCTTAAAACAGGATGGGATAGCTTCTCCCCCGACTGGTATTTTTCATGCACAGCAGTCTAGTATGAAGGCAAGAGAAAGACGAAGGAACCTGCTTGCGCGGCAGCCTGTAAATTTATGTGGCACTTTTAAAACAACTTCAGAAAACAGATTTCCCTTTCAACCTGCAGATATCTTCTTACTTGTTTTTCCCATTTAGTGTATTCTATCAGAGCAACTCTGAGAGAAAAGCTGAGATAAGGGATAATATATTCAGTGAAAAACTATATCTATAGAGTTTATTCTAGGCTTATAATTCCGAGCAAATCTAGTGATTTATACGTTATCAACATTTTTTTCCCAAAACTTTGTATCAAGACAAATGTATACAAACACAGGTTATTTCTTTTTAATTGCCTAGAATATGTTATTTTAGCCAAGTGTCATACCTTGAAGAATATTCATGAGATTTAAATTAATTATTTTTGTGCTTTAATTCATTTGACTTTCCTCTGAGGGTGTTAGCATGTCCTGGGACTTTAGAACAGTGATTTACAACTTCTCTTCCACTACCCAGTTCCCATGCAGGAATTCCTATGGGCATAATGAGTTGAGATATAAGAGAGGTTTTGAGTCATGAATAATTCCCAGAGAACTGGCTGTGATCCATCCCTTTCTCACAATAATTGCCACATCCAGAGTGCCAGACATCAGAGGGGACAAATGGCCTTTTACATTGTTATCAAGGGTCAGTCTTCCATAATTACTTTTAGATCAAGTTGGCTAAACTTTGGTATCAATGTAAATGCTAAAACTGATTTTCTTTTCTTTTCTTTTTTTAACCACTGCTTTCTTTATTGAACAGTACGGAGAACATTTTAATTAACTAGATGCTTTGTTGAGAAACTACGTTGATAAATTCACTTCATGGAAAACGATGAGGCTGTATGCCCTCTGTGTCCATTTTTAAAAAGAGAAGGAAAGGGAATCAGATGTTGCCAGGATGGATTAAGAGCGAGAAAGGAACTTGGCCAAGAGGGTACATGGTGGAGAGGTCAGTGAAAAAGCCTCTGGCAGTTTGGCTGGGAAAGAACATGGGTTAATAGTTACGTCAAGCAGTATTTTTCATGTAGATGATGTAGGGTATGAAATATCCCCACCACCTTGCCATCTGTTTCCAAAGGAAAAGCGTTGGTGAATTCTATGTGGCTTCCTGATGCTTTTGTGAAAGTGGATTCTGTTCGGGAGAACCTAAAGAGCAAAATGAAGAGGCCTCCAACATCTAGATTTTAGAAATTTATCCTCACAGACTAGCGTCTTTGAAGAAAGTTACATAAAGCAATGGATTTCTCTGGAAGATTGTCCATCATTCCCCGTGAGTCTATTCTTCAAAGTCAAGGTTAAGGCCTATATTGTCTAAGAAGCCATTCCTCACTATCGTTGCCCTCAGCCAACCTCCTTCCTTCTCACTCTGCTATGGATTGAACTGTGTCCCCCAGAAATATGTGTTGTAAATCCTAACTCCTATACCTTTGGTTATAGTTCCCATTTGGGAATGAGTTTTCTTTGTTATGTTAATGAGGCAGGGTTAGTGCAGTGTGTGGCTTAAATCAATCTCTTTTGAGATATAAAACAGATTAAACAAGCAAGCCGAGGAGCAGAGATGAGGGAGGAGAGATGCCAAGCCACATGAAGGTCTCCCAGGAGTAGAGGCTCCAAGAGACCAGGCCCTTCCTCCAGGCTGACAGACACAGAAATGCTCCCCCTAGAACCAGCGCCCTGAATTCAGACTTCTAGCCTCCTAAACTGTGAGAAAATAAATTTCTGTATGTTAAAGCCACCCCCTTGTGGTGTTTCTGTTACAGAAGCACTATGAGATAACTAAGGCAGACCCCATACAATTTTTACCTCCTGTACCATTTAATCTGGCACATAACACTATTGCCTCATAAAGAAATTTAATCTAGATGAAAATGGACAATAGAACGGAATTCAGACCAAAGCCTTGCAACCACGTGACTCATTCTATATCCGCACTGGAGAGGGAGTGCTCACACCACTGCTGCAACTGATGCAAACTGATGCAAGGAGCTTTACTGTCGCCCCTTTACCTGTGCTTCGGGCTGGGGTGTTCTGGGTGGAGCTAGGTATCTGCATTTTATTCATGGCTGAGCACTTTCTTTTCCCAACATTTAAAATTGGCAGGAGGAAGCTTGGCATGTTTTACCCACATAGATTTTTTTTTCAGAAAGGATTGTGACAACTTTGGAGCCCAATGCTTCTTTGTTTGTGGGTAAATCTTAACAGGCTGGTTGAATTAAGCACTACAGATTAATCAACAGGCATTGCCAATGAACACACAAATAGAACAAATTAATATTTTTTAAAACTCTGTGTCTTTAGAAAATTTCTATGAAGCTTTGATGAACAAAACACCAATGTAAGGAGAAGCAGCCATTGTCTCGTGTTTGGGCGCAATCATTCTTAAGGACATCTGTGCTGACTCCTTTTCAAGCTTGGACGGCTGCTGTCTGAATCAACTCAGACTCTTTTGTTGGGGAAAAAAAATTTGAATTTTGAGATTTCCATTTAAGTTGAGAAACAGCTTTCTCCACTCAAACAGAAGATGCGATTTATTTTACAGTGTGTGAGATTAATAGCAATGATTGGCTTGGAAATAAAGGAGCCTTGAAGAAACAGAAAGCCCTAACTCCACATATCAAAAGGCCAATTAAAGAACAAAAAGCAAAAAAAGTAGTCCTTTACTAAGGCAAGGGAGTCGTGTGATGTATTTGCAAACCTTTCTATTAAAAGCTGAGACATACCAGGCAGGCTACTTAGGCTCAAGTCATTTGACATCTGAAAATTTCAGGTTTTAAAATCAGAAATGAGTATGGTTGAAATCAGGCGTGTTAATAATGATATCTGCATTAAAGGCTTTGGATTTTAAATTGTACAATTTTATCTAGAATAAATCTTGACTGGCAAAGTCTGAAAGCAGTAATAATTTGTTTAGGGGCCCAGAGAAAGGCTATCAGTAGAGATCTAATTTTTCTGAGATGAAAATATTGAGTAGAGTGCATTCTCTCCTTGACAGGCAGCTCAACTCAGATCGGCTGTTGAGGGATTCATTAACAGCCTGGCCTGTAAACCTTCTCTCCATTGAGACCTTAGCGCAAATGGCATTCCTCTCTCATCATGCTGAGACCCTTACCATCCTGTTCTGAGACAGCACTTCACCCTTTAAGGTCTAAGAATATTTAAAAAGTGAAAAGAGGAAAGAGGTACACTTTTTTCTCCTTTTTTTCTTTAAGGCTCACTTTATGTGTATAGTTACTTCATCTTAGGTCCAGTTAAGCTCTTGGTCTCCACAGAGATTACACTCACTCTATGTTTCCCGAAGACCTACTAAGGACTTCTTCCCTTCCCCACAACAGCATGCCTTGGCAGTGATGTGGGTAGGATAGAGAAGCTAGACTTGGCAGGAGAGGAAAAAGAGAACATCTAAGTACCAATTTAATGCTACAATACACTGCCAACATCTTACTCAGTTTAAATAACGGTTCTTTCTAGGGGCATTAGGAAATTGCCATCAACGTGTGAGACAAATCAGGGTGAAATGAAGATTCTGCTTGCAAGAACGACTTGAGTATTTTTGTCTAGTAGGTCTTAAATTTATCTGGGGAGAGGACGCCTTAGAGAAATACAGACACACACACACTAGCATACATTCAGGAGGTTCCCGTATCTTTTCAAGTGTCTCCATGACTCTGCCCTCAGTTAAGAAATCTGGTTTAGTGCGGTCATTTAATTTTAGAGATGAGGACCTTTGGCTCTGCACTAAGTGGCCTGTCCAAGGTCACTTTAAGTGTTTAGGGAGGTCCTGTGCCTGAGAGGAGATGTCATTAGACAGCTCTGTGTTAGTTTCAGGTCCACCTCCATTGCAAGAGTGGGCAAGTTACTTACCGCGTTGGTCTTCAGGTTCCTCCTCTGTAAGGAACATGATGACAGTAATAAGCAGCACCCATTTACTGAGCACCTACTATGAGTTAGGCAGTGTGCTAGATACTTATACATATATGTTTTCCATTGCTCCTAACAACATTTAGTGATTGATATAGATCATCTTTTTATGGAGGAGAAAGCATGGATGAGATGGAAACCTGCCTCAAATCATACAGTAAAAGGGGATCCAGGATTTGCACCGGATCTGTCTGTCTCCAAAACCCACGTCCTTCCTCTCTACCACAAGAAAAGTGCTGTTTGTCGTGAGTAAAGTAATTTCATTTGAATGTTCCACAATAACAAAGCTCTTGGGATATTATAGAACCTGGAGTTTCGTATCAAGGTGGTACAGTTGACCATTGTTTTAAATTCTGGAGAACAGAATGAGGGAGAAATGAGAGTAGAAAAAGAGGACCATAACATTCCTTATGAAAGAGAATCTGATCTCTACTGTTACTGAAACTTATACATGATAAAATATTTTATAAAAGGGTGTCATGGATTGAATTAAAAATATGTGTCAGTTTGGCTAGGCCATGATTCCCAGCATTGTGTGGTTGTCCACCATTTTGTCATCTGATGTGATTATCCTATGTGTCGTAAATCCTAACCTCTATGATGTCAATAAGTCAGGATTAGAGGCAGTTATGTTAATGAGGCAGGACTCAGTCTACAGGATTAGGCTGTATCTTGAGTCAATCTCTTTTGAGATATAAAAGAGAGAATCAAGCAGACAGGAGAGGGACCTCATACCACCAAGCAAGAAGAGTCAAGAGCGAAGTTCATCCTTCAAACCGGGGTCCCTGTACTGAGAAGCTCCTAGACCATGGGAAGATTGATGACAAGGACTTCCCCATAGCCAAAAGAGAGAGAAAGTCTTCCTCTGGAGCTAGCATGCTGAATTCAGACTTCTAGCCTCCTAGACTGTGAGAGAATAAATTTCTCTTTGTTAAAGCCATCCACTTGTGGTATTTCTGTTACAGTAGCACTAGATAACTAATACAACTCGTTGCTGTCGAGTCAATTCTGACTCATAGCAACCCTACAGGACAGAGTAAAACTGTCTCTTAGGGTTTCTGAGGAGTGGCTGGTGGATTCGAACTGCTGATCTTTTGGTTAGCAGCCTGAGATCTTAACGACTGTGCTACCATGGCTCCAACTAAGACTAGGGGTTTATAATATTATAACAGCAGTATGACCGAAACAAACTGGTTGCCATCCAGTGGACTGTGACTCACAGTGACCAACAGCAGTACAGGGATTTCAATAGTATTTTCTTTTATTCAAAGAAAGAATAATAAGCTATCTTTCAGGAGAGGAATCTGGTTTTTGAGATGACCTTTTCTGAAATGATTATCAAAAAGACCTCTAGTCTTTTTAACGTCTAAGATAAATAATTACACTACCACTGCAATGCCAGGTCTGGGCAGCTTCCTGAATGCAGCCTCAAACGCAGGTCTTCAAGACAGTTCGAAATACGTTAATTAGCTGAGTGGGTCTGTGTGTGTTTCAAACTATATTGAGTTTCAGAGCCATTCTACTTCAGAGTCAGCTGGGCGAGCAAAACCACCGGAGAGGGAAGGACAAGCAACGTTCTCCGTTCACACCCGCAGCTTCACTGTGCATCAGTGCACTCATCTTTACAAAGTGGGCTCCACACTCTTTTTGAGACATTAATAAAAATGCTTTCAACATAGGGTCTCTCCTAAAAATATCTGAAAACAATTTGATGCTTTCTTCAAGCTGAATCATAGCATTAAGGCTTCCCCTTCCCCCACCCCTAGCCTCCCTATTACTGCCATTTCCAAATGAACGGCATCGGGCTGATCGCTTATCAGGCTGGATAATGGCCTAATTTATTATGGAAACCTCAGTCGGGCTTACAGAAACTGTAGAATCTCATTGATCTATCAAATCCTTTTGAGACTTAGGGTCTATATGCAATAAAAACCTGCCAGACCCTGGTAAGCCTAAGAGGTGGGATATTTTCCTCTCATTAGTACCAGCATTGAAAAACACCGCACCTCCCCAGGTTGAAATGTCAGCCCTGAGACCGCTGTGTGCAGATGAGTGTGCAGGGTACCTGGATGAGTCTTAATAGTGTGCGAACAGCACGATTAGGATTGCTGGGTCTCTGCTGTACAAAGGTGCCCACCTGGCTTATAAATTTACACACAAAAGGTCATGGGTTTCTTTGGGGAAAAAGGTGAGACTAACAGAGAACAAGCCTTAGAGAGTCAACAAAAGACAAAAGGACCTTTTCCTTTCAGTAGAGATTTGGATCCATGCGTTCATTTATTTATTAAATATATATGTGCATATATATATATAGTGAACATCAACCGAGATACAGGTATTGAATAGGTGTACAGTGGTGAATGAAGACAGTTATGCTTCTGGCCATCATGAAATGTAAAATTCTAATGATACTGCTTTTGGAAACTGCAGGGCACCTGTCTGTGAGTCAAACAAAAGCATGAACTTCAGCCTGATTTCAAGCTCAATGAATTTAGGGGCATGTCTTAACTTATGTTTTCATTCTCCAGTGGACTTGCAAAATTACTTATAAATAATAAGTCCTTACTACATATAAAGAAAAGGAAGTTTTTAAATAAAGTGTGCACAATGAGTTTAAAAACAGTAATAATAATAACAATCATTATCATTTATTCAAAACACACTATGTGCCAAGTACCGATTACACAAGGTAATCTTTTGAAAGAAAGAAGTAAGAGACACGAAAAAAAACTCCTACGTGGAAACTGTAGACCCTAATACTATATGTAACAATATTCACTCCTCACGGGAAGCTGATGGGATTCACAGACAGACTATAAATCTTCAGCGGTAAGCATGCCAGGATCTCTGGGCCTCTTCCAAATGCCTACCTGTGTTAACGGAGGAGGAATGCGCAGCATCCAAAAGACCTTTCAAGTTGGTTTTTGGTGAGTACGCTGTCTGAAATGCCTTGGTTTTCAGATTTTCAGAAGCACCTGCAGGAATTGTTAAAACACAAGTTGCTGGGTCACTCCCCAAGTTTCTGCTTCAGCAGGTCCAGCGTGGGGCCCGAGCATTTGCATTTGTAACAAGTTCCCAGATGACACTGATGCTACTGGTCCACTTTGAGAACCACTTATGGGTGAAAGACCCTGTATGAATTTATGTTTGCTCTTTTGATATATATGTGGGTGTGGGTGTGGGTGTGTGGGGGAGAGAGAGTGAGTGAGACAGAGAAAAGACAGAGACAGAGAGAGAGAGGATGAACATGAATGATTAGGGAAAAACAGGTCCCTGACTCTCCCAGAAAACGTAAAAGAAAACTGTGATAGAACGTTACTGAAGGCATTCCATTGCTTCCCTGAAGAAAACAATAAAAAGGGAGGGAACAATTGTCCTCCACATCATTGCCCTCGCTTGTGCCTGCAGAACCTGGCTGAGAGCAGCAGGCAAAGCTTCATCCCAGAGCAACCAACCATAGTTCCAGCGTCCAGGTGAACCAGCAGCCGAAGTCCACCTTCAGGCAAACAGCTAGCAACAGTGCAAGGAAGAGCTGGGTATTATCCGTCAGAGGATTATTAGGGGACAAAGGGAAAGGAAGCCATTTAACTGGACTTAGTCTCTTCTTACCCTGCAATTTCTATTTCATTACAAATTAAAGAATAAAAGCGGAGTCTCACCCAGAGCAAAGTCAGTCCCAATTCTAGAAGATCCTAAGACTAGTAGGTTCTATTATCATCTCCATTTTGATTCAGAGAAATGGGTAGAGCAGTTACATAGCATCCCCATGGTCACAAAGCAAGGCAGGGTAGAGCTCGGATTTCATCCAGGTCTATCTGCTCGCAGAGACTCTGCACTCATCCTTTGTTTTTGCCCCTCATTATTTTGTCCCTACTCATTCTACAGAGTCCCTGGGTGGCCCAAACTGTTAAGCACTCAATTACTAGCTAAAAGGTTGGTAGTTTGCACCCACCCAGAGGTGCTTCAGAAGACAGGCCTGGCAATCTACTTCCAAAATGTTACAGCCTTAAAAACCCTATGGAACAATTCTCCTCTGCACCCGTGGGGTCGCTATCAGTCAGAATCAACTCTATGGCAACTAACACCACCACCGACTCTACGTGACTACAGATAGATTTTTTTCAAAAAATAATATCAAATGCTTACTGGATGCTTACTATATGCTAGGTGCCGATCATATTTGTGTTAACTCAGTTATAAAAACAATACTGGTATGTATGTATCATACAATCCCAATTAGGGAAATAAGGAAATCGAGGACTGAATACGTATCTGTAAGACTTTTCAGAACTAGTGGCAGAAATAAAGAAAAAAACTGGTATTCTGTGACTATTTATCTTTACATATTTATCATTTAAAACATCCTACTTTTGTATGCTTGAAAATTTTCCAAGCAAATAGCTAATAAAAAATGTCCCTTTTTCTTTCCTAATACCAGTCACCTCTTACCTTTCTGTCAAATTGGTCTGCCTCTGGCTCTTTATTTCTAATTATGTTTCTATAAAATTAGGCCCTCAGAATCAAATTTAATATGTAAATGAAATATCCAAGAACACGAAGATTTCTACTGTCGAATATCAATTATTATAGAAAGAGTGGAAGAACTCTGCCACACTGAAACTCTGCTTAATGGCCACATTAGGGATGATTTATATCTACATTAGAATTTCAGTTAATGCGAAATAAAATGTATCCTTAGCTTTTCCCCCCACTTTCAAAATGAAATGAACCTGAATAAATTATTACAAATTGTGTACTTTCTAATGACAGCTTTTTTGCAGTTAAACTGATTAATGAAATGTTATCCTCCGAGGTAGCAGTGATTTTCTTGAAATAACTGTCCAAGCAATTGAGTTAAAATTTCCAAACAAAACTTAGGGCAATCCACTCAGATCCAGCATGAATTGTTCTAAGCTAACCGTCACTTTCCTTGCAGTATCCATGGCTATCATGAAGTAGGTGTTAAAATACGGAAGAAAGAATGACATATTTATAATCTGCATGTCTCCTTAGCAGCAAATACAAAGACAAGGACGGGGGGATCTGGGAGAGGAATATCACTGATAAAAATTGAATGGTTACATTAAAAAAATAAAAAACTGAGTAAGTATTAGAATTTATGGCAGTCAGAGAATGAGGCCACTTTAGGGTATTCTAGAGAATTCCAATCAAGGACAGAGGTACTGTCTGGACAGGAAAAAACTGGGCTACAATTCTGTAAACTTGGCTTCTTGAGATCTAATGAGATGAACAGAAGGAGTCTGCTCTCGTGGCCCAACCATTAACTGGCTTTATAGTAGACAGCATTGTCTGTTTCTCTATGCTCTCAGGCTATTGGTTCCCATCAATCCTTTAAGAATAATGGAAATAAATTGCCTTTCTTTTTTTTTTCAGTGCTAAAATTTGCTTTTACAATTTTCCAAGTAAGTTCACCATGAGTACTGAGTTACACAGGCATGTTCAACTTTTTTTTTTTTAAATGTCGATCACACCTTAGAGATACAGAGTGCACACTTATTAAACACACCTGTGCAAGGACAAGGGTCCGTAGGAGGGCTCGTGGCGCAGTGGTTAAACTGCTTGGCTGCTAACCAAAAGGTTGGCAGTTCAAATCCACCAGCCATTCCCTGGGAGAAAGATGTGGCAATCTGCTTCCATAAAGATTTACAGCCTCGGAAACCCTAGGGAGGCAGTTCTCCTCTGTCCTGTAGGGTTGATATGAGTTGGAATCAACTTGAATGCAACCGGTTTGGTTTCTGGTTTTGGTGCAAGGGTCCTCGTCCCATCTCCCAGGAATAACAGGGTCTGAATGATGAAAGCACTGGCCCTAAATGCTTACTGGCCCCAGTGAAGACTTCTAGTTAAACCCCCTGCTTAGATGGCTCACTGAAATCAATGGGGGGCTTTGACTCTCTCACAGATATTGTATAAATGTTAGTTCACTGAAGGGAAATGGTTGAGAGGGGACAGGTGGAGAACTGTCAAGAAATTAAAGGACCTTTAATGGATTAAAAACAAAAAGTCATTCTGGTCTCCAGGGTGCACATTTATTTAGTTAGATTTTCTTAAAAGTATTCTCAAGCCTCCAAATTTAATGGACCGGAATGACTTTAAACAGTTTTTTTCTGGTCCACTGGAGAGATATGTCTTTATATACTTATTTTAATGACAATTGCATATCAGGTAATAGCAATGTAAAGCTAATATATAAGTATGGCAATGCAGGTGAATTTTACAATTTAAACATGTCCAGGGTATTCTGAAATCACTTTGCCTACATTTTTAAGTCTAACTAAACACTTCAACATGAGAATTATGACTCTTGGGCAAGATGGATGAGAATGGGTAAAGTTAAAAAGAACACTCTTCTCATATTTTTGACAGCAATTAATTTCACAGAGGACACATTCATTCCCTAAATTCCAAGAAAATATTTTTTAAAATACATAACAAGGAGCAGGGTTTTTTTTAAGAGAAATTCTTCCACTGCAGTTTATAATGATCTGAACTGCAATAGAAATATAATTAAATTGCTTCTTTACAATTTCCTTCAACAAGGTAATTTAATTGCATTTTTCCCAAACCACAGATAATTTGCAGTGACTATTCAAGTTTAACAAGAATAACAGAAACAGAGTATTAAAAGTTCTATTTATAGGAATATTACCAGAATTTATTGATAAGGAATGACAATTGTCAGCAATGATAGTATTTGTGCTTTTTTATTTTTACTTCATCATACAAATGCAGGTCAAAATTAGGGGAGACTCACTGATAGAATTTTACTTCCATGGTGATAACAGTCTCTCCTGAGGGTTAGTTGAGGATGAACTTTGATGAAGATCAAAGACCACAGCCTTCAGTATGGATTACACCTCAACATCAAGGAAACAAAAATCCTCACAACTGGACCCACAGTGAAAATACTGAAGTTGTCAAGGATTTCATTTTACTTGGATCCACAATTAACTCCCATGGAAGCAGCAGTCAAGAAATTAAACGATGCATTGCATTGAGCAAATCTGCTGCAAAAGACCTCTTTAAAGTGTTAAAAGCAAAGATGTCACTTTGAGGACTAAAGTGAACCTGATCCAACCATGGTAATTTCAATCACCATTTCATACGTATGCAAAAGCTGGACAATGAATAAGAAAGACTGAAGAACAACTGATGCATTCAAATTATGGTGTTGGTGAAGAATATACCATGGACTGCCAAAAGAACGAAAAATCTGTCTTGGAATAAGTATAGCCAGAACGTTCCTTAGTAGCCGGATGGCCAGACTCCCTCTCATATACTTTGGACATGCTATCGGGAGGGACCAGTCCTTGGAGAAGGACATATTGGTTGGTAAAGTAGAGGTTCAGCGAAAAAGAGGCAGATCCTCAACAAGATGGATTGACACAGTGGCTGGAAGATTGGGCTCAAACATAACAATTGTGAGGATGGCACAGGACTGGACAGTGTTTTATTATGTTATACACAGAGTTGCTGAGTCAGAGCTGACTCAATGGCACTTAACAACAGCTGAGGAAACATTGGTTTATCTCCATCTCCACCCTTTCGTCTACATGTTTGACTAAAAAGTGCCTTAAAATTCAAAGTATAGCCAGAAAAGAAAGAAACAGAACTAAGAAGTAAACAAAGCTTATCATCTGGAAAAAGAAAAAAAAATTACTTCTCAAAAACCAACTTTGGGGTTTTAAAGCAATTTTTAATACAAAATAACCCAAGGAAATAAAACAAAAGCTAATATTATACAATGTAGAAATACCATGAAGTTTATAGACCAAGTCTCTCAGATATAACAACTTTATCACACTGTCTTTCCATTTTAAATTGAGACGATATGATGTTTTGCTTGCTGACATGATTTTTCTAATAAGGAAAGAATTCTTAAAGTTCAAAAGTGAAACAATAACAGTGTCAAAGAATTTAGATAACGTTAACAGTCCCTTCTTTTGAAAAAACACAACGTAACTCATTATAATTATTTTCTTCAAGGCTAATGGATTGTTATTTATGTAATAAAAGGATGATGATGATGACTGTAACTTAAAAAAAAAAATCCTAAAAAACAGTTAAGGAGAAAATGTTTTAATGAAGGTATCCTAATTTAAAAATAAATAAGAAAGGATAAAAAATCAGATAAGTATTAATGCTATAATTACTTTGAGGAAAGAGGAAGGGAAATATCACATATAAAACTTAACCGAAGTTAAAGATACAAGTTAATTCACATTTTAAAGGATCTTGATATGAAGCTCTGACCAGTTTCAGAGAATTAATTAGTGATATAGAGTTATGACAACTGACACACAGCCTAGAGACTGTATAGTAATGAATCATAATGAAAACTAACTTCAGTTAATCAGTTAATTTATCTAATCTAAAGGGAGTTATGCTACTATAATTTGAATTCCATAATTCAGATACAATGTGTTATAACCTCTTGTATCCAGCCAAAATCCCAATGCATTCTTTGACCTTGTAGGAATTCAACACGTGTGTTGACTTGAAATTTCTAGTTAATTGATAACTTAAGAAGTTAAAGTTGAAAAACTCACTTTAATTAAATACAGTATTAATTAATTAATAAATATTTGATGAGCACCTGCTCTGGTCTCTGAACTATGACATATTTTTCGAATACAGAAATGAATAAGACATTTAACAGCTCTTTGGTTCTGAAAATAACTTGTTAGAAATGGCTTTCTGTAGCTGCATAATTCTAGGTACCTAATAATGGTACTGGGATTGGATTGTTGAATATAATACAAATTTACTGATAGGTCAAAATCATTTTCTACTCAGGAAAACATATGCTGGTATATTAAATCTGTGTGACATTTGGGGACACATAATAAAGAAATCATGAATATAGTCATTGCTCTTCAAATTTCCAAATTACCATATTTCCTAGTATTCAAAAACCCAAACCTGTTGCTGTCAAGTTGATTCTGACTCACAGTGACCCTATGGGACAGAACAGATCTGCCCATAGGGTTTTTCAAGGAGGGCTGGTGGATTCAAATGGCCATCTTTTCGGTTAGCAGCCAAGCTCTTAACCACTGCGCCACCAGGGCTCCATTTCCTAGTATAGTACCACATTTTTATGCATATAAGGCCCGCCTTCTGCATTTGTTCACCACCTATGTCCTCCCCCTCCCCCGAGGTATTTTCATAAGCATGATATGCTAATTTTTTTATAGCAACATGTGGAAGAGGTTTGGCATGATGGTGCTTGTGAGGGTGTCTTGAGGAGGAGGGCGAGGCTGGCAAACAAACGCAGAGGGCATGCATTATTTGCATAAAAATACGTAAATCTTCCTGTATGCTGAATCCCAGTAACCATACATCTGATCTTTTAAACTTCGCTCTCCCAAGTTTGACATCGTAGAGTGGACTTTGACATCCCCTCACTCCCCGCCTCCCAATTCTAACCATAGCTTCCACATTGTGTCATTAAGCCTATATTTTGTAGCCAGATATTTAAATTGGCTTCTTAGGTAGTCCTAATTACAGTTCTCCATTTACAACTTGTTCTTGCTTTGCATACATCTTACAGTTTTGGTTTTCTTCTCTCTGTCTCCAGAAAGCAATTTCCCATCACCATACTTATGGTCATGTAAGCCATTCTCTGGCTTATCATCTTCCTTCTTTCCCCCTTCTCTCCAATGATCTCAATCCAACTGAGATTCTTGGAAACTTTTTTCCTTTCTTTGACCTCCAAAGAGAAGCACCTCACCATCCCTTCCTTTTTCACTCATCACATTCTGCACACAGCCACATGTGACCTTTGTATTGACATATTTCATCTAATCACCTGCACTGCAAGCTCTTGTGGTGGGCAGGGCCTATGTCTTGGTCCGCTGTACATCATCTCCAAAAGCTAGCGAGCTATTGTGAATAAAGCCCTTCTATTTTGTTGAATGATATGTAACTGACAATTTTTGAGACACTGAAATATTATAAAGTGCATTCTGAATATATTTGATTTGTGAATATAGTAATTACATATTTTACTGTAAAATTATAATTCTTTAGAAATTAAACATTGATCTGCAGCATATAGGATAACCAAAAAACCAAACCCACTGCCATGGAGTCGATTCCAACTCACAGTAACCCTATAGGACAGAGGAGACCTACCCAACACATCTTTCTCCCGCAGAGAGGCTGGTGGGTTCGAACTGCCAACCTTCGGTTAGCAGCCGAGCTCTTTAACCATTGCGCCTTAGTATATAGGATATGTCCTTATTAAAGAGAATAGTCTGTTAATTAGCCCTTTCCTTTTCTAACTATTGTGAATTCTAAATTTTCAGACTATTTCTAAACTTATTGAATTTATCTCAGATATATAGTGAAACCTGTGAGAGCCAGAACTCAACAGTACTGCCTTGTTTTTCTAGGTCTCACCACTTTTTGATTGCTCACTTTAGAGGAAAATATTTTTCGTTTTTCTTCTCTGACAGGTTTCCACCTTACACATGTTCCAGCTTTCACAGGTTTTACAGTGTGTGTAAAGTGTAATTCTAAACAGGAATGCTCTCTTACGCTGTGACTATTTCTTTACATATTTATCATTTGAAATGCCCTCCTTGTGTATGTTTGACAGTTTACAAAGTAAAAAGTTAGTTTTAAAAAAGTCCTATACACTCTTCCATTTACCTGCCTATAATATAATTTATCATTTTTAAAATGACTATCTTTCAGTTTTTTCAGATAAGCAAACTCTAAAATGGGCATACAAGGCTAAGAACTGTTAAAGTTCTAAACAGTGTAGTATCATTTCCAACAGGACCTTATGAACAATAAATTATGCTAAGGAAGTGAGATGATCATTAATTTCATTGAATGAAATACGTGAACACTTTATGTTGTTAGGGCTAGATATGTTTTAAAAATATTTCCAATATAATAATGCTTCTAATTCCTCATTTATTTATTTATGCTCGAGAGGGTTGGGGGAAAAGAGAAGCTCTCAACATTTAGAAAGTTCTTAAATATGTACTGGGGAGCCTTGAAATTCTCATGAATAAGTGTTGAAGAATCTCCAGGTTTAGAGGATTTCTTCAGTTTAAACAGCCATGTCTCATTCAATTCCTTTATTCATTCATTGATCCAAATGAATTTACTTTCCTTACTACATTTTTTCTCAAAAAAATTTTTTTTGATGGCATGTGTTCTCAGGATTGGAACGCATGCTTACTGACTGTGTTTACATTTTTGGTTGGTAATATGGATTTTGAGAAATATGATCTGGTAATACAAGCCACCAATGAGGCAAGTGGCGCTGTGGTGCCACTGATCTGTGGTGTGACAATATACCAAAAAGAGTTAGATAAATAACTGTGGGCATCTTTCCATTAGGTTACATGGGGAACCTCTGGTTTTCCAAGTATGACACAGGAAAACCAAAACAAACCTGTCAGGACTCCCTAATCATCACACAGGAAAGCCATAATTATACTTGCAAGCCTTATCTCACAGAAATAAAGGGAAAAAAGGCAAAAGTTTACAAAGCTAACACATCCAGGAAGCATCACCTAATAGAATGCTCAACCTACACAACAGTGAGGCTCCAACTCCAGTTTGCTGAGCTTCACGCATTTCAGTAGGGACCCACCTTGACGCTAAGTGCATTAGAACCAAAATAACACCTTCCCTCTGAAGTCCAGAGGCGTAAAAAGTGGGTGGTATACCATTAACCCAATGGTAATGAAAATATTAAACACTACACTCCTTGTACTAAGAATTATACTAATTTTTAAAAGACCTTGGTATATAATTCTTGTTCAGTCAAGACCTCCATTTTCAGTTATAATAGACCTAAGAAATGCTTGTATATTTTCATCTCTTCTAAGAAGCCTCACTACCCTAAAACATTTTCATGTACTCTCCTCCATTCTTTACTTTCTTTCCGTGTGTATATGTGTGTTGGACATAAATGAGTTATTCTACATGACATGTTTCACATTTACTCTCTACCACGTGAGTCTTTTCACAGTCACTATACTCAACGCATTTACCATTTAGTGGGTGAGATAGATATGAGACAATAGATGAGCTACAGCGTCATGTGTAATAATGGAGGTTGTATGTGGGACTGTGCACACATACCGAATGGACCATGCATGAGTAAAGCTATAAATGCTTGAGCTGGGGATGGAAGAGTGTGGAGCAGGTGCCAGCAGACATTTGGTGGGGCTGGGAGTGGGCAAGGGAGTAGAGGGCTTGTATTTTGGATCTAATAGATGTCTCGGAAGTGCAGTTGTTCAAACAGAACAAGGGGATACTGCACGGTTTAAAGTCAAGAAAGGTGTAATGCAGGGTTGTACCCTTTCACTAAACTTATTCAATCTGCATGCTGAGCAAATAATCTGAGAAGCTGGACTCTATGAAGAAGAACGGGGCATCAGGATTGGAGGAAGACTCATTAACAACCTGTGATATGCAGATGACACAACCTTGCTTGCTGAAAGCATAGAGGACTTGATGCACTTAGTGATGAAGATCAAAGACCACAGCCTTCAGCATGGGTTACACCTCAATACAAAGAAAACAAAAATCTTCACAACTGACCAATAAGTAACATCATGATAAACAGAGAAAAGACTGAAGTTGTCAAGGATTTCATTTTACCTGGATACACAATCAACACCCATGGAAGCAGCAGTCAAGAATCAAACGACGCATTGCATTTGACAAATCTCCTGCAAAAGATCTCTCTAAAGTGGTAAAAAGCAAAGATGTCATTTTAAGGACTAAGGTGCGCCTGACCCAAGCCATGGTGTTTTCAATCACCTCATATGCATGTGAAAGCTGGATGATGAATAAGGAAGACCGAAGAAGAATTGATGCCTTTGAATTATGGTGTTGGAGAAGAATACTGAATACACCATGGACTGCCAGAAAAACAAACAAGTCTGTCTTGGAAGAAGTACAGCCAGAGTGCTCCTTAGAAACAAGGATGGTAAGACTTCGTCTCACATACTTTGGACATGTTATGAGGGAAGACCAGTCTTTGGAGAAGGACATCCTGCTTGGTAAAGTAGAGGGTCAGCAAAAAAGAGGAAGACCCTCAATGAGATGGATTGACACAGTGGCTGCAACAATGAGCTCAACCATAACAATGATTGTGAGGATGGCGCAGGACCAGGCAGTGTTTTGTTCTGTTGTACAGAGGGTTGCGGAGTCGGAATCGCCTGGACGGCACCTAACAACATAACAAGGGTAGTAAAGTACTGTTGGAACATAAGAGACACAGAAGAGAGTGCTGGGGTTATCATGGCACGCTAAGTAGTTATATCTATCCTTTAGGCTAGTACCTGAGGAAAAAAAAAAAAGAAGAAGAAATAAAAGGTAAAAAGAAGACTGTCATTGTTGATATCCTTTAAAATCTACTCTCCCCACTATAATGTCTCGTATTAGTCCCTACCAACCTCCAATCTAATCCCCTGTTACTGTAGGGCAAGAGAATATACTATTGAAAGCTTTAAAAACTCAGGAGGTGACTGATGTCTATCTCCAGTATCCTTAAGAGTGTTAAGATCTAGTGCTAATTGGACACATGGTGTAGTTAGGGTCTCAGACTCTGAAGCCAAATTGGCTTAGAATTTTAACTTCATCGCTCACTGGCTGCGTGGCCTTAGGCATGGTAATGAACCTCTCTGTGCCTCCATTTCCTTAGCTATACAGTGAGGATGGAGTCCCTGGGTGGTGTAAACTGTTAACATGCTTGGTTGCTAACTGAAAGGTTGAAAGTTCAAGTCCATCCAGAGGTACCATGGAAGAATGGCCTGGCAATCTACTTCCAAAAAATCAGCCATTGAAAACCCTATGGCACACAGTTCAACTCTGACACACATGAGATCACCATGAGATGGATGGACCTGAAGGCAGCTGACTGTAATGAGGATAATAATAATATCAACCTCTTAAGGTTGTTATAAGGATCAAATGTGATAAGATTTGTAAATCACTAAGAATGGTTTCAGGCACATAATAACACTATAGAAATGATTGTTAAATAAAATAAATACACCCATGGTACCCAATAAAACCTCCCTGGTATCCAACACCCAGAACAGAATCCATGTGTTATAATTGATTCATTACACAGTTTTTTTCTAAATTGTTGCATTATTATAAGATGGAGTAATCTAATAATAGTATTTCTATGGAAGGATTACAAAGGTAAAGCATCCAACTTGATTATAACTGAACTAATTTCAGGCCTTGTAATTTTGACAGTTTTAGGGCAGCAAAGTATACAGGTTCTGTGTTATTTTCCAATTGAGGGGAGGGTCAATGTTCTAAATTACTATAATCTCCACTTTAAAAAATGTGAGGAAATGCTCAGCAATGTCTGTACTCTAGAATATTCTGGCAATGTATACAAATTGCTTAATAAACTGTAAAAGATTGAGTAATTTTTCAAAACACTTTGACTGCAGCTGTTAGATTATTATTAATTGCTTCAGCAATTCTATAGTGTACATGGAAAAAAACCCAAAAGTATTTTTCTTTATTTATAGCCAGGGGCTGGTCACTGGAGATTTATGATGGTCTGTGAGAAACAATGCTGACCTGGTAAGTGCCTCCAGGGAGAGAGTGGCTTCAGAATCCTGAGACTGAGCTAAATCAATATTAATTATGGTACCCAGCCTTGACTGCAGCCCTCCCCTCCCCACTGCTTTGTGCCTACAATTAAAAATAAATCCTTTCATTCAATTGATAAGTAAGCTCCTTGATGACAAGCAATCTGATCTGTCCTTTGTATGGTTCTCCAGGGCTCAGCATAGTATTTTGGCAGACTGTACACACTTAACACTTCGGTAAATTGGTTAAAAATAAAGAAAAAAAGTACATGTACATTTTTATGGACTGAATTGTGGCCCACAAAATAGGTGTCAACTTGGTTAGGTCACGATTTCCAGTATTGTGTGATTGTCCACCATTTTGTGATCTGATGTGATTTTCCTATGTGTTTTAAATCCTACCTCTATGACGTTAATGAGGTGGGATTAGTGGCAGTTATGTTAATAAGGCAGGACTCAATCTACAAGATTAGGTTGTGTCTTAAATCAATCTCTTTTGAGATTTAAAAGAAAGAGTGAGCAGGGAGACAGGGGGACCTCCTACCACCAAGAAAGCAGAGATGGAAGGAGACAGCATCCTTTGGACACGGGGTTCCCTTCCTTCCTATGAACGGTTAGATTTACCATTAACCATTGCTACCATTTTGATTTTCTCCAGTCCACTAAGCAGCTTTAAAATCATTTACATTTTCAAGTACTATCTTGAGGAATAGAAATTTTTGTTCACTAAGGAGAAAATGTAGGTATTTGGAAGAAAATTATTAGATGAGTGGATTTAAAAATTGAAACCGGTAGGATCATAAATATAAAATATGTTAAAAAAAAACTACATCAGCTGTCCATGTAAACCAAAAGCACTTGTATAGGTTAGTGTATGTAACTTTTTTTTTTTTTTTAATACCAGTGCACTTTGCATCCAGTAGTTTTTTGTTTGTTTTGTTTTGGTTGTTTTTTAACTGAAAATTCTCCAGTAAAATTGGATCCTTCCCCAAAACAAACTTTCATAGTTGCTTTTCTTATTTAAGAGTAGAAATATTTACAACTTAATTCCTCATTAGGTAGAGTAGATATTCTTGGCATCGCAATACTAAAATTTGAATTAAATAAAACTAAGTTGTCCCCAAACTCTAACAGACCAAATATGGAGACACTAGGCTCTACTAAAATAACCTTTCTAATAATGAGATAATCCCGGAAAAGAGTCGACAGATGCTTGACACATAGTAATTCCTTAATAAATGTTCACAACTATTGCTGTTACTATTATTATTTTTATATAATCAAATCCCTATGCTAAAACCCACTGTGTTATCTCCATCGATTTCTTTTTTATGGTCTGCAAGTTTGCTCTTGGGAAACAAAGTAAGATTCCTGCCTCATGCTTACCAATTACAGTAGGTTTTACAAGCTATACTGCTCAATTTTGATTTCTTCCCCAATCACATTCTCCCTATGGGACTTTGGGAGAGGTAAACAAGGGACCAATAGAATTAATGACTTCAATGATTCCTTCTTTGTCTGAACTCCTATATACTTTCAGTCTTTGACAATTTAGCAGTTAATTACATATTTCTATTGGTCTTTCACTGTCTCCTGAATTCATATTTTGCCCTTCTGCTTACTCTGTCACTTTCCTTAGAACAAGGCCCTGGCTATATTGCATTTACTACATTTGAATATTAATAGCACGTGGAATTTTAGTAAATACAGATCGGCAAACTACTCCACTATACCATTATGCTCATAAAGCCACCAGTGAAACTTGTTGCAGGGTTAGCAACAAGCCAGAGGAACTTAGCAAAACCATGCTCTGTGGGAAGAGTGCATGAAGCAAGAACACTGGAGAATTATTTTTCTTGGCATCAACCCTACTGAGATGGTAACCTACAGGCATTCCATAAATGTTAATTGATGGTGATCAATATATTTTACTTCCAAGAATTCACATCCAACTGGCTGCCACTTCTCCACCTCCAATGTTAGATTCCAAAGGACTGTAAATCCAGTTTTCAAGGTTTGCCTGCTCTGTTCCTCTGGATTCTGTTTTCCACAGTAGGAGGCAAGCGGTTGTGAAAGGAATAGATCCTGTCTTAAAAGAAATCTGAGCAAAATAATCCAGTAAGTAGCTGAAAGCAAGGGGAATTGTAAAGTTGTTCCAAATAAGAAATAAAAATGGAACAACAACAACAAAAAAATCAGAAACAAATGCTGGCTTTCTAAAGTCCTGTATTATCAAAGCCCATTTTTCCTTGCTTCAACGTTTTCCTCAGTCCCAGATCCCCCAGAACCCACCTGGGGCCAAGTGCCATTTTAAACGTCTCATGTGAGTAGAGGGCCCTGTAAAGGAGCTTTAGAAACTTTAGAAGGTTCAGTGGGTTTGGTTTTTCATCAAGCAGTTTCTTTGGTCAGTTGCTAAGCCTGACACACAGAAGCCACTTCTTCTCCCCCGACACTGGACAGCTCTAGAGCATCTGAAGGAGCCACCAGATTCTGTTAGTGTCACAAAGAAATTCACGTATGTCTAGTGTAGTGGCTTTTTACAAACACCGTGATTCTAGAACCCCAGGGATCAGAACCAGCTCTTCAAAGTGATGGAGCTATAAGGATTTAATTAAGGATGGAGAAGAAATTGCACATTCATTTGAACATGTTTCTCTTATGTCAGCCACAGAGTCCAATAAAAACAGGGGCTAGATTGCTCCTGGGGACCTTTCATCAGATATACTTGGGGGAAAAGCTAATAATTTAAAAGTAAGACTCTCTTCAGGAACACCTGGGTAGGTTTTTGTTTCCCCTAAAGGTTTTCATGCACAAAGAAATATTTTAATGGTGTTATAAATACCACTTTTTCACAAAGTGGGTGAGGATTTGTGTGTTTGTCCGTTTTCGTTCTGTTTTTTAGAGCACTGAACCCAGTTCCTGAAAGAACCTGCTTATAAACAAACCAGGGCAGTTTACTAATTAATTTGCAGTCATTGCTTATTATTTTTCTCTCTGTTAGGGTGTGAGGGCTTGACACTAATCTGTATAGTACAATTTGAGGAGTTCTGAACAGATATTTCTCCCAAACAAAATTATTTTACCCCCACAATGCTTTACATTCCTTTCTTAAAAAGACAAGTCCTTTCATATCTTAACCTGTGATCAGACATAATTGTGTAACATGCAGCACATTAAGGCATAAATGAAACAACTGAGGTAGGATAGCAATTTCGAGGAAGGCACGTGGGACCTATCTGCTAAGACACTCTTTCTCAGTTTTGCTTGTGGTCCCTTCTGTAAAGGGGTGGGTATACAATTAGAATTCTGTTTCCGCCTTTGCTTTTCTTGCTATCCTGAACTGCCTGTGTGTGCTGGTGGCATCTGTGACTCTGAGTATCTTCTCCAGGAAAAAAGAATCGTGACAGATTGTGTTAAGGGCCTAATGTTATTGAAGGAGCATTAAGAAGATGTACTGAGGCATTCTCTTACTTGGGACCGATCTCCGGCATGTTCTAAGTCTTGTGGTGCGGCAGTCCACACAAACCGGGCTTAGGGAGAAATAAAAACACGTTTTTCAGCATTGGTTTAAAGGCGTCTCTCGTCCTGGTACTCTGTAACAGCGACAGAAATGAATTCCAGGGACGCGGAGAACAATGACACAGACAAATGTCTCTCTCTGCCACACTTCTGTGGCCAGATATGGGAACAGCTGAAACATTTGCTTTGTGGGCGCTCACAACAGATTCCCAAATCAAAGAAGCTCCTTTCTTTTATTCTATTTTATTAAGTAATCAACAAAAGGTACAAGAGCAGAATTAAGAAAGTTTCAGGAAAGTATTTGAAACTTTATTATGTTGGCTCCTGAGAAAATGAACTCCACTCAGCCAGTATCAGGCCATTTCTCTCTCTCTCTCGTCTGATCAACAGAAATTATGCATGTTTGCATTCGGCAAGGCCAAGATGATGCTCTTTTTTTTGCCAAGTAAAATGAACTAAACTGAATAAAAATAAAGGTAACTTGTAAACTGACTACAGTATTGATAATATATTACATTTAAATCTTGCCAGTGTATAAGCATTAGAATATAAGCTTCATCAACCACTGTTTCTCCCACATGCAGAGTAATGCCCAGGACATGGTAGACATTAATATACGCTCTCATTTAATCATCATCACGGTTTTTGAGACTCTCCGTATTCCAAACAAGAGACTTTAGCTTGAGGTTATTATGCAGATAGCAGCATCTAGCATTTTGTATTTGGTTTTCTTTTGTTTGTCAGTAATAGGGTTTCCTTCCCAGACATAAAGAAACTGGACAGTGTTCACCAATTCTGGCGTTTACTTCTACAGAAACATACTGAAAACCATGCATCGTATCGCCAAAGGAAGAGAAAGATAAATCACAACAAACATTGTTATGAGGCTCTACTAACTCGAACCGACCAAAAAGTAGCTGCCACAGGTATTAAGTTTTAACAATCCTTGTAGCAAGCCCTGGGGAATGATCATGACTAGAGAAGACAGGTTCCAGGAAAGAGATAAGCCAGGAGGAGTAGAACAAATTTGATGGCTAACTATGGATTGTTAATTAACAGCCGGTTATAAACGGAATAAGATGAATTCATTAAATCAAGTTGAAAGCTTGATTCAAATGAATTACCTAAAGTTCTCTGAGAGTCAGCCAGAAGAAGTTTTTTTTTTCCTAAAGCAAAGATTTGCAATTTAGGAGTCCTCTCTGCTTAAAAGCATAATTCATTAACACCTCAGACTGATAAATATGTAATCTCATCTTAAATATTCCCCAGAAATTGTGTTTTCTTTAGCAGTCTAGTCCCCTTTTGTCCTTAAAGGGCAAAATGTATTTGCCTTAAGTGCTTTCTGTTGAAAGACTGTATACAGACTTCTCCCTTGTTTTGGCTCTCCTAAAGAAATGGAAGGGGGCATTGGATTATGTTTCTAGCAAGTTTTCTGCTACAAATTTCTGAAATACCTCCATTTCCTTTATTTGACCGGCCATTTCTATTTTTCCTAAGCTATATAAGTAATAGAATATTAAGATGTCTTTGTTTTCATGTTACTGATGAAAGCAGGAGTGATAAGAAGCTCGCGAACCACTATTAATTCTGTAGGAAATGATATAGAGGGTTTTCTTTCCAACCTACCAACACTTCCGTATTACGGAAAATGAGATATTAACAAGATTAGACAGGGTTGGGAGAGTGTTAGAATCTGATTTCAGTTGGAAGTGGTTTAAATCTATGTACCGATAAGCCAAATAATAATGGCTATAGTATTTTATAGAGTCCCTGGGTGGCACAGTTAGCACACTTGGCTGGTAACTAAAAGGTTGGAGGTTTACATATAACCAGGAAACCCTGGTGGCATAGTGGTTAAGATCTGTGGCTGCTAACCAAAAGGTCGGCATTTTGAATCCACCAGGTGCTCCTCGGAAACTCTGTGGGGCAGTTCTACTCTGTACTATAGGGTCACTATTAGTCGGTATTGATTCGACGACAATGGGTTTTTTGTTTTAAGTATAACTAGAGGTGCTTTAGAAGAAAAGTCTGGTGATCTACTTCTGAAAAATCAGCCATTGAACATCCTAGAGAGCACAAGTTCTACTCTGACACACACGGGCTTGCTATGAGTAGCAACTGACTCTACAGCAACTGATAACTAATATAAGATTTTATACAATTAAACATACATGAAACTTACATTAAAGGGTAATATTTTTCAATAGAAAAATATGATTAAAATACTGCAGAAAATTCTTGAACAATGTATCCCTTTTCAATAAAACATCCACCAAAAACATATATCATGCAAAACAAAACCCTATCTCCATCAAAAATAACTTAAAAACTTAAGAAGAATTTACGAATTTCTAGACTCAGAATTAGTTTATACTGCCCAGCATATCAAACATCAATTTCCTAACATTTAAGGGGGCATTCATTTGTACATTTTCTTTCTTTAAGTAAAACATCTGGTGATATTTTCTCACTAACATTAGACACAGATATAGCAAATTTAAAACCACTGTTATTTTGTTTGCTTTTATTCCTGTTGCTCTGTTGAAGTTTAAAAAGTATACAATAATTTCATTTATGATGTTCCTACTATTTGTTAGGTACTTTGCATGCATTATCTTTTGGTAAAAATACTGCTTTCAGGCAAGTATTATTATTTACTCTTTATAGCTGAAGAAAGTAAAGTTCAGACAATTTAAGTAACAGCCCCGGTGGCACAGCTGGCAAATGGCAGAGCTTGTGTTTAAACCATGTTTGTCAGACTCCAGTGCAATTTTCTCCCCATGCTACCCAGAGAGAAACAGCAAACTATAAAAGGTTTTACATGCACTGGGTCTTAACCATAGATATTGAGCCCAAAGTCACTTGCTATGAAGCTAAAGAACCCACATATATCCACAGCATTTTTATCTTATAGTGTTCCAAATTCCTAGTAAGTACTATGCTTTGGGTTTGGGGAACAAAAAACTGGAATTCACAGGACTTCTTAGGAAGTCCTTGAATCATAATTTACTCTTTAGTTTTCTTAACACTTTTCTGTGTTTTTGAATAATAATGAGTGACCATAAAAATAGTGGAGTATTTTTTTGTGATAGGGTAACGTAAAACTTTCTGAGGCTTCTTGAAAAAGCAAAAACAAAATAAAAAAGATAAATAAATGCAGGATTTATTATTATTAACAAATATCTTGTGACAGCTTCACATATTTCAATAACAAAAAGCTCTCTAGCTGACACATATTATGATAGAAAATTTTAAAAGAAAGAGACATTGAACCAAAATAAATACCCATAAGATGATTTTACAAATTGAAATATCATACTACAGCTATTCAAAAAACAAAAACCGAAACCAAACCCATTGTCGTTGAGTCAATTCTGACTCACAGTGACCCTACAGCCATATAATATTTAAAAGTTATTCATAAAATGAAATTTTAAAACACACCAACCATTAACTGCCTTACCTGATAGCCTTGACTTTTGTTCTGTGAAAAAATATTCTGGACATAGAAAAAATTTTTTTTTAAATTTTGCATTGACATTAGCTGAATTATTAGGAATCAATCCAAAAGAGTGTTCAAGTTGGGCATTAGTGTACATGTTACTTTCCATAAGCTCATTTTCTTTTTTAATGAAGGAAACATTTTATTACCTTTCCTTGCTTTTGGTTTTGTGTGGAAACTGATCTTGTGTTTGCTAACTCAGATTTTCAGTCATTTACAGATTAGTCCACAACAACATTCACATCTTCTCTTTGCATTTTTTTTTTTGGTTAAAGTATTTACAAACAACTGTGAATAGTCTACAGTGACTACTGGAACACTGGACAACACCAGTTAAACATCCTTGGGGAGTATTCAAATAACATAAAATTCAATCTCGCAGAATCGTGTCAAAGTGGCAGATTGAAGGACACACTTTGCTTTCAAAACTTGTTTGTCTGAACACCATTCATAGGGTTTGTATAAAGTATCCTAATATTAATACTTATTTTATTTGCAACAATGATTTGACAGGACCGTGAACATACATTTATATCTTGGCAACGTTTGTAAGCAAGACTGACTGATTAGTTCATGACTGCTTCTCTCCGATGTGTCCTTGTCCCAGTTCCTCAAAATGTCAGCCTCAACCTGCTCCATGTGTGAACATTTCCTGCTCTTGCTTTCAACCGGCTGTCAGTGGAGTCCTTTGTGTCAGTGACATGTCTACACTGGGGGTTAATTTATAAGCCTTGAAGGAGACTGAGTGCTTTCTCTCGTTCTTATTTCTCAAGTGATTTTTTTGTAGGAGTTGGCATTCAGAAAAAAAATATAGATTTTCTGAGAAATGCCAGGAAATAATTCCCCCGTACATACATGGATCTCAAAGATACTATCTTCTACTTTCTAGGTTACTGAGATGAGAAAAATTGCAAGTCTTTACTTACATAAATATTTTTTAAAAAAATCTCTGTATCTATCCATCCATCTATCTAAAGGGGTCCCTGTGTTATGCAAATGGTTAATTCAGTTGGCTGCTAACCAAAAGGCTGAAGGTTTGAGTAAACCCAGATGTACCCTGGAAGAAAGGTCTGGCAATATACTTCCCCCAAACAAAAACATCAGCCATTGAAAACCCTATGAAGCACAGTTCTACTCTGACACACATGGGGTTGCCATGAATTGTAACCTACTCGATGGTAACTGCTTTATTTACGAAAAGCCAAGGGCTAAGAAAAACTACAGTCCCCTTAAAAGAGCGCGTTTCAAGGGAGACTTGCAAAAACTTTCATTAGCACTATAAAACACAATATAGTTTCTACTGAAAGATTAGTCTGTTGCAAAGCATTAGAATTTGAATGAATTTAAGTTGGTAAATATATATATATATATTTAAATCAGATTAAGGAGGTTTCCCTAAGCAACGTATTTTTTAATTCCTATAGGTCTTGGCTGCTAACCAAAAGGTCAACAGTCCGAATATACCAGTTGCTCCTTGGAAACTCTATGAGGCAGTTCTACTCTGTCCTATACGGTCACTATAAGTCAGAATCAACTGGGCGGCAATGGGTTTGGTGTTTTGATTATAGGTGTCTATTGTCTATGACAACAGGAATATCATTGCTTCTTTCTCAACTGTTAAAAAAAAAAAAAGCCTAATCACATACTCCTTTCAGTATACAAATCTTAATACAAATTAAAGTGCCTCACAGGAAGTTGACTCCTGTTTTGTTCACAATATGCTAATTACAATACACCAACTGCCATAATCATCAACTACAAAACTTAGTGGCTGAACGCCAGAAAGTTTTATTTCTCCACTTATATGACAGTCACATGAAGGCTGTGAGGATGTACTAGTGGCGGGTGTGAGGCCATAATTCAAACACCCAATTTCCTTCCATCTAATGGCCTCACCATATTCTAGGCCCTTAGAATCCTCTGCTTGACCATATGCATCTGGCTGGTAAGAACAAAGAGAGAAGTAGAAAGAGAGGAGGAAGGCATAATAACTCTTAATTGCCTTAACTGCCCAAAGATGACACACTTCACTTCCTCCATTGCCAAGATCCAGCCACATGGTACCTTTTTTCAGCAAAAGTGCTGCATCAATTGAATATTCATATGGAAACATTTGTGTGTGTGTGTGTGTGTGTGTGTGTGTGTGTGTATGTATGTATGTGTATAGATAAAATCACCTCACCTTTCAAAAAGGTGCATATCTTTTTATGTATATATATATTTTAAAAATACACATACATCTATATTTAAAGAAATAGGGGAACATCTTTATGGCCTTGGATACGCAAAGATTTTTTTAAACAGGACAAAAAGTTTCAACTATAAAAGAAGGAAATAATAATACAATGATCTTTCTTAATATTAAGAAATTCTGATCATTGGAATGGAGTCTTAAGAGAGTGAAAAGGACAAACACAGAGTGGGAGGAGATTTTTATGAAACATATTGTCACTGAGATTCAGAATATGTAAAATGTTCTTATGAAAAATACTCAGTAAAATAGAAACACGAACAACAAAACTTGAACATCTTAAAGCAGATATTCAAAAAGCCAGTGAAAAAATAAGCAGGCATTCAATATTCAACTCCATTAGTCAATTAAACAGAAAACCCACTGCCATCTAGTCGATTCCAACTCATAGTGACCTTACAGGACAGGGTAGAACTGTCCCATAGGGTTTCCAAGGTTGTAAATCTCTACGGAAACAAACAGCTCCATCTTTTCTCCTTTATTTTAGTCAATAAGGAAGTGTAAATTAAAACCACAGTGAAGTATGACTGCACATCCACCGGAATGGCGAAAATGAACAAGACGTATTGGCAAGGAGGTAGCACGGTCTGAAAACTCATGCCCTGTTGCTGGGAACGTAAACTGGTGCAACCACTTGGTAAACTGGCAGTAACTACTAAAGTTGAACATGTGCACATCCTATGCCCCCAAAATTCCAGGCATATACAGGAAAGAAAACAATGGCAAAAAGGCATTTACTAGAATTTAATAGAAGCACTGTTCATTATAACCCTATACTGGACACTACCTAAATGTCCACCAGCAATAGCATGGATAAAGCAACTGTGTTATAGTGAAGCAATGGAATACTATAGAGCAATGACAATTTACAACATAATGTTTCATGAAAGATGTCCAGAAATAAAAGCTTACATACTGTGATGATTCCGTTTTTATAAAGTACAGAATCAGACAAAACTAGTCTATTTTGATAGAAGTAAGGATGGTGGTTACTTTGAGGGGTGCAGTGGCTACAGTCTGGAAGGGAGCCCCTGGAAAGAGCATTTCTTGGGTGCTAGGAATGTTACGCTTCTTACTGAAGACATGAGTGTGATCATTTGTGAAAATTCATCAAACTATATACTTATGATAGTTTCACCTTTCTGTTTGAATATTATACTTCAATAAAAAGATAAATACAAAGTAGAAAAACATGTTGTTTAAAACTTAGGAAGAAATAAGGTTGCAGTTTGAATTTGCTTCTTCTGCAGCAGGCAGAATTTAGAAATCAAAAAGGTAAAAAGAAAAAAAAAACTTAAACCCACTAAGAACAGAGTCCTACTTTATACAATAGACACAAATTGACTTATTGTATAGTAAACGCTATTTTCTCAAAAACATGTCAATCAAAGCTGCATTCATTTAATTCCAACTGATCTTAAATCAGTAATAACTTCTACTGATCCAAATTTTCCTATGCCCACAAATATATAACAGCACCTAAAGGAAGACTTAAAATGAACTCGTGGAATGCCCTTCCAAATTCATCTCTCTGGGTAAATCATTTAACGTCTCTTAACCTCAGGTTCCTCATTTGCGAAATGCACATAATTTTAGTATAACATAACATGGGACCTACTCCATAAGGTAACTGAAGATTAGATAATTTCTTTAATGAAATACTGTAGATACCTTGCTCAATATGTGTCAGGGATTAGCAATCATAACAACGTCTTGTCACGCAGAGACACTCACAAACATCTCCTAGCTCACTGGTGTTTGCATTATTTGTGTGTTTTTTTTTGTTTTTTTTTTTTTTGACTACATTCTAAATGTAAGGGACCAAGGATACACAGCGGAGAGATAGGAGGATGGGAAAAGCACAACCCAAAATAATCAAACGACTGGCAAGGAATTTACTATGTTGTAGACATCACAATGAGACTACAATACTATGTAAAATATATAAATATTTTGATAAGGTTACTAGCACAGTTGTTTAAGTATCCAGAAAAGACAAAAACTTATTCTTCTCTTCCAAAAGAAGTGCAAATACCTTGAATGTGGGGAAGGCCTTTTCTATTCCCCTGTATACCAGGAGTGGAAACCTGACTAGGCATAAGGCTGGAAACAAGTATTCACACATTACCAGTACCAGTTGCCACAGAGTCTACTCCGACTCATAGCAACCCCATGTGTGTCAAAGTAGAGCTGTGCTCCACAGGGTTTTTAATGTCTGATTTTTCTGAAGTAGATCACCAGGCCTTTCTTCCAAGGTGCCTCTGGGTGGACTTGAACCTCTAACCTTTCAGTTAGCAGCTAAGCATGTTAACTGTTTGTACCACCCAGGGACAACATTCATGCCTTAGAACCCCAATATTCAGAACTGTGGCCCAGAGGAGGTGAATCTGAACTATTTTTTCCAAGATCACTATGTCTTTCAATAATAATATAGCAATAGCTCACGAAAATGTGAAATTATATGATAGTTTGAGACTCACTATTCACAGGTACCTACAGTCCTGCCTGAAACTAAGTGGAACTAACAGATACAAATCCATGGGCTTTAATAAAACCAAAACCCAAACTCGTTGCCATCAAGTTGAATGCGATTCACAGTGACCCTATAGGACAGAGCAGAACCGCCCCATAGGGTCTCCAAGGTTGTAATCTGTCCAGAAGCAGACTGCCACATCTTTCTTCCGAGGAGCAGCTGGTGGGTTCAAACCGCAGATCTTTTGGCTAGCAGCTGAGCACTTAACCACTGTGCAACCAGAATTCCTCATGGGCTTCAATAGTATTCATTAAATAAGAGTTTGCCAGTTGAGAACATGTTGCCTTTTAAAAACATAATAATAGTTTTTGTTTTTGTTTTTTTTGGTAAAGTGAAAAACAGCAACGTGGAGCTGAGGGTCTGAAATCCTCTCCTATGCTCAGTGTCTGGAAGGAGAACAGTCGTTCAGTGTTTCTGTTCTCAGCTTTCTTCAAAATAATTTATTTGTGGAAAGAAGAAAGACTATAAAAATAATTCAGAATTTCTTACAAAGGAGGTTATTTTCAAAGAGGAGATTTAAGAACAATATAAAATGAGACTTTGGGTTCAGCATCAAATATTCCTGAGAAAAGTGAAATTCCCAGGAAGCAACACTGTGTAACTATAGCAACCCTGCAAGGTAGCACAAAAGGGCTCATCTTCATGCAGCACAGTTTTATAAAATCTATCACCCTGGACGTGACACTGTGTACTATCTTTCCTGGTCTGCTGTGACATCCTAATACATAGACATTATTAAATACAACCAATGGCCCATTTATTATCAGTCAAGAAAGTTATGTCCTAAATACACATGTTTAAAATGAAAATGAAGTGTTTAAATGGTTAAGCTTGCTAACCATGAATTACTAAAAATGAAAATATGGGTAATGCTAACTTTGCCAATATTCTTATTTTGAACATAATTAAAACCAGCAACACGTAACTTATACCTGTTTATTTTCAACAACTATTTTATGTCCAGTGGAGAAAACTAATGAAAGGTTTATGACCACTCCAGGGTGACAGCTTCCATAATAAATCCCCTTGGTGTCAAAGCACACAAAACTCGGAAACTATTGAATGAGAGTGTAAAAATGACGTTATCCCAGGAGGCGTCAAGAACGGAACTGCTGACACTAGCAGTGAGTGTCATTACCAATTTCCATAGTGAACCACATGAAAAAAAAATACAGAATGTGTTCCATTTAAACACGTTTGATGGTGAGATTAGAAAATAATCTACCTCAGGAACTTTTGGATGACTTGATGGATGTCTGTTTGTCCACAACGTCTAAATTGCAAATGGTTCTGTATTTGACACTTTTTGCCTATGCCAGTTAGTTTAGTCCAAAGAAACTGGAGTTAAAAGTGCATTATGACAAGTGTCTCTCCCCAGATAACTCTTTGAAGGGGAAAATAAAACATAAAATATCTAAGGGAATTCAAACCCACGGAATAAGTATAAAGAGCTCTTTAATTTGGTTTGGAAAAAGCTTTTGGTTTGGGTTTTAACTGATACAAAGGTTTCCATGTGATCATTTTATAGACTAGTAAAGCCATTTTTCTACTTCCTTTTAAATAGTATATTGGGGAGGATAACAAACATATACTGCTGACTTAATTAATGAGAAACCACATATAAAGGTGTTTACCCACATACTTTTAGGAATGGCTAGATAATCTGTACTAAAAATAAAAGGAAAGCACATAATAAGGAAGAGAATGGAGGCCAGAGAGGTGACAGAAAAATAAAGATGGAAATTTATTGAATTTCTTGAACAAATATGGTCACATTTAGTACAATGGGTTCTTGCTGGAAGACCATAACATGGGGGTTTGAGAAAAGCTCTGGAAAAATGTGTGGCCCAAATGTTTTATTATTTTCAACAATACACCAGGTTCTAGTTAAATAAATGCTTCTAATTTAAAAAAGAAAGAAAATCGGTATTTTGGCACACAAGAAATTTCTATATCCAATCTCACTGCCATCAAGTCAATTCTGACTCACACAGACCCTACAGGACAGAGTAGAACCGCCCCATAGTGTTTCCAAGGCTGTAATCTTTATGGAAGCAGACTACCACATCTTTCTCCCGAGGAGCAGCTGGCGGATTCAAACAGCAGAGCTTTCGGTTAGCAGACAAGCACTTGTAACCGCTGTACCACCAGAGCTCCTTAGAAATTGCTATATGGGTAATCAATTAGACAAAAGCTTGTAAGATTTGAGATGTAGAGAATTACAAACAAAAGGAGTATTTCTACAGGCGCCTTTGAAGGCCCAAGGGAAGTTATTTGCTGCTTAGAAACAAATTATATTAAAGTCTATGTCCTATCAATAGCCATTGGCGTGGCTGGGTGGGAGTGTTTGTGTGAAACAGACAGTATGTCCCTCTAAGAAACGGCAAGCCCACTGAACAGTCGTGAGAAGTTTGTTCATATTCTGCCTGGCAAGTCTGAAACGTCCTTTAAGGACACAGTTTTTATCTCGTTTTGTTTGATTCAGTTTTTGTTCTTCTGGTCTGTAACAATAGCTACATTGTACTACATTGCGCACCGATTCTAAAAAATCCAAAGAAATAAAACAGGGTTCTTTCTCAACCATCAATTCACAAGTACAAGTTCCTCCAACACTGGCCTTTTGTATTTAAGTGTTTCCCTCCTCAACAAAGAGAATCAGTCAGTTGAATTTCAAAGAATTTTCAGACTATGCTAAAACTGGGGTAAAGATTATGCTCAAAAAAAGGGATCTTTAATGAATACTTACAGTTAGTGGTAATAACCACCTGTTAGAAAGTATTTTTCTGGCAAAATAAACAATTTAATTTTCTGAAATTGCCAAACTCTACATAAAAATGAAGCA
This sequence comes from Trichechus manatus latirostris, assembly GCF_000243295.1. Classification (NCBI taxonomy): domain Eukaryota; kingdom Metazoa; phylum Chordata; class Mammalia; order Sirenia; family Trichechidae; genus Trichechus; species Trichechus manatus. The sequence goes on along the minus strand of NW_004443941.1, from coordinate 10,999,666 downwards.
CTTCAGCACAGGTAATACCAGTTCCAGCTGTATGATAGGCTGTTGAATGCTGTTTTACTGAGAAAGTGGGCACGATTTGTAAATCCTCAGAATAGCAAGCAGCTTCTGCTGTTTAAAATATTCCTGTTTTCTAAAACATAAATAAATGGTGCTACAATTCTCAGAGTGGGGTAGAAATTTGAAATATTAGAAGATTTGGGAAAATGGCTTGAACCATTTTAATGGCTCAACTTTATTTAATCTTATACTATTGTTATGGATTGAACTGTCTCCCCCAAAAATATCTGTCAACTTGGCTAGGTCATGATTCCCAGTATTGTGTGATTGTCTACCATTTTGTCATCTGATGTGATTTTCCTATGTGTTGTAAATCCTGCCTCTGTGATGTTAATGAGATGGGATTAGCCGAAGTTATGTAGACTCAATCTATAAGATTAATCTACAATTTAAGCCAATCTCTTTTGAGATATAAAGGAGAGAAGAAAGCAGAGAGACAGGGGGACCTCATACCAACAAGAAAGCAGTGTCAGGAGCAGAGCACGTCCTTTGGACCTGGGGTCCCTGTGCCTGAGAAGCTCCTAGACCAGAGGAAGACTGATTACAAGGACCTTCGCCCAGAGCCGACAGAGACAGAAAGCCTTCCCCTGGAGCTGGCACCCTGAATTTGGACTTGTAGCTTCCTAAACTGTGAGAGAATAAATTTCAGTTTGTTAAAGCCATCTACTTGTGGTATTTCTGTTGTAGCAGCACTAGATAACCAAGACAACTGTCTACAAATTAAGATGATCAGATACAATTTTGGTATTGTATCAAAACTTTGTCATAGAATGTCACATCTCTGAGCTTGCAATTTGCATAAATCTCTTCATAATAATCAGTAACTGTAACAGAATATTTAACTCTGTTATCGTGTTTCATTCATTAAATTCATGCCCACAATGAGTGGTAGTATGAAACTTATTCACCAGGGTGGGAGTGTTTGGGTGTTTAAGGTATAGACTCAAGAGGCTCCAAAATCACATCTTTTACTTTAAACTCATAGCTTAGTTGGACTCTCAAGTAACTGCCACCAAGATTCTCACACCAAATTGTAAAATAGTTAATTCTTAAACTGGAAATAGTTAATTCTTAAACTGGAAAACAAAACAAAACAAAATTCCCTTTAATGAGACAGTGAAGAAGGCTAGGTAACATATGACCAATGGTATTTTAATTTTTTTTTTTTGGTGAGTAAGATTTCTACTGGTCATCATCCCTACACTGAGAAACAATTATCTGTCTTCTCAGTCTTTCAAGACCAGGACGGTGGTGGAGGTGATTGGGAGAAAAGATAGAATAACCTTTATTGGCAGAATGAACCAGAAGGGCACTCAAAGTACCATCTTATAAAATAAACCAGTTGCCATCGAGTCGATTCTGACTCATGGTAACCCAAGTGTGTCAGAATAGAACTGTGCTCCACAGGGTTTCAATGGCTGATTTTTCAGAAGTAGATCACCAGCTCTTTCTTCCAAGGCACCTCTGGGTGAACTTGAACCTCCAAACTTTCAGTTAGGAGCTGAGTGTGTTAACCATTTGTACCACCCCAGACTCCATTATCTTACAGTCTCCTTTGTATTTTTGTTCTTTGCAATAGTCAAAACTGACTCAGCCTTGTCTTGAAGTATAAATCATGACATGAATGTTACCCCAAATATTTTTTAAAATCTTTAGAAACCGTAAAAGGTTAACAGGAGGTGGTTGAGACAAAAAAAGAATGTACCAATTGGAAGGCAGGAAGTCGACAGCCCAGGGGCTCTGATGGCATTATTAACCCTTTCATGCCCGACGGTAGGTATGGTGACCACGAATTTTTTCAGCGTCTGGGGTTTACTAGGAAGCTGCTGTACCATTGACAGCTCATCTCTGCAAGGCAGGTGAGTTTATGACTGTCTGAAACCAAAGAAACAGGTGTATGCTACAAATTATTGTTTTTTTCAGGGTATTGTATGAGGTTTCTGAATTTTAGTTAAGAAAAATAGAAATTCTGAACATTTTTATTTGTTACACCTTATGTACCAATAGCCTCAGTGGGGACTGTGGGGTATTAAAAAAAAAAAAAAAAAAAACCATTGCTATCAAGTGGATTCCGACTCATAGCGACCCTACAGGACAGAGTAGAACTGCCCCACAGAGTTTCCAAGGAGCATCTGGTGGATTTAATTAGTGGTACCACGAAACACTTAGGGTAGGCTTGTGGGAGGAGGCAAGAAAAAAAAAACTATTCTACCTACCAAAAATTCAGGCACACTCAGTAATTCAGAATGCTTCCATTAATGAAAACACATAGCATCAACAAAAATTTAAACAGAAAATAATTGAGTCACTAAAGGGTTAAGGGTAAAGAAAGGGATGGGGGATTAGAACAAAAGGAAGTAAAGTGTGAGGGAGGACTATGAACTTAGCCAAGTTCCTAAGAGAGTTAAAACACAGACTAGATAATTTCCCCTTCCTCCCTCCCTTCCTTTACCCCTCCCTCCTTTCCTTTCTTTCTTCTTACCTGGTCCTCCCTCTCTCCATCTCTCCCTTCCTTCCTCCCTCTCTCTCTTCTTTCTTTCTGCAGAAAATCTTGAAGCACAATAAATATAATTTTTTTTAAAAAAGTACAATATTCCTTGCATTTCATACCAAATTCTGTTTTGACAACAGCAGATTCCTAATTGCCCGAACAATGTACTCTTGATAATCACACAAAATCAGAACAATAATACAGGTACTCTATTTTAATTCTGTGGCTTAACTCTTATTTAATTTTCGTAAGATGATTAGCACAAATCACTACTTACGTACCATCTCTCTTGACCTGACGGATTTGATAATTACCTGTCGTAAGAATTTGCTTTCCTGTTTTATTTCTCTATGTTGTTATCACATAGAAAAGCACACTGTTATTTGTAGATATCAGATTATAGTGTATTTAAATGAGATTCTACTTTACAAACCATACTACTGTAGCCTAAAAAGTAAGTCTAATCTTAGCAGAGTATCTAAGACTTTCATTATATTTAGTCAAACCTTGATCATTTCTACTCTTTTGGTCAACAAGGATAATTCTAGAAATGCGGAGATTCAGAAAGAACTTTAACTTTGTCAACACTAAGATGACTTTAGCGTTGAGAACTCTTATGTGTCTTTAACTACTCTTTAATGTATTTAAAATCCCACCAAGTCTTCAAATTGGCTTATATCAGATGTGCCCTCTTTTAGTCTTTTTGACTGCCCTTCTGATGAAGAGTGTTCTCTCAGCTCTTCAGAACACCCGAGGCACTTTGTTCCCGTGTTTTTTATGCACGCTTGCACCTGATATGTTTAGCTGCTTGAATACAATAGCCATGTTTTGGTTTCGCCAGCATCTCCCACCCCACCAGTCACTGACTTCTACCACATAGCAAACGCTCAATAAACATCCCTGAATTTCCTGCAAGGTAAAAATAGTCTCCCATCAAAACAAGTGAAACCCAATTCCTGGCAGGAGCTTCCTTTCCAAATTTATTTATTTAACCTCAAATTCAAAATGGCAAAAGACTGTGATGCAACCCGTACATTCTTTTTAGACATAAAGAAATAGCGATGTAACGTTCATATATATTCTACATAATTGTATATGCTCTATGTATTTGAATTAAGAATAAAGTAATTTATATAATACCCATTACTGCTGAGTCGATTCTGACTCATAGTGACCCTACAGGACAGAGTAAAACTGCCCCATAGGGTTTCCAAGGAGCAGTTGGGGGATTCAAACTGCCGACCCTTTGGTTAGCAGCTGAGCTGTTAACCACTGTGCCACTAGGGCCTCAATTTATACAATAGAGCTTAAAAAACTTTCTTACAGGTAATAACTTTTCATTTAAATATAGAATGAGACTATGTCTGCATCATTCATTTTTTTCTAATATTTTCAACGAGTTTTAGAAAATTATAAACTATTAAAAACTTCATAAGTACTTTAAAAAAAACAAACAAACCCCAATGCCATCAAATTGATTCTGACTCATAACGACCCTATAAGACAGAGAAGAACTGCCCCACAGGGTTTCCAGGTGCAGCCAGTGGATTCGAACTGCCAACCTTTTGGTTAGCAGCCAAACGCTTAATCACTACGCCAATACTTAGAGAAGTTATAAAGTATTCATCGGTGTAACCTAGTTCCATTCAACATATAACATACACTTGGAAAAAAATAGTAGTCAGAAGATCATGCCAAGTTATTTCTTCTTAAATATTGTCTTTTCTATAAATTACTTTGCAATAATTAAGAAAAAAACATTTTTTCTAAACATGCAATATCTTTGGAATAAATCTAATTTATAAGTATTTTAAATTTTTATATATTGCTGTATGTTAATAACTATTATTAGTTATTAACTATTTGTATGCTCCTGATATGACCTTCAGATGTCACTTTCATGTTGCTGTTAGGTGCTGTCGAGTCAATTCCAACTCACAGAGACACTACGTACAACAGAACGGAGCACTGCCCGGTCCTGTGCCATGCTCACAGTCATTGTTATACTTGAGCCCATTGTTACAGCCACTGTGTCAATCCATCTCGTGAGGGTCTTCCTCTTTTTTGCTGATCCTCTACTTTACCAAGTATGATGTCCTTCTCCAGGAACTGATCCCTCCTGATAACACGTCCAAAGTATGTGAGACAAAGTCTCACCATCCTTGCTTCTAAGGAGCAATGTGGCTGTACTTCACTTTAATACCCCAACCTGTTGCCGGTGAGTTGGTTCCAACTCATAGCAACCCTATAGGGCAGAGCAGAACCGCCCCATAGGGTTTCCAAGGAGTGCCTGGCAGATTCAAACTGCCGACCCTGTGGTTAGCAGCCATAGCTCTTAACCACTACGCCACCAACGTTTCCTCACTTTAATACAGAGGCTGTTTAGTTTGAACTCAAACACTAACGTGTGTCCTGGGCGGAGTTCTGCACTTGCAGCGGTCACAATGCCTCCTCATCTTGAACACTGTGTATCCTCTAACTCTCAAAAGTGCTTTTACTGTCTTTGTTCTTTAGAGAGATGTGCAGGTCTACAGTAACATTAACTGGAATTCATGGCAAAAAGTGGTGAACTAGTCTCTAACTTTAAAAATATATATATATTGTGTATCACCATACTTCACAGAACTTGGAAGGGACATTACCTCAGTGGTTACATGCTCGGCTGCTAACCGAAAGATCAGTGGTTCCAATCTACCAGCCGCTCCGCGGGAGAAAGACGTGGCAGTCTGCTTCCGTAAAGATTTACAGCCTTGAAAACGCTATGGGGGCAGTTCTACACTGTCTTATAGGGTGACTATGAGTCAGAATCAACTCGATGATAATGGGTTAGGTTTTTTAGTTTGGGTTTTTAGGAACCAAGCACTGAACACATGTAGAACATACGACTATTATCTATATCGTATATTGAAAGAGGAAGATGAAATAAGAATAGAAAATAACTTTTTCCATTTATCGGTGGCCATCGGAAAGTTGATTATTCATTTCAAAGTTTAATCTAGATATTTTTGGAAACATGTATTGTTAGTGTGCTTTGTCAGATCATACTTGTCCTTAGCTACTCTTTAATGATATTTACAACTCACCCATATTTCAAAGCTCAGATCAAACATATCCTCCCCTTTGTTAGTCTGCACTAGTGTGGATGTGATTACTGTAATCAGAATGTCTGGTCCTTCCCAAGGCAGCAGCTTGGAGAAAAAAATTTCAGCCATTTATAATGAACAACTATAACAAAATTCATAAACCAAATGTTTCAGTGGAAATTCCATTGTCACCTTACCAGCTTATAGCAGTCCCATACTGAAAGAATATGTCTAGATATCACTGCCTTAGGGAGGCAGGGTGGTATTTGATTTTTGTTTTATTGTGTGATACAAAAGCACAATCTGAAAATAAATACATTCCTTTTCATTGTTATTATTGCTTTAAAATTTTACTGCAAAATGAATAAAATTAGAGAACAGTTCTTTAAAGCTTTAACCAAGTACTGTAAAATTCACATATTTTTTGCCAGTCTAGGGAATACACTCAACATGTGTATATGTGGTAAATATCTCATTGCTCAGAGGCTTAGATTTCTAGTTCTGGAGACAAAAAATATTCTGTAGCCTCCCTGAGGTCAAAACTTCCAGCGGGGGAAACAGTCTGTCAATAACTACTGATCGATTAGCGAAAATATTAGTGATTTATTGAAACAGCTATACGTCTAGCTTTCAATAGCAAACGAAGAAGTAGGCCAGGGGATGTGATGACAATGGAAAGAAGCCTCACCTGTGTTGCTGCTGCAAAAGTAGAAGCAGAGAAGTGGCCAGCTGAAATCAATACTAACTGCAGCGTTACTGACGGGCTGCTTCATCATTACCAGACTGACCAAAACTCACAGGACACCAGGTCAGCTGCAAAGGCCACACCTCGCTGTGCTTTCTCCACTTTACAGTGGGCATGAATGAATCAGCTGTGTGCACGGCTCAATATATACAAAGGTTTGATTGTGCAAACTGACAGAAAACTCTGTGTGACTCATTGACCTTGCTAAGAATTATCCAGTTTGAAAGACTCCCAAATGTTGGAGATGCAGAGATTTCCATAAAAATTAACAAGTCATTAGTGGAAGCAATGGCTGATTAAAACCATTACAGCTTTAATGAAAAAGCATGTCCAGGCTGATAAAAAAAAAAAAAAATCCTTTCTCTCTAACATATCTTGCTAACGTAAGTGTATTATTAGGGAAAAATAAATCCTTTTTCCTGCTGGATGGTACAGTTTCTCCTGGGCTTAGGCTATACCATAGGCCCAGATCAGGGGAAACTCTTTGATTTTACGCAGGCAAAGTTGTATTTTTGAGGAGCAGAGACTTCTCAACACATTCTATGACTTCCTTATACATTCATCTATCCATTAATTTAGTGAATAGTTTTTGAGTGCCTACTATACATGCCATGCATTGTTATTGGTGTTGGGGGTGAAACAGTGTATAATATAGACAAAATCCCTGCCTTCGTGCAATACTGTTGGGGAAACAAATAAACAGCTATATAAGGTAATGGCAGGTAGAGGTAACCATTATGCAGAAAGACAATCAGGGAAGAAGATAATGATAAAGGCCCCTATTTCAGATCCGATGGACAGGGAAGATCACATTTGAGCAGGGATTACAATGAAGCTGGGGTGGCAGGGGGAACCATGGCCACCGAGTTGATTTTGACTCATAGCAACCCTAGAGGACAGAGGAGAACTGCCTCATAAGGTTCCCAAGGAGCAGCCTGTGGATTCAAACTGCCGATGTTTTGGTTAGCAGCCAAGTTCTTTACCACTGCACCAACAGTGTTCTGAAGCCAGGAAACCAAACCAAAAAACCAAATCCGATGCCATCAAGTTGATTCTGACTCATAGTGATCCTATAGAGTCCTGCCAATATCTGGGGGAAGAACATGCAGTAAAAGGAGGTGCAAACGTCTTGACAAAGAGCATGGCATTGATTAGGCATGCTTCACCCAATGCAGAAGTCTTGAAAATGTAAATATAATATAGACAACTTATATATACATGTTATATATATGTGTGTGTGTATATACGTATATACACACACACATATATATATACACACACGCATATAAGTTGTGTTGCTTCTTTCAGGGTGCGTTATTACTCAGCTATTGGGAACTGAAAGATCAATATCCCCTAAGGCAGTGTAATGTCAGGTTCTGTGTAGTAAATATCAACTCATTAAATCCTCAAAACTTAGGATGTTTTCCCCATTAAAAAACAATATGGACTCCTGCAAGATTTATTTGGTGGTCTCAGAAATGTAAGAGTGCTTTAGAGTTAGCCAGAGAAAGAGCCACCTAATCAGTCTGAACTCCACACTGAGCATTACCCTGAGAGTTGGAACTGTTTGATCTCTCAAAATGACCTTGACATGGAATTGTTAAACAGTGGGGAAAATTTATGAATTAAAAAAAAAAAAAAAAAACCTACTGAGTCTGAGATATCATTGCAAGTTGTATGAATATTATGACATAATGTATATATACATGTATTTATTCATAAACATGTACATAAACACATATTACATACCGTAGCAGTGTGCCATTTGCCACGTGCCACTCGAGATTTCTTTCAACAAACACATTGCTATTCAGCTGCAAGGAGTACAGTTACCTGGGAGCCTCCAACTATTAGTACTTTCAGGGCCTGCTGAGCCCATGCCCTCCTGGGCAACATAGCGGTGGCTACTGGGGCTGGCCATTGCTACCCAACCAGAAACTCCTCTAACAGGCAATTTTTGCTCCAGAGCTCCCCACTGGGTTGGCTTGGAGATTGTCAGAGATATACATGATCTGAGGCTCTCCCAGTCCTAGCCTGCTTCCTTCACCTTCGTTCACAGTTCCTACCCTCAGTAAGCTTTCTGAACCCCTATTTACTTCTCAGAATCTGAAACCCAGAGGACCCAACTGACACACGGTTCTAGATGTGCATGTAAATATCTATACATTTCGAGCAGACAAATGCATTACTTGAAACTCTTTGCATTTACTAATTGTCTGATTGGCACAGACTGTTCGTGCTTGACCATTAACCTAAAGGTTGGTGGTTCAAATCCACTCAGCAGCACCATGGAAGAAAGGGCCGGCAATCTACTTCTGTAAACAATTACAGCCAAGAAAACCCTATGGAGCAGTTCTAGTCTGTAACATACGGGGTTGCCATGAGTTTGAAGGCTGACTCTACAGCAGCTAACAACTATTAATGCCTAGAAAGACAACTATTTTGTAGTTAAATGTATTCTACTTGAATGCTACAGGGGGTTTCTCATAACAAAATATGCGGCGTTTGTGTAGAAATTTTCCTGAGCACTTTAATATAGAAGGCAGGCTCACAAGAACACTTTCCTATAGGGTTTGATATAGGATTCAGTTTGGTTGTCTCATGTAAAATGTCTAATTCTAAGATGCTTCTTAGAAGCCATGTTTATATCTGAGATGTCCCCATGTCTCGTAAATCCAGTATTAGAGTGCGTAAAATCTTTACTATGTGATTCTTATTTATGTTGAATTGATAGCATCAACTCTGACTATGTAGGAAACTATTATAATTACAGTAACAGAAATTTAATGTCAGGATGTATACTCACAAAGTATAGAGTGGTATAGAGTGGTTCTTAGAATACAAAAATACACTAATTTATTAATGAGGATTTGCATGGTGCTACCTGCATCCTTCAGGGTTTCCCCACATTTAATCTATTAAAATCTTGACTTGTTCTCAAAATTCTGAGCAATAGAATTGGGGAAATTGTCAGTAACTGATCTTCACTTTTGGAAAAAAAATTCAATTGTAAAAACAGTGCAAGATTTCACCCTTATTATCCATGTGGAGGAGCCCTGGTGGCGCAGTGGTTAAGAGCTTGGCTGCTAACCAAAAAGTCAGCAGTTTGAATCCACCAGCCACTCCTTGGAAACCCTACGGGGCAGTTCTACTCTGTCCTATAGGGTCGCTAGGAGTCAGAAACGACTCGACGGCAACAGGTGTCCATGTGAAATTCTTATTTCCCACATGTTTTTCATAGAAGCAGAAGCATTCAATTAATATGTACTGTTCATGAAGAAATAGAATAATACGGACAGCACTTTATTGTATAAACTTATTTTATAATATCTAAGGATCATTAAACATGAAAAATATTTATCACCTCTGTCTATCAAGATTAATGTACAAATTATTAACGCTATTGTAACAGAGGGCTCTCTATGTGATTATAAACTTATATGAAATTACCTCAGCACCAAAAAATAAATTCACCAAAAAGAATATTTTCTATTACTCAACCCGTTAGAACAGGATATTATTTGAGAAATGTTGTATTTATCGCACTTTAATTGAAAGAAAATCTGGCAATAGCAGTTTTTGTTTATAGAGATAAATTATGTCAATATGGTTCAAAAAAGTAATCTCAGACTTTCCTGACTAGGAAACTGAGTTTCCTGGCCTTCCCCCAGTATTTTATTCTTCCTAGAAATATTAAATGATAATGCTATTTTTCCCATCCCACCTTAGAACTGCACATCAAATGTTATCACTACTGTTTTTCAAGAAACTAACATAAAAAGCCAGTAAACAAGATATTTTTCACTTTAAGTGGGGTTCCCACCACAAATGAACTGCCACAAGAGTAAATAATTCCCTTTTTCCTCCACTAAGTTTAATGGGAACCTCTCAGACCATTTAAGAGTAATTTACGATGCTGAAAGACATCACACCGTACTGAAGCCTAAATGCCCACGAACGATGAGCCATTTTATGGGTGTTAAGTAAGGGATTCAATCAAAGGGTGATTTAAACAGGCAGAAATGATAACATTTTTCTAATGAATCTTTGCTCTATTTGGCTAAAGTACAGTTTCACAATATTGGATTTCTTCCCTACAAGGAAATGGCTCTCACCAGTCATTTCATCGTAGACAAGTGACTTCACCCTTGAGCCTGTTTCCTCTTCCCTAAAATAAAGGGGTTTTATTAGAGATGGTCCTTAACTATGTTCAAGAGCCAGGCACCAAAATGAATGGGTCAAGGTGGGTTTAAGACAAAGACTGCCTTGGGGAGAAGTTTCATCTAAGGCATTCAAATTCAAAATCATTTTCAAATGCCATTGTGAAATGCTTTTAGTCCATGACCCTCCAAATTCCCCACAGTAAGGATTTCCTAAGTTATCTCAAAAGTCTCTAAGACTTTTTCCAGCTCTAAGAAACATTCTAAGAAATTGCTGATAATGTGAACCGATAAGATATAATGGAGTAGAAAGACACACGATGGAAGGGGCGATTAAAATAGGAAGCTGCTGCTGATTCATTATTTTCTCCTGTTACAGAGCTGGATATCAATGTGTGTGCTTCTTTTACTTTACCCCTGAGCCACTCTTTCCAAGAGGAAACTACAGGGAAAGAAAAAAAAATTCCAGCTCATATCTTGTTTTTGTTGCTGTCACTGCCTTCCAGCTGGCTCCTGACTCATTTTGTTTCCTCATACCATACTGTACGATTTCATGTATAAAAATGGAGACCAATCCACAGTGACAAAACGCAGGTCAGTGGTTGCCCAGGTCCAGGGGAGGATATAGGAATGGATTACTAAAGGGTAATGAGGACTCTTTGGGGAGTAATGGAAAGATTCTGGGTCTTAACTGTAGCGTTGTTTGTATACAACTGTCAAAATTCAACAAATCGTACACTTTAAAAATGGGGGCCATTTGTTGTATGTAAATTGTTCCTCAATAAAGTGGATACCAGCAAAAAGAAAAAAACAATTGTAATAACAATGTATCACAATGAGTTGAGTGCTCAGGACACAGCATACCTTTTACTGCAGTTTTGACTAGAAAATTACTAGGCAAGCCTAGTTAAGATTTGGTATTTCCTACCATATTTTCCAGATATTACTTGATTCCCATTAGGTCTAGAAATTTTGTTGAGCTGAAGTTAATGTTTTAAACTGAGATTAGTTTTGCTCCTATCCAACTACCATCTACACCATCTTTACACCATAGCCGTTTAATTTTTTAATGGAGAATTCATTCCTCTTATGCTTATTCTCTTTTCTTTTTCTACACTAATTTGTTTCCTTTTGGAGCTGGCCTTATGGAGATTTGCAATGCTTTCTTACTGCCTTCATTATAACTATTAAAGATTTTCATTACAGTTTCATTTCTTAAATGCAGGCAATTATGGTTTCTATCCGAAACCCTTTTCAAATGGATGTATGAGAGAAGACGGGGAGGGTCTCACATCCCTAACCCTAATAAGACAGACTTTTCAAAAAAAAATTTTTAAAAAGCTATCATATATTTGGTTTTCAAAAAGTATAACACATTTTTATGGAATGGCAAATAAAACAGAGGCATATGTTCCTAAGGAGTGAGAGAAGAAATGAAAAGGCAATAGTGTTCTTCCTAGGATTCAATATTGGTAAGATGTTCTACAGGACTACCACTGAATTATCCTCAAATTCTCACTTATTTAAAATTTAATTTTCCTATAAAATTCATTGTTTAATATAAAAAATGCATGTGTAAGCTATTTTTCAGGACCTAACCCTTTGAGTATGTTTAAGTAAATGTTGATGAAAAATGTTAACAGAGATGTATAGTTAAGAATATGTATTTAAACAGTAAATTGTTTAGTTTTATTTTATCAGAAAAAAAATCTCTGCAAAAAATTTCTGTTTAGGATATTAAATTTCTAAAGAGTCATACTCGATTTTGAATATAGGATCTATTTTGGAAAGCAAATTTAGGATTCTTGTAGACAGACTGAAATTATTTCCTAATATAGATGACTCAAAGAAATATCTGTCAAACAGTGAGTTAAGCCTTCTGAATGCAGACACAGTTTGTAAAAGGAGATGATGTATTTTCTATGGAGCAATAGCCAAAGGACTATTCAGTAGAGAAATAAATAATTAAAATTAAACTACAGTCACCAAAATAAATGAACCATATTCTGAAGCAATAGACTGATTTTAATCCTGATTTTTCACATATCTGTAAGCCCACAAAATGCAAGCATCTGCAGCAAATCTCCACATCACTAATTTGAATTATCAGGATCCCAGTGTAATTTCCAAAGTTGCTCAACACTCAAATCTTGAATGCAATGCAACTGAAAACACTTGTTAGATAATACTGGTTCCAGAGGGACTGCAAAATTAAACACTTTGACAATGACAAAATATGGTGGGATGGGTCTTAAGGGGAGGAACTCTGCACTGCAATCTGTTTATTAAATTCCAGGACTCCCTTCTGCTGCATTGCAAAGCCCCACAACTTACTTCTCTACCAACCAAGACTAGTATATGTGGTTTGTTATGGATTGAACTGTGTGTCCCAAAAATAGGTGTTGTAAATCCTAACCTCTATGCTTGTGTTTATAATCCCATTTGGGAATGAGTTATCTTTGTTACGTTAATGAGACAGGATTAGTGTGGGGTATACCTACAGTCAAACTCTTTTGAGATAGATATAAAAGACAGTAAACAAGGTAGGAGAGCAGAGATGAGGTAAAATAAATGCCAAGACACGTGGAGATCTCCAAAGAACCGGGAAGCAGAAGCTGAAGAGACAAGGACTTTCCTCCAGATCCAATAGAAAAAGAAAGCCTTCCCTTAGAGCCAGTGCCCTGAATTCGGACTTCTAGCTTCCTAAACTGTGAGAAAATAAATTTGTTTATTAAAGATATCCTCTTGTGGTATTTCTGTTATAGCAGCACTAGATAACTAAGACAGAAATTGGTACCAGAAATGGGGTGCTGCTTTAACAGATACCTAAAGTGGGAAGGAGTTTGGAATTGGGTAATGGATAGAGGGTGGAAGAGTTTTAGGGCGTTAAATCTAGTTAAAGCCGAGATTGCCTTGAAGAGACTGTTGAGGGCTCAGAAGGAAGTGAGGAGAGAATATATATAGTGCCAGCAACAGAATGTTGCTAGAAATGTGGATGTTCAATGTGCTTCTGGTGAGGATTAAAAGAAAATGCTAAACATGTGATTGGACAATGGAGGTAGGGCAAAGCTTTTTATGCAGTGGCAAAGAACTTGTCTGAATTATGTTCAAATGTTTTGGTGGAAGGTAGAACTTGTAAGTGATGAACTTGGACATCTGGCTGATGAGAATTCTAGGCAAGATCTTAAAGGGGCCGCATGGTTTCTCCTTGCCACTTATACAGGCACTTCCCAGATTACAAACAACTTTCGTTCCTAAATCTGTCTTTTGTTAATGAGATTAAGCCTGTGACTGATGGATCTAACTAACTACTATAGCAAAAAAACCATCAGCTTAGACTGAAGGGGGCAGAGAAAGAATGAAAGGAAAGAACACTGCCTCTTGGAATTCTACAGGCAGGCAACAGGCCAATGGGGGAGCTACATCTGTTGTCCTCCAAGAAAAGAAAAGTACCATCCCAGGAGAAGCCTGGAGACCAGTGAACTGTTGGAAGGAGCATGGGAAGCAGGGCCTTCTTGGTTTCAAAGGGTGGGGCCACAGCCTGCTAGGTTTCGAAGAGTCGGCTCTTCATCAACTTGTTCCGGAGTGTGGGGCTTCCATTAAGGTATGCCATGCGGTTGGGGCTGCTGCCCAAAGCTGAGGGAGTAGAGTTGCCATGCTCAAGAAGCAGAAGAATGAGGCTTGCTAGGGCCAAGGGGGTGGGGTTGCCACTCAAATGGACTAGGAGAATGGGGGAGCCTAAAGCCAAGGGAGCCAAGTTGCTGTCCCAGAGGGCCTGGACGGTGGAGCTAAAGCCAAGGGCCAAGGGGCCCCTACCCAGAATCCAGATGGCATGGCCAACACCTAGAGTCTGGAGGGTGAGGCCATTGGCCAGATCGTTTTAGAGAAAAGAGGATTATTTTTAAGTCTTGAGAGCTCATGAAAATTGTTTTGCTGAGTTTCCACTTGATGGGTACCCATTATTCCTTCTTTCCCTCTAATTTCTCCCACTTGTAATGGAAATGTCCACCTTGTGTCTGTTCTATCATTGTATTTTGGAAGTAGATAACTTGCAGTCTATATTTCACAGGCTCCCAAATGAAGAGGAATTTTGCCCATGGACTGTATATGCCTAAAGTCTCACCTATATTTGATTCATATGATTCAGAAGATGAGATTTTGTACTTGGAGTTAATTTAAGACTTTGGGGATGATGTGATGGGGTGAATGTGTTTTCCATGTGGCAAGAACACGAATTTGGGGGGGCCAAAGGGTAGCATATTATGGATTGGACTGTGTCCCCCTAAAATATGTGTTGTAAATCCTAACCTCTATGCCTGTGGTTATAATCTCATTTGGGAATGGGTTGCCTTTGTTACGTTAATGAGGCAGGATTAGTTTAGGGTGTACCTACAGTCAATCTCTTTTGAGATATAAAAGACATTAAACAAGGTAGGAGAGCAGAGATGGGGTAAGATATATACCAAGACACATGGAGATCTCCAAGGAACTAGGAAGCAGAAGCTGAAGAGACAAAGACCTTCCTCCAGAGCCAACAGAGAGAGAAAGCCTTCCTGTAGAGCTGGCACTCTGAATTTGGACTTCTAGCTTCCTAAACTGTGAGAAACTAAATTTCTGTTTGTTAATGGCATTCACTTGTGGTATTTCCATTATAGCAGCACTAGATAACTAAAACATGGTTCCTACTTCTCATGAGTTTATACTGTTGTATATGGGTCACCCTGTGAAATAACAAGATAATCAATGTGGGGAGGAAAAAAACTTTAAAAAAGAAAAGGCATAGAGGTAATATCAAAGACCTCTTTGCTGGTGTTTCTAATATTTTATAAGATATACTAAAGTTAATCTTTGAAAGGCAGAAGAAAAAAGTTGACATAAGACCATACAAATACTTTGTTCTTGTTTACAGCCTTTTTGCTTGACATAACCCCACATAGGTGATGTTATCGGACCTTTGATATGTGGCAGAATTAAGTCAAATGTAGGAACTGCAGTTTAAGAAACAAATGTCAGCTTGCTAAAGCCCTCCACATCAAAGCAACCAACAAAGGATTTTGAACACCAACTACAGGAGTGTTTAGGTGTCATCAGAGATATAGGAGATGTGCTATGATATTAGGTACACAGAGGGTATTTTAAAAATATTTATTGACTGAAGGGACTACACACAGAAGCTACCAACTGGAAGCTTGTTGTGTAAATAAAGCACAAAATCATAAAATAATCAGAGAATTGGGTGTTCTACAGTAAGCTGCATATTATGAAGGGAATACTGGGCAATATAAATAAAGGAAGAAACATATCTCCATGGCCACAGACAAGAAACTTAACTTTCATGAACCTCAGTTTCTCTTTGGTTGACAGAAAGCAGCCTAAAGGACTGTTGTTAGGTGCTGTGCAGTCAGTTCCAACTTACAGCTACACTATGTACAACAGAATGAAACACTGCCTGGTCCTGCACCATCCTCACAATCATTGTTCTGCTTGAGCCCATAGTTGCAGCCACTGTGTCAATCCATCTTGTTGAGGGTCTTCCTCTTCTTTGCTGTCGACTTTACCAAACATGATGTCCTTCTCCAGGGACTGGTCCCTTCTGATAACAGCAGTTCATAAGGTTTTCACTGGCTACTTTTTTCAGAAGTAGACCGCCAGGTCCTTCTTCCTATTCTGTCTTAGTCTGGAAGCTCAGCTGAAACCTGTCCACCATGGGTGACCCTGCAGGTATTTGAAATACCGGTGGCATGTCTTCCAGCGTCACAGCACAAGCCACCACAGTATGGCAAACGACAGATGCATGAGGCACTGCTAGTGGTGTACCCGATATTCTTTTACCCCTTCTCCTTATTAATAGAATCCTTCCACCTTAAAGGACTATAGCATCCACACTATCAAGGTGGACAATAATGGATTTCAAATGCAAGATGAATGCTGATCCTATAAGTCCTATAAATTCCAAATCCTGAGCATATTCCACCCCACTCCACACTCCACCTCTCCAGTGGAAGAGTAAATATCTGGAAACTCATCCTTTAAAAATAATAGTCCTAGTAGCGTAAGTATGTACGTGGGCCCAGCCTTTGGTTGAGATTAAACCAAAAAAAAAAAAAAAAAACCCGTTATCAAGTTGATTCCAACTCATAGCAACCCTATAGGACAGAGTAGAACTGCCCCACAGAGTTTCCAAGGAGCGCCTGGTGGATTCGAACTGCTGACCTTGTAGTTAAAAGCTTGAGATCTTAACCACTGAGCCACCAGATTATCAGCTCTAAATTACGTTTAATTTACTTTTTAATAAAAATGTACATGTCACTATCTAAACCCTAAGGTTTAGGAAAAAAAAAATTTTAGAAAAGGGAGGTCATTTCAGGTGGGAGGGACTGATAAGTAAGAGCACATGACTGGAAGTGAGCAGGGCTTACCCAAGACAGGGTGAACAGACCTACCTGCTGGAGTATGGCTTATATGTGATAAATGGATAAATAGGGCTCTTAAACATTATGAAAATAATATTAGGAAGTTTAGATTTCATATGCTAGGCAATGGGGAATCATGGCACATTTCTGAGCAAAGATGTCCGTCCCATGATGACAATATTTTAGGTTGTTGCATAAGCTGGGGGGGCCAAAAGTCGGCAGTTGGAATCCACCAGCCACTCCTTGGAAACCCTATAGGGCAGTTCTACTCTGTCCTATAGGGTCGCTATGAGTCGGAACAGACTCAGCGGCAACAAGTTTTATATAAGCTGGAGAAGGTGCGACCCAACAAAGAAACCTAACACAGCTGAGAGGAAAACTATAATGCAACAAAGAGGTGACGGACACTCAGATTAGACTGGGATGACTGGGAGCAGAAAGGAAAGAAACATTTCTCATAAGAACCCAAGAATTGAACACATATTGAATCACCTTTCAAGTTTCTTCTCAAATGTCTTAATACCAATGAAGGTCTTCTCTGACCACCCCATGTAAAAATCACACCTCCTTTCTTCATCCATGCACTTGCACTGCTTAATTTTTCTCCACCTCACTTATCACCATATGATACACTATAGGTCTTTTTTTTTCTTTAATATCTATTTCCTGACATTAGAATGTAAGTACCATAATTTTGATCTGTTGACTGCTTGATGCCCTGAACGTAGGAAAGGCTTAATAAATCTTGCTGAGTGGGATTGAAAGAATTAATATCCAAAAAAGAAAAGAAAAAACCTCATTATGATTTCAACATTCCTTACCTGGAGTTCTGTTACAAAATTAATATGCAGGAAATAATTTCTGTAAAGAGTCTCAAATTTTATGATCTTAAAGGGAAGTAAAGCAATAGTTCAGTGTCATGAGACAGTAAGAAGATGCAACTCAGACCACTAGATAATCCAAAATGGATCAAAGAATAAACCACAGAAACTGCCAATAGTCTACTTTAAAAAAAAAAAATCAAAAACTGTGGCCGTGAGTCGATTCTGACTCATAGAGACCCTAGAGGACAGAGTAGAACTGCCCCATATGGTTTCCAAGTTGTGCCTGGTAGATTCGAACTGCCAATCTTTTGGTTAGCAGCCATAGCTCTTAACCACTGTGCCACCAGGGTTTTTATAGTCTACCTATCCTTTAGTAAATGTGTATTATGGCAAAACTACTGTTAATTTGTATTCATTAAATAGCCTTTTCTTAGAATTTCAAAGTGTTCACAGAAGGTTCTCATCTGTCATTGCAACGTGACTGGCAGAGAGAAGATGGAGACACTGAGGGGTTAACCAACCTCCCACAGGCTGTCAATTCCAGAACCAGGAATATAACATGACTGGCTTCAATACTAACCTAAAATTTGGGTGTGAGAACCATGTGGTTTGCCAAAAGGAAGTGAGAACCATTTAAATCAGGAAATGAGTATAAGAATCAAGTCTTCTTTCCTTCAGAAGAGCTTAACCAAATATTAATTAACCACTGAGATGGATGGCTGTGTTAGATCATGATGCATCTTAAATATCATTACTTTACTCATCAATACCTAGAAACTTTCTTTAATCAGATGGGCAAGACAAAGGAAATGAGTCCTTTCTAAGCAATATTAATTACACCAAAACATTTATCCATTTTGTTTACAAGAATCACTGAGGTAAAAAGAGACAAATGTGTGAGCACACACACACACACACACACACACACACTCACACACATATACACATACAAAATGGATGCTGAATCACATTCCGATTTTAGACTAGTGTAAGAATAAGAATGAGTTTTCTCAGGAACTGGAAAGAAAAGGAAATACAAATTAATGCACTAGGTCTACACAAAAATTCCAAAAGAAGGATGTGGTACTCAATTTTTGTGACTCAAAGCAGATGCAATTCTGGTTTACCTTTGAAAACTGCATCAGTCAAACAACTCAGAATCAGGTAATTTGGTTTTCTAATTGAATTTATGGAATAGCTCTGGAATTATTGAGAAACAGCGTATGTCTTGATAATTCTAAGACACAGTATAACCCTGTAACGCTGCAAATAGATTATTCCACCCTCATAAAAACCCATGCATGGTGTAGCCTGGTCTTAATCTGGGAATTACAGGTTCACCATCCAGTTCTCACTTTGCCATTACTTACTGTGTAATTTGGGAAAGTTACTATCCTGCTTAGGTTTTCTCATCTACCAAAAGGGAGTCATTTATCATTGCCCTTATTATTCAGAGAATTATTATCATAGATAAGACTGTGTTTCTAAACATTGAAAATTAAACAAATGTACTAATTTAATGTATTAATCTACAGCTTCACATCAATCAGAACTATTAGCACTGGAATTATTTGAAGAGGATAAATGGAGTTGGGGAACTGCCTTTACAAATCAAAACTAAGTATATATGACTAAAACATGGGGCTGCTGGGAAGAGTAGACAATTATAATGATTTCACTTTATTTAAGAAGACATTGGGCATATAATCCAAACAGTCTCAATATATTATTTTCAGGGACCACATAAATAGGAAGGATAAAGCTATTTCACTTAAATAGGGCAAGAACATAAAGAAAAAAAAGATAAGCTAAAATTAAATATGAGACTGGAAATTTGTTTTGGGGAACTTCTAGATCACTTTCTTTGTTTATGTTCTTTGCTCTCTATTTATTCATCACCAGGACCACCCAAACATGAATTTTAACTATCTCTGACTCAAGTCCTCTTGACCAAAATTACAGCTCTTTGACCCAAACAGCATCAAAGTTGAGTTCAATCCAACTACAGGAGGACATCAATCTGGTTCAAACAAAGCTTTGAATAATAACTTTTTTCATTGGGTTGATGGTCTTGAAAACAACTATACATTTTTTAAGGTTGATCTTTAATAACAGAATTATTCTAGAAGTATTTTAGGGGATATTATTTTGTGTGTATGTATGTGTGTGTGTGTGAGATTCCAACTCATAGCAACGCTACAGAACAAAGTAGAACTGCTCCATAGGGTTTCCAAAGCTGTAAATCTTTATGAAAGCAGACTGCCACATCTTTCCTCTGTGGAGCGGCTGGTGGGTTCAAACTGCCAACGTTTTGGTTGGTTAGCAGCTGAGCGCTTAACAACTGTGCCACTGGAGCTCCTTACTCCTAATATGTCCTATAGGCCTTTTCAATAACACATTCTGTAATTTATAACACAGAATAAAACTTGGTTTACAAATAACTTTTAAGAAAAGAAATAAAGATAAATGAAACTTTTTAAAATTGTGCTTTAAGTGAAAGTTTACAATTCAAGTTTTTCATACAAAAATTTATACACACATTGCTATGTGACCCTAGCTGCTCTCCCTATAATGTGACGGCACACTCCTCCTTTCCACCCCGGATTTCCTGTGTCCGTTCAACCAGCTCCTGTCCCTTTTTGCCTTCTCATCTCACCTCCGGACAGGAGCTGCCCATTTAGTATCATGTATCTACTTGAGCTAAGAGCACTCTCTTCGTAAGTATCATTTTATGTCCTATAGTCTGGTCTAATCTTTGTCTAAAGAGTTGGCTTCGGGAATGGGTTCAGTTCTGGGCTAACAGAGAGTCCAAGGGCCATGTCTTCCGGGGTCCCTCCAGTCGCAGTCAGCCCAGTAAGTCTGGTCTTTTTACTAGAATTTGAGTTCTGCACCCCACTTTGAAAACTCTTTTTTCATTGCCTCTAAAAGGATGTCTCAAGATCTGCTCCAATCTCCTCTCAGTGGAAAGCCTCACATTTAGTTGTGAAAACCTGAAATCCCTTCTTTTTACTCTGGACTCAGGCAAAGGAAGCTGGCTGGCAAAGACCAGTGATATTGCTCACCGTATGTCTAAATGGGCTGCAAGGTCCCCTTATGGTAAAATTGAACTTGTATGATTTACTTATATGAAGCAATGGAGCTTGGAGTGTTTTAATGTAATTCATAAACTCAAAAGGGAAAGATCTTAAATGCTGGCCTTAGCCCTGAAATTAATAACCTTTAGCAGTAGTTTTTAAATATTTTAAAATAATAGACCTCTTCTTTTACACAAAATCTTTGGGAGAAAACCCAATGTTAAAACAGATAAAAGGCTATGGAACTGCTTCAGGATCAGGGCAGGGGCCTTACGTTCTCCCCTCTCTGTGCTCCTCACCCTCAGGGATGGTACTGGGGTACCCACCAGAACCCTCAGGGTTTTATGAAGCAAGGAGTCAAGGAATACCCAGCATTGCCTACAAGGAAGGAATCAATACAGCCGAGACCCTGATTTGGACTTTTAGCCTCCAGAACTGAGAGAAAATAAGTATCTGTTCACTGAAGCCATCCATTGCTGGTATTTTTGTTATAGCAGCACTAGGTAACTAAGACACTCACTTAAATACTTAACACTTTACTGAATACAAATAAATTTCTCACTATTGCTTTGTGCTTTAGACATAAACTAATAATCAATTAAATATATGAAAAGGGCATTTGACTAAATTTCTTAAGATGTATTTTGGAAGTCTTGGAGAAATAGGATCTGGTTAATAGTAAAGAGTCAAAGCTGGCTGAATGATATTATATAGGAAATTTATATAAAGGTAATAATGGTTGTTGAAGTGTGGTCCCTAGTGTTAATCTGAAGACTCTGTCTTCTACCACGTTTTAATCCTTTTTTTTAAATACAAAGTTCATGCAAATTATATTTGCGAAAGAAACAATGACATAATTGCAGGTCAAGATTCAAAATAGGTTGACTATGTCCATGAACTAATATGAAGATCAGGAGATTTTCCTTACACTTCCTCTCCACCCTACTCTTTTTCCGGTAGTCCAGACTGTCTTGGTAAATGACACCACCATCCACAAGCGAAACCTAGGAGTTGGTCTTGACTCCAATCTTGCCCTCATTCCCAGATCCAATTAATCAACAAGCCCCACAGAAACTCAGCTCCTGAGCGTGCATCAAATATATTCCCTTGTCTCCATCTTCAATGCTATGACGAAAGTGTCTTGTTTTTTTTTTTTTTTTGAGTAAATCATAGTTGTTTTGCTGTCTTCTTGCCTCTAGTTTTGCATTCCTCAAATCTGTTGTCTTGCCAGAGTAATCCCTCTAAAAGGCAAATCAGATCATGTTCCTTGAGACTTTTCATCATCTAGACCCTTATCCTTTCTTCAGGTTTATTTTTTAGGCACCCTTCTAACTCTCAGAACAAGCACTTCTCTACCATAGTTCCATAATTTTATTTACATTGCTCCTTTGCCTAAAATGTTCCTACTTGTGGTGGGCAGAATAATGGTCCCCCAAAGACATCTACATCCTAATCCCTAGAACTTGTGAATATGTTAGGTTACATGGCAGCAGATATGTTAGGTTACACGGCAAAGGGGAATTAAGGCTGCAACTGCAATTAAAGTTGCTAATTAAACCAAAAACAACCAAATCCATTGCCGTCGGGTCGATTCCGACTCATAGCGACCCTACAGAACAGTGTATAACTGCCCCATAGGGTTTCCAAGGTGCAACTGGTGGACTCGAACTACTGCCTTTTTGGTTAACAGCCAAGCTCTTAACCAGTGCACCACCAGGGCTCCAATGTAATTAGAAGAGTCCTTAAAAGTGGAAGAGGGAGGCAGAAGAAGAGAGTCAGCGGGAAGTGTGATTACAGAAGAATTGTCAGAGAGATGCAAGGTTGCTGGAGTTGAAGATGGAGAAAGGAGGTCACAAGCCAAGGAATGTGGGTGACCTCTAATAGCTAGAAAAAGCAAGCAAACAGATTCTTCCTAGAGCCTCCATAAAAGAACGTAGTCCTGCTAACACTTTGCTTTTTAGTCCAGTGAGCCCATGTCATAATTCTGACCTACAGAACTACAAGAGAATAAGTTTGTGTTGTTTAAGATCCTAAATCCGTGATCATTTGTTTCAGTGATAGAAAATGAATACACTACCCAACCATGTCAATCTGGTGAACACCCACTCAGTCTACAAGACTCAGCTTGATATGAGACGTTTCTTACAAATAACTTTTGTCATAGAGTGTTAAGGATTGGATTGTGTCCTTGAAAAATTTATGTGGAAGTCCTAACCCCTGAAACCTATTAATGTGACTTTGTTTGGAAATATGGTCTTTGAAGAAGTTATCATGAGGTCATATATCATCATGAAGAGGTAAACACGAGGTCATATTGAAGTTGGGTAGGTTCTAATCCCATATGACTGGTGTTCTTATAAAAAAGGAGAAGATACACAGTGACCAGGAGACAGAAGAAGAATTCCCTGTGACTCTGCAGCTCCAAGTCAAGGAATGCCTGGAGCTACCAGAAGCTGGGAGACATTCATGGAACAGATTCCTCCTTAAAGCCTAAGAAGCAATCAACATGGTCAGCACCCTGACCTCAGACTCCTAACCTCCAGAACTCCAAGACAGTGCATTACTGTTCTTATAATCCAGTTTGTGGTATTTTGGTACAGAGGCCCCGGGAAACTGATACATAGGGCTTTTAACTGTTGATGAGGTTTACATGGGAAAATGTTTCCCCCTACTGCGTTATAAATTTCTCCAGGGCAAATACTATGCCTTATTTTTGTATTTTCAGCATCTTGCAAAGGACACTTACTAGATTTTTAATTTCACTGTTTAAAGACTGAAGATGACATTGAATAGAAATATGCTTCACACCTTGCCTGAGGTTCACAATATCAACTGTTGAGTAGAGAATGAAAAGCCTGATTTATAGCAGCTCAGGTGGAAACAAACTAGAGATTTCGACTGATTAAAAGCTCAGTATGAGTCACAAAGAACAAGCAAAAAAAAAAAAAAAATCACCAAACCCATTGTCGTCGAGTCGATTCCAACTCATAGTGACCTTATAGGACAGAGGAGAACAGCTCCATAGGCTAGTAGGGTTTTCAAGGAGCAGCTGGTGGATTCAAACCACCAACCTTTTGGTTAGCAGCCAATCTGTTAACCACAGCACCACCAGGACTCCTGATAAAATACCATCTCTCACCTTAGGCAGTATCTTCATTACCCATTGCTGCCATAACAAAAATACCACAAGCGGGTGGTTTTAAAGAACAGAGGTTTATTTTCTCACAGTTTTGGAGACTCAAAGTTCAAATCAGGGTTTTGGTCAGGCTGACTTTTTTCTGTGGGACTCTCTCCTTGTTTCTGGTGTCAGTTGGCAATTCTTGGTGTTCCTTTGCTTATAGATGAGTCATCAATAGCTTTTGTCTTCTCCCTTGTGTGTTTGTGTCTATTCTGCTCTTTTTATAAGACACTACACAGAAGTGATTAGGTTAAGGACCCACTCTGCTCTGGTATGACCTCATTTATATATAACATAACAATATTTCCAAACAGGGTCATATTTATAAGTACAGGGATTAGGGCTCTCACATATATTTTAAGGGGACACAATTCAATCCATAA
This sequence comes from Trichechus manatus latirostris, assembly GCF_000243295.1. NCBI lineage: Eukaryota > Metazoa > Chordata > Mammalia > Sirenia > Trichechidae > Trichechus > Trichechus manatus. The sequence goes on along the minus strand of NW_004443941.1, from coordinate 10,975,258 downwards.
CAGGCAGCATTAACAGAATGCTATCTCCAGAACCAGAGAATGTTTCCATTTTACTATACCCTGGTCAGACATCTGAGATATTGCGATTACCTTTGGACTTGACTTTAAGAGAGACCCTAACAAGTAGAGCATGTTCAGAGCAGCATGAGGAGACCAACAGGATGGAGATGGGAAAGACTTCACCACTGAGAAGGATGATTTTAGAGGCTGAGGATGAAAATTTGAAATAGAAAAATTTGGATTTAGGTATGGAGCTTAGGGAATGGATTTATAAATATTATCAAAAGAAATCAGGATGAGGAATTAGACCTGGTGACTATGTTTAAAACCAACAAATGAAACCCATTGCTGTTGAGTCAATTCTAACTCACAGCGACCCTACAGGACAAGTAGAACTGCCCCACAAGGCTTCCAAGGAGTAGCTGGTGAATTCAAACGACCGATCTTTTGGTTAGCAGCCAACCTCTTTAACCACTGTGCCACCAGGGCTCCATGTTTAACTTCAGATAAACTGAAAACACAGATAACAGCCCACTGAAAAAGCTCAGTGAACATCCTAGGAAGCAACAACAACAACATGCAGATGGCTAACTGGTGACAGTTTCAGTAAGCATATTTGGATTCGGAAGAAGAAAAGCTTTTTAATAATCAAACCTCTTCACAAAAAAATGTTACTTTGTGAGGTGGCAAGTACACCCTCCTTCTGAACATATAAACAGAGTTTGGATCATTACCCATCACAGAACTAGCAGAGGAGTTGGCTGAGTAGGTATTTAGATTAGAAAACCTCTAATGTTTTAGTTAAATTTATGATTCTTTTTTTTTTTTTTTTTTTTTAATTAAGCCCTTTTCTGCTCTAAAGCAATTTCTGCAATTCACTAGTCTGAGTGAGTTTCACATCTACATTGGTTTAAGACACATTACCACAGACTTTCTGACTCCTAGTAAATTACTTTTAACTTACAAAAAATGTTATCTTAGAGTCACAAAGTCTAGACACATGAATTAGCTCCCCCCAACCTTTATTTAAAAGGAGCCCTGGTGGCACAGTGGTTAAGCACTCAATTGTGAACCAAAACATTGGCCATTAGAACCCATCAGCCGCTCCACGGGAGAAAGATGTGGCAGTGTGGCAGTCGTTCAGTAAAGATCACAGCCTTGGAAACCCTGTGGGGCAGTTCTACTCTCTCCTATAGTCGGAATAAACTCAACAGTAACGGGTTTGGTTTGGTAAGCTTTATTTACTCTGTCATAATTAACATCTCATAAATTTCATATATTTTCTGACCCTCCTGCACACACACAGGAAGGCAATTCAAGAACAACAACAAAACAAAAAACAAAAAACAAAAACCGTTGCCATTGAGTCGATTCCGACTGATAGTGACCCTATAGGACAGGGTAGAACTGCCCCATAGAGTTTCCAAGGAGCGCCTGGTGGATTTGAACTGCCAACCTTTTTGTTAGCAGCCATAGCTCTTAACCACTACACCACCAGGGTTTCCAATTCAAAGACAGGGATTTTTTTTTTCATTGTATATTCTCTTTTAATGAACAAAAGCAATTAAGCAAAACAAGTCAAAAGCAAGCTGAGCTTTTTCTTACTGAGCAATCTAGAACGAAAGGCTTATCTGATTTATGTTAAAACTAGTTCAATGTAAACAGAATTTTAATACCCTAATCAAGAAAAGTCAAAAAATAAATTAAAGGAAACAACTTGCCTTTGTTATTTAGAGGCAAAATGATGGCAGAGTAATTTCTTGGTTAGCATTCTTAGACTCACTTCCGATATGATTTTTGTGTGTGTGTGTGTGGAGAGTTAACAGTAATGCAAGTCACTATAAAATGAAATGCTAAAGATGTATCACAGGAAAATATTTTGCAATTTCCCCCATACTCCCCCCTCCCATCTAACTTCCTTTCTCAATATATGTGACTCAATGAGTCTTTAAAATATGTATACACAGAATATTTTTTACTTTTTTTTCCTCTCTCATCAATTTTTTTCTTTCTTTTTTTTACCATCTCTTCCATGTAGTTTGTGGTTAAATTTTACTTTTTGTTTTCCTTGAATATTAAATTCGTTTGAGTTATCCATCAGCAGCTGACACCCAATACTCTTCCACATGCCCTACTGAGCATTCACTACCTTCCAGATATACATCACACACTTTACAGATCTGCACATATTTAATGCCCATAAAGAGAGGTAGATTTTGATGTCTACATTTTACAGATGAAGAAAATGAAGTTCAGAGAGGTCAAATAACTTTCCTACAGCTACATAGCTAATAAATACGACATCTAGGGTCTAAGTAGGAGCCCTGGTGGAACAGTCGTTAAGGGTTTGGCTGCTAACCAAAAGGTCAGCAATTTGAACCCACCAGCTGCTCCATGGAGAAAGATGTGGCAGTCTGCTCCCGTAAAGATGTACAGCCTTGAAACTCTATGGGGCAGGTCTTCTCTGTCCTATAACCTGTTGCCATCGAGTTGATTCTGACTCATAGTGACCCTACAGGACAGAGTAGAACTGTCCCATAGGGTTTCCAAGGAGCGCCTGGTTGATTCGAACTGCCAACCTTTTGGTTAGCAGCTGTAGCACTTAACCACTATGCCACCGGAGTTTTCTCTCTGTCCTATAGAGTCGCTATAAGTCGGAATTCGACTCGACAGCAATGGGGTATGGACAGGGTCGAAGTGAAGGTTTACTCAATTTCAGCCACCCTGATCTTGGGCTATATGCTTTTGTATCAAGATTTACTGAATATTTCCCATATACCAAGCTCTATCCTCAGTACAAAACTGAAAATAACAAAACCCTGCCGTCAAGGGTCTCACATTCTAGCAGGCGTGATTGACAATTTAATCAGTAAAATGTGGCAAGAGAATTTTATAACAGAGGTAAATACTAGGTGAAGCAATGGTTCTAGGGAAAGAATAATCCATTTTGCCTAGTTTGGGGTGGGGGGAGCATTGTTTACAATGAGTGAATGCATACTGCTAACAGAGCTGGTCCCTGATAAAAAATAAAAGTAAAAATATGGTTCTTTTCTTCAATGGCTTCTGCTTCCTTGGTGACTCCGGGCACAAGGCAACATCATGGGCTGACGGCTCCCAAGGCTGCACGGATCTCACTAAGGCTCATCAAGAGCTGGACAATTCCATCTGACACGCTTCCCTCATGAAAGCATACTTGTCTAGTGTTTCATATCATCAGATCCCTGCTTACGGACAGGGAACCACCACTCGTCCACCAGTTTATTGTACTCTGGTGGCTTGTGTGTTGCTGTGATGCTGGAAGCTATGCCACCAGTATTTCAAATACCAGCAGGGTCATCCGTGGTGGACGGGTTTCAGTGAGCTTCCAGATTAAGACAGACTAGGAAAAAAGGCCTGATGATCTACTTCTGAATATTAGCCAAAGAAAAATCTACGGATTTCACAGAATATTCTCCGATACAGCTGTAAGATAAGCACCTTATGTTGGACGGCACTCAAAATACACAGTGGTCACAGCATACCGATGATCATGAAGACGGCACAAGACCAGGCAATGTTCCGTTCTGTTGCGCGTGGGGTGGCCATGAGTCAGAACTGACTGCAGGGCAACCAATGACAGCAGCACATTAGTTAGACTATGTGGCACTTTCAAATGTTGTATGTTAACTTTTCTGACAGCAGGGAAGGGCCATTGAGAGATTTATCTTGGGTAAGGATATTCTTTTTCAGTGCTCCTTCAAATCCCATGAAATACGTAACGATCTATGTACGGAGCTTCTCTAGCTTCTGAGGTTGCCCTCTCATGCCACTATCATTACTCTTCAATCTTTTCCACCAAATAATGCCTTGCTGTCAGTCACGACACGATCGTCTTCTTTTCCTGCCCCTGGAGGAGCTTCGCTCTCTCACCTTCCACACTCCTCTCCCTGCTTTTTATTGTACTCTTGTCATTCTTTTAACCACCTCCTTTCGTAGGTTTGTTTAAGTATCTGACAATATAGCTCCATATAATGCATTCTCCATGCCTGGGTCTATAGTTTCTCAAATGTGTCCTAAGAACATTGTCTCTTCTTTCTTAACAGACTCTAAGGACCAAATTTCCAACCCCTAAAGCATAAGCTGTATAAAAATGACTTGTTCCTGTTCTACCTAATGCCTCTTTCATCACAATCTCCATTAAAAAAAGAAAAAAGTCATTATAATCAACTGTATCCATTGTATGGACATTTATTTATGGCATTTTAAAAAATGTGATCCCAGCATTTGCTGTTCTGCTTTCCCTTTGTCACACTCCCTTTACCATGGTCTGTTATGGGCAGCAATCCCAAAACATAGCACAGAATGTCCATGGGGGAGCATCTCATAAACTTTTCGAAGCTACCACGTTCAGTTTGATTCCTGTTTTTTTTTTTTTAAACACACAGTCAAAACTTTATATAATGGAAGTTGTAATGACCTTTACAGAAAGATTTGAAAGAACCCAGGGATACCTTTACTACTATGAAAACCAACTGTTTGGTTTCTGGGATAAAGGATAAGGATAACTGAATAACCACATCCCTTCTCTCCATCCCTTTCATAATAGGCCAACTTTCCTTAAAGCAAGATAATAACTGTTCTATTTATAGGGAACAAAAGCATTATGGGGCAAGTTAACAAGTTGTACATTTCACTGTAAGTGGAAAAAAAAATCGAAACTTTCCACCACGAATAGCAAATTACTGCCTCATAGAGAGAAAAAGCTAACTGGCTGAGTTGGTAGTACTCTTCCCAAAATGGATGGATATAAAAACATTTTGAGGGGGTAAGGATATAGAGGTTACAAGGGTAGGAGAGGTTAAAAGCACTGCATCCCAGTCCCTCTTAGACCTACTGAACAAAATTACCTGTTGCAGTTCTTAAAATTTTGTGTTTTTTAAAATATGCCCCAGGTGATAGGAAGGGGGCCACCAAGACTTGAAAACCATTGGGTCAGAACAATGGTAATAAGATCCAAGGTTTGTAATGGAGTTTGAGATTTTGTTCAGATGTTCTAACAGGGGAGTGGGCTACTTGAGCAGCCTTGCTTAAAAAGTGGTCCTCATCTAATGAAAATCCGATGCTGTCGAGTCGATTCAGACTCATAGTGACCCTATGGGATAGAGTAGAATTGCCCCATACAATTTCCAAGGAGCACCTGGTGGATTCAAGCTGCTGACCTCTTGGTTAGCAGCTGCAGCTGTTACCCACTATGTCACCAGAGTTCCCTCCTCTATACAGGACATGACATAAGTGAAGTCGTTGAAAAGAGATACAGTGACTTTGCCTAATACATCATTCACCAAACCAAACCCATTGCTGACAAGACGATTCTGACTCATAGCGACCCTACAGGATAGAGCAGACCTGCCTCGTAGGGTTTCCAAGGAGTGGCTGGGGGAGTTGAACTGCCAAGCGTTTGGTTGGCAGCCTGAGCTCTTAACTACTACACCACCAGAGCTCCACGCCATTCAAATTACTCCATAAAAGTAATGAGAGGACCAATACCAAATAAAATTGTCCCCACATTCATCAAATCATGATTTGGCTTCTTTTTGGATCACTCATTTTCTCTTTCTTTCCATAACAATGAATGACTCCTAACTTCAGCCAATCCTCCCACAAAGAAAGCCACTGGTCACAGAAAGTACAGCTGGGTCAGAGAAAATCTAGCCATACCAAAGAGGAAGCAGTTCTACGTGCATGCCCTGCTGATTGTCGGTCAGATAATTCATTCTTTTATTTAAACAAATAATCACTGGAAAGACCTTTACAATAAGCCATAATTCTCTCAGGTCAGCACAGCATCAAAAATATCTGTCCCTAACCTTAGCAGATTTCTGGCAGATTCTGCTGCTAGTAATCTATAAACACCTACAGTTACCTTGTGAACTCGGATTTCCCTGAGAACTGGAATCACAATTGGCCAATTCAGGGATTTCCATCCCTCTGGCAGCACTTGAAGCCATTCTAAATTTGATTGTTTCCTTGAATGGAGTAATCTAATTTTCTCCAAATGTCTGACTTTATCATGCCAAGTCCAGAAAATGAAATGGAAAACTGGGTCAGTTGGCCAGGTAAATTCAGGCCAAAAAAAGAAAATATTGCCTAGAAGTCCCATATAAACCACGAGTAATTTTAATTTCCTACATTAATTCATTCACTGTCTCAGGAGTCTAATTTCTAGTCTATGGCTGGGTGATGTAACAAATCTTTTTTCCAGATGAGAGAAAATGTTCTTCTCAGTTCACAGCTCAGGTAACATTGCTACAATTCTCCATGTTTATTTCCAGTAAATACTAATAATTAATGGAGAATACTTCAGCTGCTACTATTCTGTATGGGTTATCATGTGGGCACAGGTACATGGCAATTCATAAGCAGCCCCACATAAAGTAGAATCTTCTTGGTGATTTCAGTAATAATAACTAAGACTGAATGAAACTATTTTTTGTCAAAAGGACAAGTAAAATGACCCTCATTTTAAGTGAAATATGGCTTTAGACACATATATATGTATGTATATTCATTACTGCCTCTTAATTCAGAGATTTCCTACCACTGTAATTCTTCAATGTAGGGTCCATGGCTTTATCTTTATTACTGCTTTTTAATTTACAGATTTCCTGCCAATGCCGTTCTTCAATGTTAGGTTCCAGGGCTTCGGATAGTTGGCTGCGGAACTGAACTCCTTGTTAAAAGTCTAGTTGATTATGTGAACTTTCATTCCTGGGATGGGAAAAAGTAAAAGGCCTTTGGGTGTATACCTACAATTTGAGAATCTGAGAAGAAAGAATTTATTTTTCTTTACATAAGAAGCACAATCTGGCAAAAGATTAAGTTCCTCAAGAAGTCACAAAGCATCAGCCTATTTAGGAGCCAGTCTTCCAAGGACCCTCTGCCTGTTGCCTATAAACATACAGAGACATATAAAAATGAATTATTTTCCTCTTCATGAATAAATCTTTGTTTAAGAGTGACTATTAGAGGAATCTTGAAGGAAAACATTGACCATCAGCAGTTGTGGGAGGGGTTTTCAAACACCTTCCAGAATCTCCCAAGGCCACTGGGACCAGAAAGGAAAGGAGAAAGATCAAGAGTGTCACGTCTGAGACCTCCTTACTCCCAGTTCAACCAGAACAATTCTGCGTTTGTTGATTTCACTTGTTTGTCCTTCATGGAAAGATTTCTCTTGAAGCAAAACAGAAAATAACATTTGAAAATCAGTGTACTAGTGTAAGTAAAAATAATATCCAAAGGAAATTTTTTAAACTTGGGCTAGCCTGTTGGTCAGTCAGTCATTAAACAAGTGTTTGCTAAATATTCATTTGCGCCAGCCAGGGACCCTGGAGATACATCTGAGGAGGACAGAGATCTCCGCCCTCACAGAGCTTATATTCTGGTGGGAGGAAGACAGACAATAAACAGTAAACATAAAAAAATGATGGTTAAAAGGCGATACATGCTTTTAAGAGAAACCAGATAGGGCTAGAGAAGTGAGGGAGAGAGGCAGATCGCAGGATGAAGTAGAGTGATCAGGATGAGGCTCACTGAGAAAGTGAAATTTGAGCAAAATCTTGAGGATGCGAGGGGACTGGCCAATTATTCAAGTATCTCAAGGTAATTATATGTTATTTATCTATGAGAAGTACCTAATTAATTTTCCTTGAAAATTGGCTCTAGAGGTGGCCAAGTGGTTAATAGCAAGCACAATGTTATATTACTCTGTGAAGTCATTACCCATAGCAACCGTATATAGCATAGAGTATAACTGCCCCATATGGTTTCCAAGGAGCGGCTGGTGGATTTGAACTGCCAACCTTTGGTTAGCAGCCGAGTTCTTAACACTGGGCCACCAGGGCTCCTGTGAAGTCATTAGTGGGGCAAAACAATTCACAAAAGGTTTTCTCTGAATGAGAAAATAGTTACAAGTCTGCCCCCTACACTCCATAAACTTGCATCTAAAAAGCAGCACTTTGCCAATGAACCCCTAGGTTTGTTCAAAGCTGATGCAAGTCCATTTCAGCTTCATTGCCATATGCAAGAGAAATGCAAAAGTGCCAAGAGTTACAGAGATATCTAAATAGTTCCAATTAAGTAGAATCATCTTTAATGTTTATGGTACAACTGTTCTCATCGTATGTGGGCCGTCAGACACTGGTGTCCAGTTAGTTACAACCTCAATCACAGAATCACTATAATAATTATGGCATTATTAATATACTAGGAGGAAGTTATTAATGCTTTTTTTATTAAACCTTTTGCAGATTACAGATCATTAGTTTACACATTCATTTAACCTAAATGCACATGGTATCTTTTTTTTAATTGTTGCCATTGATAAGAACTCTTTTCTAAGCAATTCTGCAATTTATCATGTAATGCTACCCTTCTATAATAGGGTATTTTTATTGCCCCATATCACAGATGATAACATTTAAATACATGAGGCTAAATTATTTGCCCAAGGAAAATAAAGAGCAAAAATGGGATTTGAACCCAGATTAAATGACCTCATGATTCAAGCTCTTACCCACCATGCTACACTGCTCTCAGTTATAAGGTGGAAAGTTTTTCTCCCCTAAATGAAAACCTTGAACATGAGAAGCAATGGTATCCTAGACAACGCTCTTTGAGAGGTTTCCTTCACACTAAATCTAAATTTATTTTTTAAGAACAAGAAGACGAACTCCTGTTCCATGATTATTAGTGTTTAATTGGAAGAAAATCTTTGAACCACCTTGAGGTTGGTTATTCTGTATTAGTTATTTCAGTTCAAAGTCTCCCCAAGGTTTTGCCTGTCATAACAAGCAATATCTCCTATTATGCCATATAATTCAAAGGGTGCCAGCAGTTTATTTTTAGATAACCTCTAATGTTCTTCCCTGCTCCAAAATTCTATGATCCTAATTAACAATTCAAATTTCTTTGCTACATGAACTAAGCATTCTGTGAAATTACACTGCTTCTTAAAACTACTGGTCAACACAATTTAAGAAAAAAGTCTTACCTGTCTAAAAGTGTTGATGTTGATTTTTTTTAAAAAAAAATATAGATTAAAAAAATATATTCTCAAACGGATAAAGAAGATAAAGTCATTTCTTGGAGAGGAATCATCTTTTTATCAAATCCAGTATGTTATAATAACAAAAGTTTTGTTATTTGCAACATATTTCAGTAAGAAAATCAAAACCGAACCCCTTGCCGTCAAGTCGATTCCGACTCATAGCGATAGGACAGAGTAGAACTGCCCCATAGGGTTTCCAAGGAGCGACTGGTGGATTCGAACTGCCAACATTTTGGGTAGCAGCCATAGCTCTTAACCACTTTGCCACCAGGGCTCCAGCATCTAAACTTATATTTATACTGCTTCACTTTCAAACTATTAGAATATAGAGTCCCTTCTGTGCTCCTTTCTGAGCATAAATTCATCTATTTAAAGTCTAATACAATCCTTGATTAGTTGATCAATTATTCAACGTCACCACTGTTTATGGAACGTACAGAAGCATGGCAAACTTCTCATCACAGAGCCAGAGTACAAACATCCAAATGAGCTATGACTTTTATTAGTGCCAGATATAACAACAACAAACCCAATGCCGTGCAGTTGCTTCTGACTCCTAGCGATCCTACAGGACAGAGTAGAACTGCCCCATAGGGTTTCCAAGGCTGTAATCTTTAGGGAAGCAGACTGCCACATCTTTCTCCCAAGGAGCGGCTGGTGGGTTCGAACTGTCAGCCTTTTCGTTAGCAGTCAAGTGTTTAACCACTGCACTACCAGGGCTCACAAATATAACAACAAGATTGAGTAAATCACAGTAAAAGAAAAATATGTACTCTTCAAGTAACTCTTCTTGGTTGTACCCAGAATTGATGGACATATAGGCTAAAGATCAACTGCAACATAAATACTGAATTCAAAATATTCACATATCCTTCTGTGTATATCATACTGATGAAGTAGATGTTTAATGTCAGATTTTGTAAGGTGAAATTCGGGTCTTTCCAAGCTCTGCGACGGTGAACTGGGAGCATCCACTAGTGCCACAGCAGAGATCACAATAATTACCAAAGTTACTTCCTAGTTCGCATATGCACAAAACACGGGCATTTCAATACAGCAAAATTCTCTCAACATCCAAAAACTCTTCTGAACAATGCGGTATACTAAATATTACGGCACTCAATGAGGAAATAACGATTTATGAATTTATACAGAGGGAGAAAAGGAAATATGATGTTTTCAAAATGAAATTAGTTCTACATCAAAACCACAGGAAAATATATTTAAGCTCTAAAACACATACGTATCATGATGTTGGTGACTGGAGGGTAGGTAACTCATTGACAAATTAGTCATATAGCAACACAAGAGTTGTGAGATAGTAAGAAAAATCATGGAAACAAAAGGCAATGCATTTAGAAAAATTCTAAATGCTTTATTCTTCTCTAAATATTTATACAGATCAAATCTATTTTAAGAGGAAACAGAACATAAGCTGTGGTGTGACATTCAGATAAAGTTTCAAAACACATAGTACTGGATATTTCTCATTAATTAGTTGCATTGGAAACAACTATACTTAGGAATCAATACAATTAGTCCTGAGAAAAACTATGTTCGTATTTTCCTTATAAACCGTTCTAATTTATGAGCTAAATTTTATTAATATAGCAAGGTGTATGCAATTTCTGTATGTGTAACATATGCTTTACAGTTCTACTCTGAATACTCTGGTCTTCTAGAAACATGAAGATTCTGTATGAACAAACACAGAAGAAATCAAAGTGATGATGCTCCTGAATCCTGGATAAGAGTCCACTTGACTTATGATGTCAGATTTATAAATGCAAAGAATACCAAATATGCTCACATCACAAGACAAAGCTTATATTTTTGGTTTATCTGAGAGCTTACAACCCAAACTCAATTTCAACACAGGTCTTACGGCACATCACACTTGATACTGTGAGGTTAAAAAAAAAAGAAAAAAATCGTGGAACCCACAGAAACTATCATAACATCAAAAACAAATTTCAGGAAAACTAATAAACCTCTTACCTCATAAATAGTGAAAGTTAGAAAATAAAGTCTGATTGTTTGCCATTGGTACAGTCAATCACGTTAAAATGTTTGAATAACCTTAAACACAAAAATCCATTCACTTTAGTTCCTTGTAGACTCATTGTTGTGCATGTGCTAAGTCATATTATAGTGACTTTGGAATGATGCTTTACTAGAAATACTGCAGCAGTGGGAAGGAATAGGAAGGATAGGATACGAAAGAAAGTTTAGAGACAGAGACAGAGGATTCCATGTATTTGTTGCCACAATTCTTTCTGGTTATTTGAGTAAATTTACCTTCCCTTTTTATCCCCTACTTTATCCACTCCAACCTTCCATGTCCTCCTCTACAGCTCTCTTCCAATTTGTCCCCCTCCCTCCCCCGCCCCAACACGGAGCCCTGGTGGTGCAGTGGTTAAGAGCTTGGCTGCTATCCAAAAGGTAAGCAGTCTGAATCCACCAGCCTCTCCTTGGAAACCCTATGGGGCAGTTCTACTCTATCCTATAAGGTTGCTATGAGCTGGAATCGACTCAACAGCAACAGGTTTGGTTTTGGTTTACACACACGTACTTGGAGTCTTGGTGGTACAGTGGTTAAGAGCTCAGGTTGCTAACCAAAAGGTTGGCAATTCAAATCCACTAGCTGCTCGTTGGAAACCCTATAGGATAGTTCTACTCTTTCCTATAGGGTCCTATGAGTCTGAAATGACTTGAGGGCAACGGGTTTGGTTTTTTTTTTTTTGGACACGCACATACTTAAGTCATAAAAATGGCAAATTCAAGATACAGTAATAAAAATGTCCTGGAAATACAATGGACAAGAAAAAAGACAAGCTTGCTGCTCTCACGGAGCTGACACTCTAGTAGGAAAAGTGGACATTAAATATATAACCACACATATAAATTTATAATCACAATTATGATGATTGTTATGGGAGAAAAAAAAGGTACAGGTCTCTAGCAACCACAGCACCAGCGTTTCACTGACAATTATCAATCTGGGCTCCTACCTATTAACCAGCCCTTGTGTTTGGGTTTGCATGTGTAACTTATTTTGACATTTCTTGATTTAAATGATCATTCATATCTCTCAGACAACAATGGAATTAAAAAAAAGAACCAATCAATCAATCAATCAGTTGTTAGAATGAAATGACCAGTTAAACATACACGGAAAATGAAACAAATGAAAACAAGCAAGCAAAAAAGAAAACAAATATCCCAGAAAAATACATAAACCTAAATTCTACACAGAACAGAGGACTAAGTCAGCATTCTGAACGCTCCTAATAAGAATACCACTGACACCCCCAGACACCCTTTTAGCTCAGTGGTGAAGTTACCTCCGAGGTTCACTGTTCAGCCTGGGAGTCGGCAGCCCCGTAAAACCAAATGAGACTAACGAGGTACAGGAGTCCAGTGACAAGGGCCAGAAAGCAGAAGGGGACAAGGAAGCTGGTGACAGGGAACCCAAGGTTGAGTAAGGATATTGTTGATGTGTTGTGAGATTGTTAACCATTGTCACAGAGCAACATTTGTAGTAACTGTTAAATGA
>NW_004443941.1:10881240-10962517 GCF_000243295.1 Trichechus manatus latirostris | reverse complement strand
GGTTGAGAAGTTAGAGGGTTAATATGTTGTGGGGTTGTTAACCAATGTCATAAAACAACATGTGTACTACTGCTTCATGAGAAACTATTTGTTCTGTAAGCCTTCACCTGAAGTATAATAAAATAAAATAAAAAGAATACCACTGACAAATGTCAAGCCAAAAAAGAGAGCGAAGAGGATTTCCCAAAGATCATCTGGATCCAGCTACCCAGAACCAGCACAAATAAGGTTGTCTCTGGATAGTCTCTCTCTTCAGCTATCCCAAAGAACGCTATAAAAATTCATTGGAACAAAGTTGATTCTTTCTTAACCACATCCAGTTAAAGAAAGCATATCCTTGCTCAGAAAACATGAAAATAAATCCAAATAATTGACTATAAATTTTGAAAAAGAACAACTTTTGCAAGTTGCAAAGACTAGGCACTGTGCTCTGTGGAGTGAGAAAGCCTTCATTCCACTCCTTGTGATTCTGCCAGCACCATGTCTGACACGTAGCCGTGCTCCCTAGTACGTCATCAGCTGAGTTAGCTGGCATTTTCCTGTACAAATGGTAAAGGATTTGGCATTTTCTCAACCCTGAAACATTAGGAAGTGTGGAGGGATCCACATCAATCCTACATGGATACACAAAGTGATACCAGTGCTCATGTCTGAAGAGAGGACTGTGGTAGGAGGAGGAAGAGGGTTATCAAAAGGAATGTTCTCTTTACAGGTCGTGCTCGCGCTGTTGTTTTTTGTGGTTGTTTGTTTTTAATAAGATGTATTTCTCTACCACTGGTGGCTTAAAACTTGAGAAAATATTATCAAAATCACGCAGAAGAAATCAAAGTGGTGATGCTCCTGAATCCAATTTCATTTCTAGATTCAGAAAAGCAAGATACAAGTCCATAGAGGTTCATTACAGAATCCCGCAGTTCAGTACTCCTTCAGAGAAAAGTGGCGTTGAGAAAAAATGCTCCAGGATTATATTGTAATATAAAGATATGTGAAGCATGAGTTTACAGTGCAAAGCAAGTATTTTTAACTGGCCAGGTTTACCTGATGCACATCTAGGATTTAACCTGATGTAGGAAAATTTCTACACCTCTTTTCACTCTTGAAACAGGCAACTCCAAGGCAAAGATATCTGCCTAAGGGAGACCCTTATTCATCTTATCTTTATCTTTTCTGAATTCTGATCTCACTTTTGCCCATCCGTTTTCATTCTCCTACTCTATCAGTACTCTTGATTGTGGCTGCCATGTCACAGCCCTAACTGTCGTTTTGCCCTAGAATGCAGATTTGTTGAATTAATTTGCTAAGTAAAGAAGACTTACAAACCACGTTTCTCATTTCTGTCCATCTAATTAACCAATATGTAAAGGTCACCACTGTGAGATGGCAAAATATTCAAGTTCATCTTGAGATCTTTCCTCATTTAAGATGAGAGAGCACTCTGGTCCCATTCATAGAAGACTACAAAGGAAAAATTCAGATCCTTGTCCTCTGCAGTTTTATGCTGAGTGAGGGAAAAAATCAGATGAGAATCTAAGTAAAAATACGTTTGACACGTGTGCCCACAGAAAACATTTAAGAGTGACCTAAAAAAAGTGAACGAAGTTAAGTGACACTTATATTAATTACACCAAGATAAATATCAACTGAATATAAACATGAACTATTCCGGGTGTAGAGTTAAATGACTGTATAATTATAAAATTACTTTATCACAAAATTATGAATACCTATGTATGTACATATGCGTCAAGTTTGTGTATATACATGCATTCACATAAATATATACATGAACATATACAAATACATAGACATATAGTTCACTTGCTCCGCACAATAAACTCTAAATACCGTTCCCTCTATGTTATCTGGAGTCCTGTACTAAAGAACGTGTTGAGAAATCCTCATGTAAGAGAGGGCTATGGATGGGAATTTGGACTCAAGGAAAAATCTTTAGAAAGCACCCTAAATGGTACACAAAATCTCCGAAAGATCTGATGCATTTTGTCATCTGTATAGTTTGCAGAAGGCTTAAAACGAGATTAAATTATATTATTGCAAACGGTGGACCAAAACACAGCTGCAAATAGCATACGTTTTCCTTTGATTGTCTCAAAGCATCTAAACAGCATTTGTTTTTAAAGCTCTGTTTTGCATAGTTAAAACTTTGGTATCTTTTCTTACATATTGCCCAGCTCATTTCAGGTGCTTTTTCAAGCAGAAAAGGTTCCCTGCTACACAACACAAACATTAAGGAGCAGAACTGTGAGCTGTGGTCTCAGTTCCCAGGGTTAAGATTCAGGCCATCAGAAAGATCCGGTGAAGTCAAGGATACCACACATTCCTGCATTTAAAAATGCTCATAAAAACTGTAGACCGCGGGCACGTTCACTAATATATAAAGATTGTTAACATAAAGGCTATCCTATATAATATCACAGCTGCACACTGTCTACTTTCTTTCAATCAAAACACTAAACACAACTGCATTTTCACTGTGGATGGTTTTGAATGACAAATTAAACATGCTTCTCAATTTGTACCAAAGCCGTCAAGGAGTACGCATGCCTGACTTACCAAGCGGTGCAGGAATGTATACCTGGTTGGTAATGTTCTTAAAGCAAAGTTAGTGAGCACAAAAGAGAGAACGGGCTTTCCCAGCTCCTACACCAAATTGCCTTTTCAGGTTATCATGGAGCTAACGTGTATGTACAACACTGAGCAGACAACAGATGACAAACCCACAGCAGGGCCATTTCAATGCTACACATTCTGACACCTACATCTCAGTGCTGGGGCAGGTGTGTTCCAGGGCTGAACGTTCAAGGATGATATGGTTATAGTGACTACACTCATCATTTAACTGCTATTAACTGATCCTGCAAAAACTGACACCCAAACCTGTAGCTGAGTTCTAAATATACTACTTAGGCAAGCAGCTCACATTAAAAACTCACTCTAAAGAGCAAAAAAGGAGTGAAACATTTTGATGGATTTTTCTTACCTTAAATACATAAAATATTCATTAACACACATACCTACCTCCCAGTGCCCATTACCAGTGCCAAAATGTCTAAATATATTTGCATTACTTAGGCACATTGTAATTTATACAGATGGTATTAAGAAGTAAAATAATGTAATACCTTTACTTTTACCTATGGATTTGATGAAATGGTTCCATGAAGAAAGGATTTCCAGAGAACGAAAATAGAGAGGAGAGAAACAACAGTAAGAATTATGAATACATGTAAATGCACGACTATCTGAAAATTAAACAAGAGAAGGAAGTATAAATAGGGATTTGAAGACAAATGGAGATGCAATCAGTTCAGGTTGAGAATTCTGCCTTTTTAAAGGGAAGTACATGCAAGGAAACTGGAAGGCCCATGCTCACTTGGAAAGATAATACAAAAGGGAGAAACACAATGACTGAAGGTAGAAAAAGTACTGATTCCGTGGAACACTACACTCAGCATTCTAGAAGCCGGAAGCCAGTGATGTCTGCATGTTCCCAAACCACCATGCATGGATGAGAAATGGACTCTTGTTGATACAGTAGGTTAAACTGAGAATCTTCTTTCAGATATTAACTTCTGATGGCTCAAGTTTTTCTTTCCTCTAACCACCCTTAACTGCATAGGCTGATAAATGTATGGACATTTTCATTCACCATTTCTTATGTCTCATTTATTTGCAAATATTATAGCGCAAGGAATGAAGGAACATAAAAGTTGAAGGAGCAAACCAAAATCAAACCAACAAATCAAGGGGAGAAAAGCACATGAACAAAAAAAGTGAACGAAAATTATGTATTTAATTTGCAGCCAGGTGATTTGCAAGCATTCGCCCATCCCTTGCAGTGATGGTTGGAAAGCAGCTACAGAACAAGAGAACACTGAAAGCAGAGTGGAAAAGGAACAGAGCCCATACCTGGGTCGCCCATCATCAGATGCGCCAGACCTTGAAGGGAAACAAGAGCACAGTCAGCAATAAACAAGGGAGCAGGGGAAGGCAGGATTGTCACGATGACAAAAATGTTCAGTGACAGACATCTTGTTTCCTATGAGACATGTCTGTATCACGGAGGCAAATCAAAAAGCATTCTTTGAACCCCTGGTTGGAATGTTTTGGGGCAAAGAGTTACAGAACTGCGATTTGAACACTGGGATGTGCTGCACTGTGTATTTCTTCTATGTATTAGTCAGCAGGATCAAGAGCTTAAGAGCATGACTTAAAATTCAACCAATCCCTTAAATATGGCATCTGCCCTTCATGCCCTTTGATAAGACTTTTTTTTTTTTTTTTTTCACTCTGCCCCTACAGGGCTAGTCATTCTTCAGTGGTAAAATCACATTTTTAAAAACCCAAAGGAATACCTGAAACATGGGCTGGGTCTGATCTTTTTCCCCTCCTCAGAAAATAAGCAGTTTCATACTTAAATAATAGTAATTAAAAAAAAAATCCTTAGTCACACTGAAATGATAATGCAGAAATGTCTCCTTGCCTGACACATGCAGCAATAGAATAGGCAAAAAAAAATCATTAGACATGCAGTTGTATAGTTAGAATTTACTACTGAGTAATTTACTACAGAATTTTTAAGAAACAATGGATCAGTTTTAACTAGGCTCAAGTGATTTTCCGTGGAGAACAAAATTATTTAGCATTTTATTTAAACATTACTCACATGTTGAACTATGAGTTAGTGTAAGTAATTGTACATATTAGAGGAATATATTTCAGATATGATTTCATTAAGGAAGTTTTCGAGAAGAAAATTAAATTCCCTTTGTTTATTTAAATCATCTATTATCTCTTGCTTGGCAATTAACTTCACAATGAAGATAACTTCTTTTCTGAACAACACTGCTAATGTTCTTTTCAAAAGTTCTTTTGCTGTCCAAGAAGCTATTTTTTACTGAAAGGCAGGATTTCTAGTTCTTTATTCTAAATTTAGAAATAAATCTATTTCTCAATCTACATATATTTTGAAATATGGGAAAAGATTAGAGAACTATAGTATACACATATCGATTTTAATAAAATTTGTATTTTCATTTTCCAGTGTTATTTCAAATACATTTATTTTGAGCCACATAACATTATACATCAGTTGTATCCATATTGAAATAATCTGTTATCACCTTAAAATTTTAGGGTTACTCAAACGTTCCTGTGAGGCAGATATGTTTACTAAACATCACATAATCACAATATAACATAAGATTATGTAACATAATATTTTAATGTTTTCCATAATGTAGCATCTCTTTGTATTTTCTGAGTAATTTTAACAACAACAACAACAAAATACATAGGGAGATTAAAAAGTTTATGAATGACCTGTTGATGATTGATGATGTTTTATATGCTGAGGCAAAGTGTTTTTGTTGTTCAGGTTATACAATTTTTCTTTACTTTCCTTTTTAAAACTATTATACATATTTCCTAACAACAGTTTATAACTTGTTAGTAGACTAAATCAGGGAATTAGCTCTATATAAGATTAACTTTTAGAAAATATATAAGCACTCATCTACCAACCAACAGTTTGGTGGTTTGAAACCACCCAAAGATGCCTCAGAAGAAAGGCCTGAAGATCTACTTCTGAAAGATCACAGCCATTGAAAAGCCTACGGAGTGTAGTTATACTCTGACACACATGGGATCGCCATGAGTTGGAATCAACTCAATGGCAACGAGTTTGTTTTAATGGTTTTTAACACCACATTAATGAGGATGATAATGTTAAATATTAAAAGCATTCCCATTCCTGTTAGACTTTCTCCACTAAGGGGGCTCCATTATGTGGTCAGAGCCACGTTATAAATAAGAATGTTAAAATTATGATTGAATAAACTGTACTATAATAATGTATGGGCTTATACTCTGAAAATATATCAAACATTTGCGTAGGACAAGTGTTTGTGAGAGAAGAGAGAAGCATTCATGTTTATTAGGCTGGTTTTAAAGCCCCTTGGAATGCAATCATATTTAAAAAGAAAAGAACAAAAAATATGGAATGTTTTACAGACTGGTTAAGGAAATGCAAAGAAGTAGATTTTTATTTTTATAATTATAGTAGAGAAAAACAGAACCCATATATGGAGCACACACCTGGAAAAATTGTCAGTTATGACTTCTTCTGAAGTTTTCATCTGTTTTACTTAAATAATAGAACAGAAATGTTCCACAGCTAAGCAATTATAATATTGCCTGTGAAAGAATCACAGATATGATGCTGAACCCGCTACTGATTGGTTCTGTATTACCACTGAGGATTCTTTTTTGGGGGATATAAAATCTTGGCAACTGTAAGGATTATTTATCTGTAACCTTGGATAAGGATTTTGTTAAGAAATCTTCTGTTCTGTAGAATTACACCTATGCCTCACTTATTGACTATCTCATTATCCAGCATTTCGAATTTATGACAATAGTAAAAAATCTACTATTCGACTGTTTTGTGCATTAACAATGTATGTCTGGTAGTAACGAACACTGAGGTGCCAGGCAAGAGTAACACTGGCCGATGGCTAAGGTTATGTGTCAACTTGGCTCGGCCATGATTCTCAATGGTTTGGCAGCTATGTAATGATGTAGTCATCCTCCATTGTGTGATCTGATGTGGTCATCCTCCATTTTTGCATAATGTCAATTTTTGCATAAAAACCTGGTCTTTGGGACCTAACCATGTTGATAAGTGAGGAGTGGGTATATACATATTTTTACAGAATGGCTGTACTTCAAAATATTGCAGCAGAATAAAATCTGTTAAATGCCTTCCTCTGACATATAAATATTAGCAAATTGTTTATGCAACAACTCTTAATGCTATGATTATATAAGCTGATAGAACATCACTACTCTTTGAAGTAGTTCTTTGCCACGCCTACTTCTTTTTGCATTCTTATCCTTTAAAGATTTAGCTGGCAGCACATTGACTAATGCATATAAGTGCTTTAAAAATAAGAATGTTGAAATACATTTTTAGTGTGTTAGATTCTATAGGAAAAAGTATATAACTTTATCAAAATTCCCTGACAGAGATAATTTTAGAAAAACTTGAATTAAATACTATGGTTTTATTTAACATGATAGAGAATATTACAAATCTACTTACCAGTAACCATGTCCACATGCTGTAGGCTTTCATTTCCAATGGCCAATGGCTTATTTATTAGTCTAATTTTATGTTTTTTACTTATAGTCATTATTTTTTTCTGTGTTCTTTTCATAAATCAAATCATCTGAAACTAAGCTAATGGGCTTGAAATGGTATAATGCTAACGTTTCCAACAGAAAAGATCAAAAAACAAAAAATGAAGAAAGGATCATGCACTGTGATCTGAAACTGCAGAGAAATAATTTCTCATTTAAAATAAAAGCAGCAGCATTGTATCACTTTTCCATAGACAACACTGCAGTAAGAGTTCTAAGTTTCCTGTGAGATGCTGAAATTTGTCAAGGTTTGGTATTAAGGTTGAAGGCACTTCCTACACCTGGTGTTGTCGGGATTGAGAGGGCGTGTGTTCTATATGAAAAGTGATACACAATCCAAAAATCAACAAATGTCAAAAGAAGTTCAACTTACCGTCGTAATTTGAGATGTACTCTATTAATAATACTAAGGAAAAAAAGGCAAATGAGAGTTGGAAAATAAGGTAGAAAACACCCACCTTCCACATTGTTGTCTTCTGAAAGCACATGACAAGGAGGGAGAGAAAAGGAAAAACATTCATTAAGCAGCATGCAGACTGGACCTTGCCTTTGCATGTCTTCTTCATGCAAGGCACCAAACACATCATGCAAGTGCTCCATCGCTATCATTCATAGGGGAAAACAAAATCACAGGGAAGCAAGTTCCCTCCCATTGGCAGCATTTACAGGGTATGAGACAAAATTTCAGAAATACTGGTGTGTCCTGGGTGAAGAGTTTTTAAAAAGCCTTTCACAGCCATACGTAAAGCAGACTTTCTTCTTCTTACATGATGTTGGTGTGGTCTTTCTAGTAACTTATTTTTAAAGCTACTGTATTTATTTGTTTATTTATTTACAATTCTATAAAGTTTTAGTTCTGTATTCTAATTTGGACTTGGATTTAAAAAAAAAAAAAAAGGCCATTTAAAATAGACACAAAATTTCAGCTGAAGATAACTCTGGGTCTACCAAACATGTCACCCATGTACCACTGTGGCCTTTCACTATTTCTAACACCTCAACTGCTTTCCTCAAAGCAGCACAGCATAAATGTATGCCACTAAAATCTACAAAGTATTTTATTTATTTGTAGAGTGTTCATATTTTATTGGAAATGATGACAGGTTATTGAAATTTACTACAATGCTAACTTCAAAAAATGTTACGTAGAAAAAGCCATCATTGCAAAGGAAGTCCATTTGGGAACCGCCCATTAGGCAAAGTTTGTCATGATTTATTCACTTTGTACTTGTCTAGCATGAAACATTACTGTAGTTCAATGCCAGTATTTAGCAAAATCTCTATTCCATATATTTAGGTAACATTTAAGATATTTGTTTAAGTATATTTGCATACACTTATAAAGTATATATACATACGTGTATATGTGTGTGTGGGTGTGTAAACGCATGGTAAGCTATAATATTAATACGTTACCGTCAAGTCGATTCCTACTCATGCCGACCCTACAGGACAAAGTAGAACAGTCTCATGGGATTTCCTAGGCTGTAATCTTTATGGAAGCAGACTGCCTCATCTTTCTCCCATGGAGTGGCTGGTGGCCTTGAATTGCCGACCTTTCGGTTAGCAGCCGAGCGTTTAACCACTGCACCACCAGGGCTCCTTTAGCTATAATACTAAACCAAACCCGTTGCCATCCAGTCTATTCCAACTCATAATGACCCTATAGGACACAGTAGAACTGCCCCACAGAATTTCCAAGGGATGCCTGGTGGATTTGAACTGCCATCCTTTTGGTTAGCAGCTGTAGCTCTTAACCACTATGCCACCAGAGTTTCCAGGTATAACATTAGTACCTGCTTAGTAACTCAAGTAATATTTGAGACACAAAACCTGAGAGCCAGATTAGAAATGAAAGGGGCAAGGGAAAGATTTCAGTACTCATCAAAAAAATTTTCAAAAGTATGTCCATGCTGGCATTTCTAGTCTTACATTTATATTTTAATTAATTAACTGTACTTCTTAAAGTGGTCATTTAATCAAGTGTTTATAAAGAGCAAAAGAACAGTAAGTTCAGAAACTGGAGAGCAAAAACAACTATAAATGCACCAGTTCATTAGGCTCAACAGATACCTTTTTAATAATTAAAGCTACTAATTAATTAAAAACCATCAATTTTGTCTAAAATATGTTACTTGGAAACTGAAATATCAACACAGACACACTAATTTATATCGACATATAACAGAAAATAGCTAACGGATAGATGGGGGCAATAACATCTTTGCAAGATACTTGGTTCGCCAGAGTTTATTTTAAAAGAAACAATGAACAAATGGATTAAATATTTGGTATGTGGTGCCGATTTTGTTTTTGTTTTAAAGAATTAGACAGAATTTTTACTTTTCAGTGGTCACTTTAGACATGACATAAACACAAATCTTAAAAGTTTTTCTTTACTGCTTTATACTGGAAATCATATAAAGATATAGGTAGTATTAATGTTTAAGATATACTTTGGTTTTATAGTAACTGCCTTTGAAAACTATATATATATATATTTAAGATATTTATTTTTACTAATATTATTTAATTTATAAAGTAAATTAATAAAATCAGGAAATTTAGAGGAGAGTCAAGTGCCAAGATGGTTTGTCAATTACTATGGCACTATTTAATTTCTTTAATCAAAAGATTGGCAAATAGAGTTGTGAGTAGTACAGTTGCAGTAAGATGTTTTGGTAAAAGTACTGCATAAAAGGTCTAACAGAAAAAAAAGAAAAGAAAAAACACCCCAACAAAATAAAACAGGCTCAGACTTAACCCCCATTTTTTAAATGTGTTAAATACCAAAAAAAAAAAAAAAAAAATCCATTGCTGTCGAGTCGACTCTGACACATAGCAACCCTACAGTACAGAGCAGAACTGCCTCATAGGGTTTCCAAGGAGCAACTGGTGGATTCGAACCGGTCAACCTTTTGGTTAGCAGCCGTAGTTCTTAACAACTACGTCACCGGGGTTTCTGTGTTAAATAGGATATCCTTCTTTTTTTTAAAAAAAAAAAAAAAAAAAAAAGCCCATTGCCGTAGAGTTGATTCCAACTCATAGCAACCCTATAGGACAGAGTAGAGCTGCCCCATAGGGTTTCCAAGGAGCAGCTGTTGGATTTGAACTGCCGATCTTTCGGTTAGCAGCGGTATCACTTCACCACTGCGCCACCAGGGCTAAATTATGCTAATAAAGTCACTGTTCAGTCCTCTGAAGGTGAATTCATTTTATATTGTTTACTAAGGCACAGAGCCACAAATGGTACCATTGATTCTGTCCTGCCATCTAGAATTTTTCAGGGTTCTTGCTCATAAAGGGAACAAGCTTAACTAGTTAACCTGATGCATGCAGATCTAAGTCATGCCCAAGGTGTAAGCAAATCTAGACTTTACCAAGTTCAGAAAAAATGGTGTCTCTCAGAAGACTTAGATTAAAAATAATAATAGTAAAAAAAAAATAAAGTACTAGAATAAAAGGAAGGGTAATACATCCACTCCTATAAAATATGTATAAATAAAAAGAAGAAAACTGACTTGGAACAGACTTTCCCTGAGCTTTATTTACATTTTCAGATTCAGTTGTAGGACAAGATGTTTCTCTTCTTTATTTCATTCTATTCTATCCCTCTGGTATCCTTTGATGACCTTAGATCATGAAAGCTAGCTAACCTAAAGATACTTGCTACTCTATATCAGAGTTTGCATATCGCTATAATTGGTGGTGGCTCTAGCATTTACAACCATTCTCCAGGTGTTTTTCTTTGTTCCCTTTCCTTCTGCTTTGTTTTTGGACCAAAAAACGTACACAGATTTAGGAAAGAATGGTTTTTCTCATAACATCTACTTTTGCTTTCTCTTTTTAGATTATTATGCAATCAAATCTATTTTGGTTTTGAGCAACAACAAAGAGAGGTGCTGCAATCTGGCATGCCACGTTGTAAGGGTAAAGGGGTGTATTCTGGTTAAACATAAGGTAGAATGCAGCCCGTTCAGCCTTACATGAGGACCTTGTCAGGTAATGTAGGGGAAATTGCTTGGTTTGCTGAAAACCTCGGCTTCTTAACTGCTGACCTAATCCTTGCTGTGCACATCAAGTGGGCCTCTTAGGAATCAACTTCTCTATTATGACCAGGACACCTACAAATGTCACACTTTTGTTTTCTTTTGATTGTGAAAATAATAAATAAGAAGCCATGAAAAGATAAATTTTACTTTTCTTTCAAATAGGATGTGCTTCCCTCACAAAGATGGGGATTGGCACCAGAATATCAGTCATATTATGAATGCCGACTGGCTATTGGTGTGACAGAAAGCTGCAGCCGTTAAACTGCATGCTTTTAAATTACTACAAAGAGCAGCTCCACAGTCCCTGCCCCCCGCTGGACCTCAGTTTATAAGAATGCAAGAACAGTAACATCAGTCCATCACGACAGTGTTCTTTGCACATAATCTTACTTACACGCTTCTAGGAAAAGAGAAAAGAAATAACAAATATGCGTTTGTCAGTATAAAGAAAAGCAGAAACTTAATCATGACCAGTGAACAAATTAAAATCTGGAATAAAGTGTCAAGAATGACTCCTTTCTGTATAACCAGTATGTAAGACTAACAAAATGAAAGGCTTCATATAAATAGCAGGCAGTGCTAGAGCCGACGATAACGATCGGCCAAAAGAAGCCTATGGCAACCACTGGACGTTCCTGCTCTTCTTTGGTTTTCTTTCTTCTCTGCCAGTTGCCCGTAACTGGTTCCCTTCGTTTTCTTTCCCTCCTCTTCTCTTCCAGCAAAAGCACCATCACCCCCAGAGGCTTCTCACTCTACTCCAAGCCTTTCAGGGTGGGGAACATAGCAGGAAAAATGGTGCTGGCCAGCAGAAGGAGGAAAGACGGGTAGGTAACTACATCTTTACTCCATACACTGGGCTTGCTGGCTTCTATCCTTACCCTTCCAGCCCTCACATTACTTCTCAAGACTCTGCTTACCCTTCACTTTGGGGATTATATGTCAATATAGCAGGGTATGGTTCCCATGGTGGCACAGGATGGAGCTTTGTTTTAGAGTTTTCTAACACTAAAAGAATTGTAAACTAAAACAAACAGGATGGAGCCTTGAGAAAACTTCAATAATCTGGGAATGCTTCAAGGGCTGGAAAACAGAAGAAACCACTGATACGGTGGATTTGTGCAACAGGCAGCCAGAGAAAGACCAACACTGGCCAGACCACAAGCTTCAACAGAAAATGAAATAGAAAGGGCCATTACGGAGACTTAGCGAAGAAAAGAAACTCTTCGGGGCAGGAATCTGGCTACTTTCAAAAGTGCTTTTTAACAGGTGGCCTCATCTCCTTGCTTCAAATCCAGCTCACTGATGTTCCAAAACACTTCCTGAATCCTGGTCCCAGGGCCTTGGGTAGCCAACTAGAACAGCTGTTTTGTTTCTTCCTCTTCACTGCTCAGGAATGAAGGACAAGAATCTCTAAACCAGCAGAGGTGTCCCTGGCATCACACAGGGAACTCTAAAAGCATTTTTCCTAGAAACTTTATGGGCAACGTCCCCGTATAATTTTGGTACAATATTATGATTCAAGTATATGATAGAATTAAGGAGTCTTTTCTGAGCTGCCCTGAAAACTATTCCTTGCCTTAACAGTGTGGTTTCAATGAGGAAAAGTGGTATGAGTTTCAATTTACTTATTCAAAGAATGTTTGGAAGGAACAGTGTGTTCTTAAGTAGGAGACTGTGTTTCTGTTTCACACAGGTGCCTATTTTGGTAAAAACGAAAAAGTTTGTGGCATATAATTCAAAATGTTTCACCTGTTAATGGTAATTATTACAGGAAAGAAAAAAAAGAAGGAAAGGAAGGAAGGAAGAAAAGAAACCAAGCCTCATGATATGGCAGATTCTTCTGTTTAAGCTACTCAGTGGACCTGATGGAATTTAGTATTTACTAGTCAACATATTACAATATATATTGAATGATTCATACTATAATGAATACTACTGTAAATTTTTTGTATTTATGAAGGATTATTATAACGATTTTGTTTTGATTTATTCTGCTTTCATAGCTCTAATTCTTACCTGCTTCTAAACTTTGAGAGTTAACATTTCTATATTCACTTCAATAAACTGGCTTTATAGAAGGAACATCACGTTGACAGTGACCTTAAAAATGGCAACAAGCACAGTCTACGCTATACGTGCTCATCATGTCACTTTTTTAATTGTTTTATTGCTTACTGAGAAATGAATGCTTTCTGATATGGAATTAGCAGATGACACGGGCAGGGTGTGTCTCATGTACCCTCTCACACAAGCTTAATCTCTGCTACACAGCTCTCCAAAGAAGGCTGGTTCAGGCGTGCGGCACTTTTCTTTCTAAGACATTGAAGTCATCACATTTGAGAAAGTAGAGCAAGAAAACTCTTTGGATTGGAGTTGGAAGATAAATCTAAATATACCCCTACCTACCTACCTACCTACCTCCTACCTACCTCCTACCTACCTAGCTACCTACCACCCATCGACCACTCCTTCTCGTGGTTACATGTATGTGCCAATACTCAGATGTGACTTTCCTTATGAACAAATGAATTATCCTCAGGCTCATGTGTTACCAGTAGAGAATACTGCACAATGTGTCCTAGGCTTCCCAACGTTAAACTAGAGAATAGGTGAACCCCCGATGAAGGACACCAACAGGGTGTCAAGCTTCATTTGAGGGAACTGTCAAACATCTGACACATGGATAAACATTTTCTCTCAAATCATTTTATGACAAAGGTTTTCCAAATAAACTTCCAAATATACTTCTAGTTTTGTTCATCTGTATGTACTTAGGTTCTCAGACCAGTCCAAAACAAATCTATTTCATTTCTCTGTGAAAAAACCAAAGGATTTTGTGATGAAATTAAAGGAAATTTGTACAAAAATGTGACTACATTATACTATAAAAAGAAGTCCTAAATATAGTGCTTAACACGCTAAATACTGTATAAAATACTTTACAGAAAATAAAACTGATTATATGGTAGAAAGCTGGTCTGTCAATTATACACGTATCCTTATATTTAAGGAAAAATAAAATTGTATTTCTAAATAAGAAGTATTTCACATTGTTGTCTTTAATTCAGTACGGCCTTTGCACCTGTAACAGTTTGGAAAGGAAACGTCATTTAACATTAACAGGATCTTTCCATTCTTCATGGCTTTTAGTTTTCAGTTTTGTTTAATGCTTAGAACTTAAAATATTTTTGTTTTATAATTTATGACAAATTTAATTTTAAAGTTTTATAGAAGGTATTGAAAAACATCCTAAAGGGAATGGGCCTTTTTTAGCTACATGAATTGTATGTTAAAATTTTCCAAGAATAAAATGATACTTGTGAAGAGAGTGCTTCTTAGCTCAAGTAGATACATGGAACTAAATGGAAAGCTCCTGTCCAGAAGTGAGATGAGAGGGCAGAGAGGGTCAGGAGCTGGTTGAATGGACCCAGGAAATCAGGAGTAGAAAGCAGGAGTGTGCTGTCACCGTACAGGGAAAGCAACTAGGGTCACATAACAATGTATGTATAAATTTTTGTACAAGAGACTAACTTGAATTATAAACTTTCACTTAAACTACAATAAAAAAATTTTTTTATATGAAAAACTAACTTGAATTTTAAACTTTCACTTCAAGCGCAATTTAAAATAAATAAATAAATAAAATAAAAATTTTCCAAGTGACACAGAGTTGATTAAAAGGTTCCTTATACTTATCCAGATATTTAGTAATTTTTTAAACGGTAGGGAATGTACACAGGAAGAAAACTGCTGTGAAGAATTCTGCTTCTCCAAAGCACTTAAATGTGGCTTCATTTAGTTCAATAGCACCCGAGGTTAACCATAAGAAATTACTGTTTTCAGGTAAAAACTGGTCAAATACCAACAATTCCAGATGCTTAAACCTAATATTTATAACTTCGTGGTTTTCCTACAAACTGTGCCATTCTCTACTGCCTTCAAATAATGTAGTCCTCCATCAAGCTAAACTGAAACATTACTGCATTCTTTAGAACCAATCATCAGAAAGCAGAAAACAGAGTATATGTGATTTTTCATAAAATGCATTTAAGTTTTATGAAATGTTCTTGTGAATTGTTCTAAATGTTCAAGAGAAATAAGAAAAAATAGTAATAAACAAATACTTGGGAAGTGTGCCCATTTTAAATGTGCTCTCATAAACACTGTTATTTAATCTTTATATTATGTCATCAGGTAACTCAGTGTGGTTGACTGACTTGCCCAAGATACCCAAGTGGAAAGTAGATTATTCCTAGTGTATATACAAAAGTGTACTTTAAGGCTCCCTATCCAGGTTTCTGAAGATTTCAAACCCTATTTAAAAAAGAAAATGAACGTGAAGATGCTGGAGTGCCTACAATCTCATCTGTCCTGTTTCAAGAAGGCAGGAATATTATAGGAAAAATATTTCTTTCTTAATTGCATTTATTTCTTGATTCCATAAAGTCAAAGAAAAATTTAATACTGTTTAATTTCCTTTATTGAAGAAGAAAAAATGCCCGTCTCTTTTCTTCTCTGTCCTACTCCAGTGAATTATTTCCCAAGAAAAAGCACGTTTAGAAAATCTTTGCTCTACTTCAATATCAAAAAGCAGACCCGGGTTTGTGAATGTGTTTACCCATGGGCATTCTAACCTCGAGAAACAAAAAGGAAACATTACATAAATTTCCTGCTGTCTTTAAAATTTAAAGGAAAGTGTTCATTTCATTCACAGTACATAAAATTCTGCTTCCCTTTTAAAATGAAACAAGAAGACAGTTTCATTCAAAACCAAATATTCTGGTAGGTGACACAATATAAAATGAATTTGCCACGTAAAGTGTATTTTCCCTTTCATTTTAGTTATAAACTGCAAATGTGGTCAAATGTTACTTTTTTTCTCTTTGCCTGCATGCTGGACAGTACACCTCTTGGGAACTGAGCAGCAAAGTATAATCTTTTAACATTTGAGTCAGTAAACAAGGAAGAAGGAAAAAAAAAAACCCTATATACCTTGTCCAAATTCCTGTTTTCTTTTTAAAATAAACTGTTTTATGTTGCAGACTAAGAGGAAAATAGTTTTTTCACAGATGTAACCAATTCTGTATCTTTGAAGATTTCATATATGTGGTTATTTGGGCTAATGTCCAGCACCTGATTAGACCCAAATGGATAACAGCCCATGTAGACTAGAGGTCCATGAACTTGAATAATCCATCCTTTAACTATGTTGATGCAATGATGCATAAAATCAAATCATCTTAAATATAAGTTTTGAAGGTAGCTTTATCTTTTATCGAAATGGTCATCTGCTGCTTAAGAAGAGGTGCTGAAATATAAAAAAGTAATTTCTCTTTGGAATTTTACAAAAAATCTTGAAGTTTTAATTCCATTATTCAAAGCAGTTCATTTTCTCCTTTAAAATGGATTAACAGGAAAATGATACAGCTCATTATTTCTTAATTGACATTTGTAAAAATTACTTTCTATGATTACTGGAAATTCTGCATTCTTTTGATCGAACTTTCAAGCTAAAAATTTATTTTTCAAAACAATCTCATGAAGTTGTAACTCGTTCTATGATGCTTTAAATTGTGTGGCAGTACAAGGATGTTTTAATCTCTTCAAATCATAAACCCCATCCCAAACATCACTATAAGCACATGTGCCATCTCTTTGACACACACACATGCACACATATAGACACCCTATTTGGTATTTTCTTTCATGACCAAGTTCAGATTTCTTTGACATTTTTCTCCACAGAAAATATTTTTCTTATACAAAAGTTAATATAGGTAAAATAAGACAAGTACTTAAATACTTTGATAACATTATCAATGACATCATAACTACTATTTTACCCCTCTGGAAATACATCAATCTTCTCATAATAGACTTTAAACAAATTGTAAACCTCTCTCCTCCTATCTCTTATTTACTTAGTTTTATTCATTCCCACTAAAAAAGAAATAAAGCGTGTTCTAACTGCACTGTCCAATATGGCAGCCACTAGACACAAGTAGCTAACTAAATTTTAATTTAATTAAATACAATTAAATGAAATTTAAAATTCAGTTCCTCAGTTGCACTAGTCACATTCCAAAATGCTCAAGTGCCACATCTGGCCACCAGCTACCAGAATGGACAGCCCAGATGATGAACATTTCCATCACCACAGGCAGTTCTACTGAGCAGCAAGCACTATGAAGAGTTTTAAACAAGCTACCACTACCCTCACAGGGTCTTTAAATACCAATCTGTTCATATAATGTGTGTTTTCCTTGTTATTTTTATTCTTCAAAGAATTAAAATTCATAATGATATTTTAAAAAATGAATTTACATTAGATATGGTTATTGCATTTGTGTAATATGGAGACCTGTGTAATATTTCCACTTTAATATCAAAATAATGACATTTGGGAAATAACTGATAAAAAGTTTGCTTTGTTTCTTGATTTTAAAATAACTTTAAATAATTCAAACTCTGGACAATTATCACTCTTTTCATCATAAGTCCTTTCCTTTAAACTTCCCAGATAATGAGAAAATGCTGAACTCATTGAACTCATTTCAATTTTTAAGGAAATTAAATAAGAATCCAATATATTCCAACTCTTAATTTCTACTCTTCCCAGTATTCTTCATTAGGTCATTTAATATTATCTGCACATGTAAATCTACTACATTTTTTTTTTACATAATAGTTTAATAACAATAATAGTCTTCAAATTAGTAGAATGTACCCTCTAGCCCACGATCTCATATAATAAATCATCTTACTTTATGGTAAGTAAGACTTTGCTTTCTGTAATATAGGCCTCTTCTTACAGGAAAATAAACCAAATAAGCAATGGGAGTATCAACATTTCTATAATACTGAAATATAACAGAGACAAGGAAGTATAAAAGCGTAAAGGGAACAGCTCAAACATCTGGCTAACTCTATAAAAGTCCAAGATCCTATTAAGGGTTTATTACTTGATAACAAATGAGAGGTAAACAAAAACCATGAGTGGGGATAATAGAAGGAAAAAAAAATAGAAGCATTAACTGTGAAAATAGGAAAAGAAAAACAAAGTGAAAAAAACACCTAGAAAGATGAAATGATGGATTAAGGAATCTCACATGAAGAAAAACTAAGATACGCAATAAAAATTTAAAGTAGACAGGTCAAACCTATTTTCAGTATGGAAAGAATGTAGGCCTGCTCCCAAGATTAAACAATGATCAGTGGTGGTAGAAACGCGCCCTTTTTTTATGATCAATTAGAGATATTTCATCTCCACTTTTACAAAGTAATAGAAATGAGGCAATGTAAAAATGGAAAGGAAAATGTATTAGGGCCTCAATGCCCTAATAGATAACATTTAACCCAGATGTTTCCAGCGTTATGAGCTGTTGTCTGATGACTATATGAGGTACTGAGGAGGACAAATAATGTCCAAGGTGTTCTGAGGTCAGCTAAGATCTTAGTCCAGTCCACTGCACTGCAGTGACTTGAAAGAGATTACACAATTTAACTTGATATTTCTCTCATTTCCAGAGGTGAGAATATTTATAAGAAAAACTGAGTCAACATCTTCATTAAGTATTATTTTAGATCTTGCACTACTAGGGAAAATTAGCCTATACATAAACCAAAAAAAAAAAAAAAACCAAACCCGTTGCCATTGAGTCAATTCCAACTCATGGCGACCCTATAGGACAGAGTAGAACTGCCCCACAGGGTTTCCAAGGCTGTAAATCTTTAAGGAACCAACCTGCCACAACTTTCTCCTGTGGAGTTGCTGGTGAGTTCAAACCACCAACCTTTCGGTTAGCAGCCTAGCGCTTTAACCACTGTGCCACCAGGGCTCCCTAGCCCATAAGTAATAAATATGACACAAAAACTTCTTAATAGATTTCTGGTATTATATTTTAAAATGGAAAAAAATAGTTGTGAAGTACAGTATGTGGAAATGGCTAATAACTAATAAATGTAGATAGTGGTAATAACATTCCTATTAGCTTAGGCAATGTGTATCTTACAGCTGCCTAAGAAAAATTATGTTCGGAATGTGAAGCACTGCAAATAACACTCAACCCATGGAGAAAACACGGTGGAAAAACAGAGTAATAACTATGCTTATGGCTTCTGAAATGCTGACTAGAAGAGTTAGTTTTAGTTAACATGATTCTCTTTAGAGCTGTATGGAAAGATTCTGGGCTGAGTTTGAGACAAGAGAATTGATAACTTTAAACAGGCCTATGAATAGAAAGGAGGAATTAAATCAATCGCTTTACAGTTTGTAAATATGTAAGAAAACATTAGTGGAGTAAGAGAGAAAAAGATTTGAATGAACTGCCAAAGTTAAAAAAATCTATTGACTCTCTCAAAACCAAAAAACCCACTGCCGTCGAGTCGATTCCGACTCATAGCAACCCTATAGAACAGAGTAGAACTGCCCCACAGGGTTTCTAGGAAACCAGAAATCCTTGGGAAACTCTGGGAATTCCCTCGCCAATATGTAATATTTTAATGTTTCATTCATCCTCCCTGAAGAGGGAACCAAAAGGACAATGAGCCCTGAGTTAAGACTTCTAGGTTCTGCCACCACAAATAAAGTTTAGGAATCTGGATACAATCTTTTTTTTAACAGTGCTGTAATTTTCCCATTTGCTAAATGTTCAATTTGCTCCATAGAGTTGTTGCTCACAGCAGTGAAAGAAGGTAAAATCATTTACTCAATAATGACAGAATTTAAAGCACTTGTGTATAGATACCAAATGTTTAATGATGTTAGCTATGATATTAAAATTAATGCTTCCTTATACAAATTGCAAGCTACTAAAGAGACATGTTTTTTTCTATTCCTCTTTTTATGTTTAGGTTCGAGCATGGTGTGTATGTGTAAACATACAAACAAATCAATTCCCTTCCAGTCAATTCCAACTCAAGGTGACCACACACGTCTCAGAGCAGAATTGTTGTTGTTGCTGTTAGGTGCTGTCGAGTCGGTTCTGATTCATAGCGACCCTACAGGACAGAGCAGAACTGCCCCATAGGGTTTCCAAGGAGCGGCTGGTGGATTGGGAACTGCCAACCTTTTGGTTAGCAGCCAAGCTCTTAACTACTAAGCCACCAGGGCTCCTCAGAGTAGAACAGGAATTGTTAAATAAGTACAAGTAATTAATACCCTATCTTACCTTCCCTGCTAGCAGTGAAATCTGCAGTAACATGAGGATGAGTGTTTCTTTTCATAGACAGGGCTTACTTGTCCCTATGAGCCTTCTTTTGTTATTTATATTCTCACATCCGAGGTTGTTATTGTTAGTGACCCCGTGTGTGCGGAGTAGAACTGTGCTCTATAGGATTTTCAAGGCTGTGACCTTTCAGAAGCAGATGGCGAAGCCCTGACTTTTGAGGCACCTCTACCCGTTGCCGTGTAGTCAATTCAGACTCATAGGGACCCTGCAAGACACAGCAGAACTGCCCCATAGGATTTCCAAGAAGCGGGTGGTGGATTCAAACTGCTGACTTTTTTGGTTAGCAGCCAAGCTCTTAACCATTGCGCCACTAGGGCTCCAAGGCACCTCTAGGTGGGTTCAAACTGCCAATCTTTAGGCTAGTAGTTGAGAATGGAAATGTTTGTGTCACTCAGGGACTCCTTATATTGGAGGTATGGAATTTTAACAACTGTAAACATTATTTTGAGCAAAGAAAAGTGAAGGATTTTAGCATTAGCTACTATTTCAATATCATTTTGAGGCAGTTCACCATTCATTACGTGGGCAATTCCAAACTGTTTCCTCATTGGACTGTTGCTTCTTAAGCACATCAGATGATGATGATGCAGAACACAACAGTCACTTAAAATCCACAAAAAAATTCCACCTGTGTTATCACAAGATCACGTAAGAAAAAAAGTGACTATTAAAATTTAAATGTATGGAAAATACAATCTCTTTTATTTACCACTTTATATCCAGTGCTTAGCACAGTACCTGGCACATGATAAATAATAACTGTAAGAGAATAATGAAGAATGATTGAATGGTAGAAATGAACTCTTCTTACACAAGATTCTCTGTTATATACATTTTGGGGATTTAGCAAATTATTAGTCATATGTTCTCTAAGAGTCCTCGTGGCCTGATGGCTCAGCCCTAGGCTGCTATCCAAAAGGTTGGTGGTTTGAACCCACCCAGAGGTTCCAAATGAGAAAAAGACCTGGCGATCTGCTTAGGTAAAAGATTACAGCCTAGAAAACCCTATGGGGCAGTTCTACTCTGTCACATGGGGTCACTATGAGTCAGAATCGACTTGACAGCACCCAACAAGGACAACAAGCTCTCTAAAGTCTTATCAGCATATCTGTATGAATCAAATTATTGTAAATCAAAAATTATACAAGTAAATGGAGGTTTAAAAGATCATCTTCTGTGAATTACTAGCATTTTGTCCTGATTATAGCCTATTGCTTCATGACATATTTAGTAAGACATCAATAAAAACAATCACTTTTAGTAAATTCAGTGATTTAAATCAAATTTATTTTTATAATTTTAATAACATTCATGACGTATTAATTACACTGAAATGTGTCAAGCTCATACATTTGCATTGGATGGGTATGAAGCCTTAACACAATTAGACCAGTGACATTTTTAAGATGTTTCAAACAAATTCTAATTTTTCTATCAATTTTACACTAATAAACTTTAAAAATCAGAATGGTATTTAAAATGGCATTCTTCGTAATTTGGCCCAAACAATTAATCTTAGGTTTCACTTAAATTGAACAGGTAGTACCTGATCTGCAGACAGTAAACTAAAATGTGCCACTTAAAGCAATTCAAGGCAACCACCTCAATTACGTACAGGAAGAATAAACAAAACTTTCTTTAGTGATTTCTGAATACTATCTTCAGGGATGCTAATCTGGTAAATATGATAAACATTTTCTGGTTCTAGTGGGTACGTATGTAAATTAGAATACTTTTATATTCTGTAGTTAACTCAGACATGGAGAAACAACTGAAAAATCCACAGATGGGTAGAACTACGTAGTTGTCAATTAAATTTTTATGTGACTTTCCTATTAAGAGAGTACTATACTAGCTCTGGAGCCCTGGTGATGCAGTGGTTAAGAGCTCGACTGCTAACCAAAAGGTTGGCAGTTCAAATTCACCAACTGCTCCTTGGAAACACTATGGGGCAGTTCTACTCTGCCGTATAGGGTCAAAATGAGTTGGAATCAACTAATCGGCAACGGGTATATTAGCTCTAGTTTTAAATACAACACAACTGTGAAATGGAATTAGTTCCTATTTATTGTTTAACCTTATTTATGACTCCTGAAATTTTGACTGAATTTATCTTTCTGCAATCAATTAACTGAAAGTGCAACGGTACTTAGAAATTGAATTTTTGAACTTTAAAACTGGAATAAATGTTACCTTGTTCTACAGATTAAAAACAAAATCAAAGGCCCAACCATATGGCATATGGTATAGTCTTGGTTGGAGTCCCAGAGTGGTGCAGATGACTAATGTGTTCAGCTCCAACCAAAATGTTGGTGATTCAAGTCCACCAAGAGGCATCTCAGAAGAAAGGCATGGTGATCTATGTCTGAAAAACCATGCATTGAAAACGCTATGGAGCACAGTTCTACTGTGACACTGATAGACACGGGGTCTTCATGAGTCAGAACTGACTCAGGGGCAAACGGGGTAGTTGCAGTAGTAGCAGTATAACCTTGGTTGAGCAGCCTCTGTTGTTCGTTGCTGTGTGGCATCAAGTCGAGTCTGACTCATCATGACCCTACAGGACAGAAAAGAACTGCCCCATAGGGTTTCTAAGACTGTAATCATTATGGAGGCAGACTGCCACATCTTTCTCCCATGGATCCGGTAGTGGGTTCAAGCCTCCCACCTTTCGATTCATAGCTGAGTACTTATACACCATGATACCAGGGCTCCTTAGGGTCCTCTGGATCACAACTCTGACTCCCACTTCAAAGAGAGTGGCACTGACAAAAACCAAAACTGCTGAAAAAGCAGACTTCAGATATCAAACCAGACCAAAGCTGCATACTCTCTAACCTAATGGTAGTAATCCAAACTTGACTATAACATTTTTCTATGAATATTTTAGGAGAAGCTGGAATTATAATTTTCTTGCTACCAGATTCCTGTATTGAAAAGTCAGAAAAAAATCATCAAAAACTGCCAATTATCAGCCCCAACTTCCCAGTTAAGGAAAGGGTATCTGAAACCACGTATCAGAATTTGCAAGTAAAAATACTAACATATTTAAATTTTATCTAAATCAAATAGAAATGCAGTAAATTCACATAAATTCTCGTTTTATTTTCCAGATGAAACAACTGAGGCCGAGAGTGACGGAGCTACTAATACAGTGGCACCATCAGCAACCAGAAGTGTTTTCTAAGAGCATTGATATGCTTCTTTCTAGAGCACTGCTGTCCGATGAGCCTTTTGCAGTGAAGGAAATGTTCTATGAAATGTAGAACACAATTATGACCCTAACCAAGGCTCACCCCCTCCATGTGACATTCACCATTAAGAACCACATCCTAGACAGCCCCGTAAAACCAAATGAGGCTAACGAGGTACAGGAGTCCAGTGACAAGGGCCAGAAGGCAGAAGGGGACAAGGAAGCTGGTGATAGGGAACCCAAGGTTGAGTAAGGATATTGTTGATGTGTTGTGAGATTGTTAACCATTGTCACAGGGCAACATGTGTAGTAACTGTTCAATGAGAAACTATTTTGTTCTGTAAGCCTTCATCTTAAGTGAGAATAACAGCACAATTGGAAGAGCGTAGTCAATGTCACTGAACTGTGCATGTAGAAATTTTTGAAATGGTGTATCTTTGGCTATGTGTATTTTCATCAAAAAAAAAAAAGGTTGAGAAGTTAGAGGGTTAATATGTTGTGGGGTTGTTAACCAATGTCATAAAACAACATGTGTACTACTGTTTCATGAGAAACTATTTGTTCTGTAAGCCTTCACCTGAAGTACAATAAAATATGAAAAAAAAGGAGAAGGAAAAAAAAAAGAACCACGTCCTAGAAAATATCCCACAGGCCTTGTAAAGATGTGGATGAGATGCAATCACCCGACAAGGATTCCTGTTTGTTAGGATTTCTGTCCAGATTTGGGGAAAAAAAAATCAGGCCCAGATCAGTCTTACAAACAAAGACAAGGACAAAAGTAATGGGAAATAACTCTCAGAAAATAGCATACCTGTCAGAGATACTCAGAACATGTTGGAAAATAATAAAGCAGAGGAAATTATTTCCTATTCATATACTTTCTAACTCTTCCAAGCAACTAATGAGAATTAGTTAAGAAGAAAACTGTACCTATGCAAAGCCTTGGCATTTGATTTCTGACAAAGGGTGGAAAGGTTGGAGAGCAGAGATGAAGAACCACTTTGTATTGCTGATAAAATCAATATTGGCCTCAGCACTCAAAACGTGCAGCAACTGATTATTTTTAGTTTGACAGAATTAGAAAGGAGCTTGTGAATTTTATTTCAGAATTGGTTTTTCACTTGGCTAAAATAGCAGGATAATCTGGTGCCGAAAACTAGGAATGTGTATTTAACTTGCCAACTGTTACGTACAACTAAAAGCACATCTTGGGGAAGAAAAAAAAAATGGAAGAGCTGATCCATTTTAGACACTGGTTACAGAAATCATGGAGGAGGGGGACATAGCCTTGTGAATGAGGTAGAATGACATGGTGAGGGAACCTAGGGCTAGGGCCAGAAGTTTTGGAGTCCCATCTGGGCTCCATCACAAACTACACCTGAGTATGACAGCTGGCAAGTCATTTCTCATCCTGAGTCTCCATTTCCTCATCTGCGTAACAGAGATAATGAAACCTATCTCACAGGATTATTGTAAGAGTACACTGTTAGTAAGGATCATATAAAATGTCTAGCTTCTAGCTGAACATTAATAGACATCCAGTTACATCCCTGCTTCCATTTATTCATTGTCCATGAGAAAATACAGGGAAAATACTTAAATGAAACCTGGCCTTTAACCTAACCATATTTAACAACAATTTTCTTAACCATATACTTACATCTGGCAGAGAGAAATTGTATATACAGTAACTAGAAGAATTTGAACACGAACTGATTTCTAAATTGTGGCAGTGTAATTTAGAAATTCATAAGTCAAATTCCTGTTTCTGTCTGGACTGTAAAGGCTAATCATTTGTTTATTTTCTATAAGAAGGCCTTGATTACAGCCTGTAGCAGTAATAATTAAACAGCTCTGTGCTTGAAGGACTTGGGCTCTGTTCGCACTGCGATGTGCTAAAACCCGTAATTAATGCATACTCAAAGTACAAATGTAAGTTTCTTTTTTGGGGAATTACATCAATGTTTTGTATTTAACCATTACATATTATAAATACAGTCCAATATAAACAGTATGTTAACATCTATACACAGCCTCCGGTTCAGGCCATGATACAGATGAGGAGACTGGCAAATTTTTCTGTAAAAGGTGAGAGAATAAGTACTATGGAGTTTTTGGATCATGTGGTCTCTGTTCCAGCGGCTCAACTCTGCTGTTGTAATGTGTAAGTGGTCATAAACAAAATATAAATGAATGTGTGCAGCTATGTTCCAATAAAACTTTATTTTAGAAAAACACCTTGCAGGCCATATTTGACTCAGAGGCCATAGTTTGCCTAACCCTGAGCCGTAGTTTGCTGACCCCTGATCTCACCCCTAATTCTCAAGAAATGCAATGTACAGCATTCTCTTAGAAAAGCAATATTTACAGATCAGATAAAGGCAACAAGAAAACAAGTTTCTGCACCTCTCTAAGTTACGCTACGTCCTCACTCAGCAATTAGGAAAGCCATTACAGATTGAATTGGCCACTAGAGTTTGTTATAAAAATCAAGTGACTTAAAGATTTGAAAGCATTTTGAAAAAAAAAATGCTATAATTACTTGTGAAATGATATTATTGTTATTATTACATTATTATTAACTGTTGCTCTTTTCAGCTCTATTTTTAAGATACCTGGATATCACATGTACTCTGAAATCACCTCAAGGAATGCAAATTGTATAATAAAGTCACTCAGAGCTGACATGGCTCTAGTAATTGAAGACTTTGAGAAAGACCAAGTAGGCTTAGACCCTACAGGGCCACCATCTTAGGGGACCACTTCCTAAAGTCAGTTCCAAGGTACATTAATCTGGAGAAACATTGGTCAATAAGTCCTTGAGCAGTAAGTTTGGAAAATATTACACATAACACTGTAGACATTAGTGCCATGAGCATTAATACTAAAGAGATAATTGTCAAGAAGTCCTTGACAAATAAGTTTGGAACACTTACACCTCTCGTTCAGAGATTCACAGTGCATAATACTAACTGGAGATGCTGAGATGCCCAGCACTAAATAAAGTACGTATATATATCTTTGGACAATCCAATATGTCCCAGATTTACATCTGTAGAGAATCCTTATTTTCTGGGTAAATGAAGTCATTAACATAGTACCCCAGAATACACACTGGGAAAAGATGTCATACATACTGTTTGGACTATTATAGTCCTTCACCCTGTGTGTGAGGAAATAGCACCACTAAACTCACATTTAATGGTCGGAGAGAAGGAACCCTCATTTAACTATTCATTTACATTCCATTTGTGTGTCATTATATTTGGATTCTTACTTATAAACACACATGTGGAAACCAACAAAATCTGTAAAACGATTTAAACTGTATGAGAATGACACTCACTTTAATAAAGTTTAAAAAGGGAGATGGTAGACAAATTTCAAACATTGAGTATCTCTGATTTTAACTTTGAAAAAGACCCCAAAACAGATCAATTGGAGGTTCTACCAAGTCATAGAGGCTTAAAGAACTCTTCCCTGAAGGCAGTGAAATCCATTAAAATCCAAATAATTCTGCTTTGGCTGACTATTGCTTAAGCTGTCCAGCAGTAAAGAAGATTGAAAAAGAACTGCATAGTTCATCAGTTTCCTAGATTTGACTTCCTACTTATTGGATTTCTTCTGGTAGCTTCTCCACATACTGTTTCATCCAAAAGGGCAGTCTTGTTCTTCTGGCAAACCCTTTCTGGGCAGTGATTATCTGAGCTGCAGTGTGTCTTTAATTTTCCAATGTTTCTTTCATTTGTAACCAGAAATGTCTTCAACGACAAAGAGACACACTTTTGTCTAACCATCAGTGTGGACACTAGAAGTTAGACTTAACTTCTAGAATTTAAAATATGAATCAGTCAAAAGTAACTTATACAGAGAGAAATAAAGAAACAAGATATCCTATTTCTAGCTTCTGACACAGACCCTGACACATACGATTGTTGTTGTTGTATGCCGTCAAGTCGATTCTGACTCATAGTAACTGCATGTGACCGAGTAGAACTGCTTCATAAGGTTTTCTTGGCTGTAATCTTACAGAAGCAGATTGCCAGGTCTTTCTCCCTCGGACCAGCTGAGTGAGTTCAAACCTCCAACCTTTTGGTCAGCAGCCGAGAGCTTAACCATTGCACCACCAGGTCTCCTGCTCTGACACATACTAGGCATTCAGGAAAATTTTGGTGAACAAGTGAATAAATAAATGAATCAAAGACACTTTCTTTGTCAACTACTTTTAGCTCAAATATACAAATAATATTATTTATAAATCCTTTTTTGACTAATTTTAAACATATTCTTCAGCTGAATATCCAAAAAGTAAAAGAATGGAAACAAAAAATGAGGATCTGTTATTACACTTACTAATTTCAACACCATAACCACTCCTTGCCAGTGCACAGTACTGAAGAAGTTAAGATGCTTTCTGCTAAACAAGATAATACAACCCATTCATGACACATAGACACTAAGCAGAATAAACTTTTTATTTTAGTGCTTACATTGTGATGTGGGATCTATTTTAGTACTTTGAAGGATTAAAAACCATCAACATAAATTCAACAACATAAAATCCCCATAGAGAGCAACAGAACAATCCTCCATGAAATACTGAGGAAAAAGTAAACATCCAAGTAAAGCCATTTATAAAAAAGCCATGAACATTTCCACCATTTCCCCTGAAATCCAGGTGCATAATATCTACTTAGCAGTATACTTTCTAAAATTTTTTTCATGTTAGTGACAAAGAAAAATACCTTTTTTTCATCACTTTTGAGTATCAATCTGACAGGTTTGTACAATCTGCAAAGTATTGCTTTCATTTATTCAGACAGGTAACATGCTTCCTAATGTATTCCTTTTGCCATTTATGAAACATTCACTCAGTTCAAAATAAGTTAAAAAGTCTTTTCTGTGTAATGCTGGAAAGTTATTCATTTTATTTTAAAATATATGAATATTTCAAGACACATTTCCCAGAACAAGCTTAGAATGCACATGGCACAGATATCACAATTTTTCTTCAGTGAGAAAATAAAAGCCATTTGTCTCCAAGTGTACTTGAAAAGATTCACTGATTTTTTTTTCTTTATTCTTAATACTTCAATCTCTTAGCCTGGTTAATATTGTTAATATTGATGATTTTTATCATCACATGACTATTATCTATTATGGAAGAATTAATGGCATATCCCTGGCAATTATAAAGAGGTCCAAAATTTCACCAAACTAAATCAGATATCAATTTGAAATTTTAGCCAATTACTGCTACTTCCTAGATATATTTTATAAATTAAACAGCCAGATGATAAATGAAACAATCAAAAAAATAAAAACAAAAGATATATTTTATAAATTAAACAGCCAGATGATAAATGAAACAATCAAAAAAATAAAAACAAAACAAAACACACTTCAATCATAATGTGCAGGGAATAAAATTAGAAGTATTAAAATATATATACATAAAGTGAGTGTTCTTTTTTATTGCTGAATAAAATCCATTTAACAACTAATAATTTTGTACAATTTTATTAAATACAATGTTACAAATGAAAATCAAAATTACAAATATGGGTGGGTAGGTTGATATTTTCCAAACCGCGTTTGCTCCTTTGAGGTTCACTGGGTGCTCTGGATTTATCTGGAATCCCTCTCACTAGCATTAAGAATTCTGATTGAGGAAACACGTGATACACATAGCCCCCATTTAATCTGAGAGTAGTCTCCAAATGTAATATTAAAAATAAACAGCTCTTCGAACCACATCACAGACAAATCTCTTAGGCAGCAGCTTATAGAGTTTCCTCTTGTCTGTCCTTCATGGTCAAAACAGCAAACCACATTATAGAGGATTTACAGCTCCACTTTTATAAGAACTAGTTGATAATTTAGAAGGAGAATGATTAAAAAAAAAAAAAAAAAAACTTTCCTCTTGGAGAATTCCCAGAACATTCTGAGCTTTCTGAATAGGTGCTTCAGTGACTTTAATATGAATTATCCACCAATTTTAGATGTGCTGTTGGAGTGTACCAAGGAAACTTGCCTCTAAAGCCGACAACCAGGCAGCAGAGACAACACTAGATCTGTCCTATACACCCAAGGAATAAGCACAATGTATTAGTCCAGCACTTAATAAGCTGTTAATTGGTGCCTAGGACTCTGCTAGCTGGAGTTGAGTGAAAATAACCTACAAGCACTGGATTATTATCACTATTTCATCCAATTTTTAAAATTATATACATAAAGAAAAATTCACTATTGAAACACGATACTGAGTAAAAGCAGGATTTAGTCAAATAAACAGGATAAAAAGCTTCTCTGGTTGTAAATATGCCTAGTTTAGCCACTTACCTTTCATCTCAAGTTTGACATTTCCAAGAGTCAGAAATGACATTAAGAAATAGACTGAGCCAGACAATTTAGACATACTGATACATCATTTTAAAAATCATTATTAAGAAAGTTCCACATAATAACATCAAACTGGGGACTCTAAGGGAGAGAGAAGGCCACAGTCCTGATTTGATAAATTACACTTTGGTTCCAGAATGAAACAGTCATTCTTGCTGTCCTTGTTCCTGGTGGAATCCAGACATCCTGCAATATTTTCCAAGGGTGTCATGTTTCAGAGCACAACACACGGGGTGGTTTCTTTCCTACTCAGGGCTCCATTCTCCTAAGAGCTTCTCATTGTTTCTGCAAGGAAAGAGTCTTCTGACATCTTGGAAAAATTGGGAGCTCAAAGTAAGAACCTCCTTGGAGAGTTTTTACTTGTACAGCCAGCACTTGCCATGTGCTAACATTTGCTAGGAACCCTGCTGGCGCAGTGGTTAAGAGCTCGGCTGCTAACCCAAAGGTCGGCAGTTCAAAACCACCAGCCACTCCTT
The DNA here is from genome assembly GCF_000243295.1 of Trichechus manatus latirostris. Lineage (NCBI taxonomy): Eukaryota > Metazoa > Chordata > Mammalia > Sirenia > Trichechidae > Trichechus > Trichechus manatus. The sequence continues at coordinate 10,931,946 of NW_004443941.1, read as the reverse complement.
GGAAACCCTATGGGGCAGTTCTACTCAGTCCTATAGGGTCCCTGTGAGTCGGAACTGACTCGACAGCACCTAACAACAACGTTTGCTAACCTTGCATTTCACAGGTTGGCTACTGGCACAGAAGAGAGGATCCAGAGCCACAAACAGGCTTTTCTTTGACGTGATCTATCTTCAAAACATATAGGTAGAAGGGAGATTCCGGGACAACTACAATTTGGTTAGAGTTTACACCATCCTCTGGGTACCTTGCTAGCTTAGATAAATGTGAGGGCAGAGGAGATTAATTGAAGCAAGGAGTAGCATGCAAGTGCTGGTTACTTACGTGCTAAGTAACATATGGCGCCCCTGGGATGCAAACGGTTAATGTGCTCAGCTGCTAGCTGAAAAGCTGGAGTCCACCCAGAGGTGCCTTGAAACAAAGGCCTGGCAATTTACTTCCCAAAAAATCAGCCATTAAATACCCTATGGAGCACAGTTCTACTCTGACACACGTGGGGTCACCAAGTGTCAGAAACAACTCAAGAGCATTTTGTTTTAAACAACGTATAAATGCTCCCAGCACTTTTCCAATATGATATCCCCCACTAAGGTGGTGGGAGAAAGTAGCCCAGATTTATCCTTCTTTATGGGTTCTATAAATCTTCCAAAACATTCATTAAGCTTTGGCTTCATAAATACTTCAAACAGGAAATCTATACAGAAGGGAAAATGCATGGGCTTTGGGATAGCGAAACAAAACTAAAAGATAAACGTTTATAAGCATGTGAAATTATACACCTTGCTCTAATTGATTTTTCAGAATATACATATGGCAATTCAGGCTGATTTTTATTGAAGAAATAAGTTAACTCAGTGAGTCTAAGTTAACTTGAAGAGTTTCTTCTCTCCAAGAGTAAAAGAAAGCAAAGTCCAAAAAGCAAATACTAACAATAAATTGAAGTTATCTTGGTACGTATCTATAGCAACCTCATTGCTATTGACATTTTGGGGCCAGATAATTCTTTCTTTTGCGGGAGGTTGTCCTCTGCATTGTAAGACATTAATTAAGTAGTACTCCTGGCCTCTTCCCACTAGAGGGGCCCTGGTGGCACAGTGATTACGAGCTCGGCTGCCAACCAAAAAGGTCAGCAGCAGTTTGAATCCACCAGCCACTCCTTGGAAACCCTATGGGGCACTTCTACTTTGTCCTGTAGGGTCAGTATGAGTCGGAATTGACTCGATGGCAACAGGTTTGGTTTTTTTGGTTTGACCCACTAGATGGCAGTAACACTTCCCCCCACACTACCCCACATTGAGAACCGCAGATCTATAGCTAGGTGAAAGGCACAAACACTTTTTGGCAACAAATACGCACTAACGTCACCTGTGTGCTTGTTATGTGCTAGGATTTACACCGAGGATATCTTATGTAATGACCACAGACACAATGAATTTAGTTCTCATTGTCATTTTCATTTTACAGAAGAGGAAACTGAGTCTCAGAGATATTAAGTAACCTGCCAATGCTGGTCTATAATAGGTGGCTAGAAGGATGACTGAGTGTTGACCTCAGTCCAAAAATGCGAGATAAAGCTTGAAGCCCCTATATCTCAGTAGTACTTCAACGGGAGTTAATTTATCAGATTTTATTAAACTGATCAATGACAACAATCTGAGTTAACAGTTGAGAAGTGATAGGTTCAAAGTCCAAGATACTTATATCCTGGGAGACTGTCTACATGCAACTAGTGTCAGTGGTCGTGGGTTTGACTGAGGCAAGGGGACTGTATCTTAAATGAAGGCAGGAGAGTCATAAATTAAATTTTTCCTAGGTCCTCATTTGTCGTAGTAGTGGTTCTCAGTGCTGACAGTGCCACTTCAGGGGACATTTTCAAAATCTGTAATTGCATATGTAGATTCCACAAGCATGGGGGATCTTGCTGGTATCTAGTGGGTAGGGCCAGGGGTGCTAGATGTCCTACAATGCGAAGGAGAGTCCAGCAGGTTCCATGGAACTTTTAAATGCCCCACTAGTTATTCACCTCAGGATAATTATCTGAGCGTAGAACCTAACTCTACCTAACTAAATGAACACTAAGTATTTTTTTGCAAAGTTTTAAAATACACTGTTTCTTTTTTTTTTTTCCAGACACAAGCGCTGTTTAAACCTCAAGAAGTATAAACCTATTTGGTCTGGAAATTTACCAAGGGTTGTTTACCATTCCAAAAAAATCATGTCACCCACTACAACATTTCTCATGGAATGAGTCATCAATACAACACCTTTCCATCAGTGTGCAAGTGTGGCTTTATATTCATGGTGCTTCTGCACTTAGATACAAACATCTGACTACCTCTGTATGTCTTCTACTACCCACATGTCTGAGCATTAACATACTGATATACATAGATTTCATTAAAATACCTCTCCTTGTATTTCTCCTTTATATTACAATTATGGGATCATACTGTTTTCAAAATTGTGTGTTACATATTCTATGCTGTATATCTTCTCCAACTAGATTATTATACCTGTGAGTTTTATTTTAGGATAGTAAAATGAGCCTTTATAGACATTTTTAAAGGAACACATTGAATCTGAGACACTGCTGATAGTTCTACTTTGTCCCATAAATACAAATAGTACAAAAATATTATAAACTTAACAAATATCAATTGTTTGTAATATTGGACCAGGTAATTTTGAGAAAAGATCATTCAACAATGTAAAACTCCTTCATCTGAACTGTTTTAATAATTAGAAAGTAGAATGAAGAAGGCTTGTGTCTGTCATGCCCAACTCTTTCACCAAATTTTTATTAAGCCCCACCCCACTACATGCTAAGCACAATTGTAGATGTTGGAGATATAAATAAAAAAAAAACAAAAAAATAACCCATTGCCTTCGAGTTGCTGCCAACTCATAGCAACCCTATAGGACAGAGCAGAACTGCCCTATAGCATTTCCAAGGAGTGGCTGGTGGATTCGAACTGCCAGCCTTTTGGTTAGCAGCCAAGTTCTTAACCACTGTGTTACCAGGGATCCATTGGATATACAGAGGTAAATGCATCAGACATGATCCATGCTTTTATGGATGTCATATTTTAGAAGTGAGAAATAAATGTAAAAAAAAACTGGAAAACCTAACACCCCCGGTAGGCGTGTGAAAGTGGTGTAGCATGTTCCCAAGCGTGTGTTGTGAGGTAACAGGTCAGCATACGATCTGGCCCCAAACTGCTTCTTCAACTTAGCCCCTGTTCATGGCTATTATGAACCATCTTCCATCTCCCCAATGTGTGCCCGACCACAGTGAGCTTCACCCCTCTCCCACTGACCACACTGTCATTTTTATTCATTGTTTTTACCGAGGAAGCTTCGACCTGCCAACCAGGGACTAAGATGCTGGAAGGAGGGGGCCATTTCATGTTTTTTTTTTTTTTGCTCCACTGTGTGCCCAACAGAGTGCTTTACACGGGAAGTGATCCATACAAGACCGACAGATACAAAGGAGAAAATACTGCAAGAGAGGTACACTGTCAACCTGGCAAGTAGAGGACAGACTAACTTTCTCTTAAGAATTCATTTCCATTTCCTGATGGAATGTTGTAGATTAGGAAAGACTGGACTCATTGTGGAGGTCGGATCCATTAAATAGAGTTCATATCCCAATTCAGACATTTAACTTTGTAACCTTAGGCAAATTTTCCACTACATCTGCATCTTAGTTTCCTGATAGAGCACAATGGGAACGTTGCGAGGTTGTTACAAGGTAAAGTTTCAGAAGCCCTGAACACTTTTCTGCAATACAGTAGGTGATAAATGAGTGTAGGTCATTTCCAGGCCACTCGTTTAAGAGCTGTGCTTACAGATGGGCAGCAAGTGGCTGAAGTATTTTATGTTTTCAGCCATATCAAATCCATCATACCTCTTGTGTACTGTTAAAAAATTGAAATAGGAAAAAAGCTGTTACAATAAGATCAAATGAGTCATATGATTTGTCTGTATTCCACTGACATATCTGAGTCATAATAATTGCTATTACATAGTATACAGTGAATAGGTTATAAATATATACTTTTCAAAGCTGAGAAGCCTATCTTGAGGACAAAATACAGAGTGATTTAAAAAAAAAAAGTTTACTAGCTGGATCAATACTTTTTCAGCACCGAATTCCAGTAAGGCACTCCCCAGCCCACATCCTGATCCCACACAAGCACACAAAAGCATGCACAGTTTTTTTAATGGTACTCAGATCCTAAAGAGTTTATTCATTTTAGTAAAGTTCATCATTTCTTGCTCCTTCTGAAGACAATCGCCCATTAAACCAAATCCAAACCCAAACCCATTGCTGTAGAGTCGATTTTGACTCATAGCAACCCTACAGGACAGAGTAGAAACGTCCCATAGGGTTCCCAGGGAGCAGCTGGTGGATTCAAACTGCTGACCTTTTGGTTAGTTAGCAGCCAAACTCTTAACCACTGTGCCATCAGGGCTCCAAAAGTGCCCATCATATACCCTCAAATTTCACTCCTTATGCTCATTATGTCCTGTTCCATATCAGAACACGTTTTGTTTTTCCAAACAAAAGTCAAAAACCACAGTATGGCACAACTGCTCAATTCCAACTTTAACACAATTATTTTAAAGCTACTCAGTCAGTTCTTTGGAAGGGATGGCATTATGTGGATCATCTTGTGGAGTCTTCAATTCCCAAGCATCCTACACGTTGCTATCAACACTCAATTTCCACTACAGAGCTTGCAGAGCATACTTCAGATGATGCCAGTGCTACCCACAAAGAGCCTGACGCAGGGATAGTTCACTAACTTATGGAGCAGAACAGGGACATTCCAGAATTAGGGCATAGACAGAATCACGAGAGCAGAGTGAGTAATCTAAAATAGTCCAGCAGTGATGGGAAAGAAACCTCAATGGGTGGGTGGGCAGAGTTCCAGGTGAGCAAATAAGCAGGCAGGAATGACACCGGATAACAGGGGTTTGGTCATCAGGAAGCCCTGAGATTCAGAACCTAAATTCCAGTTACTTATAACCTAGGAATCAAGCAGAGATGGAGTTGGACACTCAGTAGGGGCTTCACAAAGAAAGGTCCTTAGTTACTAAAACCAGATTTGGCTGTCAGAGTGGGAATAGAGATATGAGAGACTTGCTGATGCCACTTGACTGGGTCAGGAAGCTCCTGAGACCTCGTGGGGTGGTGTGCAGAGCTTTCGGATGGGCAATAAATGGACTTAGCCAGGAAGAGTGACTCAACTGGCAATTATGTGTGGGGTTCAGGGAGTAAGGATAGACAGCTGGAGAGGGAGAACAAAGGGGAAGGGCCAAGCACAAGGGTGCATTGCTTTCATTCTCTCTCTCCTCCCCTCTCTTTCCCTCCTCGTCATCCATCCATCAATTATTCGTCATCCTCTGCCCTTCTACCCCACTTCCCCGCCCCCTCCCTCCCCTCCCTCCTTCCTATCTGTCTCTCTCTCTCTCCTGCACACACACTGACATAATGGCCTACTTAGGGAAATAGCATTTTATTCCACAGCTGACCTAAGCCACTAATCATATAATAAAAAAAATAAAAAGTGACAGCTGCAAATAATTATATACCAGAGACATTATGAATAGGATGAAAACCATAGTTGGAAAAACAGTAAATAAAAAGCAAGAGAGGTGCGGTTGGGCCCTGCGGCCACCAGCAGTGTACAGGTACAAGTTCTTTAGCAGAGTTCAAAGAGTAATTACAAAAAGTGGGTTAAATTCTCTAAGTGGTGGTTACACAGCGTTTAATGAGATCATCTACTGGCCACTGTGTTCTTTCCCTAAGAGGAAAATTTTAAAGTCAGCTTTTAAAAAAGTGAGGTTGAAAATATACCAGTTTAAAAGTAAATGTTATACCTCAGGAGGTGGCGAGTTTATGTTAATGAGGGAGGAACAACTCAGAAAAGGAGGGTGCGAATGGTTGTACAACTGAAAGAATGTAATCAATGTCACTGAATTGTACGTGTAGAAACTGTTGAATGGGTTTATGTTTTGCTGTGTGTACTTAACAACAAAATAAAAAATTTTAAAAGTAAATTTTATTAATAAACCATGTATGAAAGCTTCTCAATGTTCCCTAAAGCTATGTCAGAGACTCACAAATAAATACAGCTTTCAGTGGTAGAGTAAGAGCAACTGAAGGAAGTCTAGATCAGAATCTCCCAAACTCTTCTGATCAAAAATCCACTGATTTACTACATTATTGTTCTTATCAACTGATGAGTAATAAGTGCAAAAGACGTTGAAGATGAAAAATACCAATAGGGTTAGCATCATTGGAAAAGCTTCAAAGAGAGGGATTGAACACATATATATGGATAGAGATATCCCTCTCTTCATCCTCCATTGTGTTTTCTACCACATTAAACATTATCAAGAAGATACACCCGTTTTTTGTTAGCCTGGTGCATCTTGAGGAGGCATCAACGCCTTGATCCGCTGGCTGAAACCCAGTGTGAATTCTTGGGACCACTCTGGCCTGACTTTTTGATGCCAATCTGGAAGTGGCTTACGTACGCCTACTTTTATCACTATTGTTTCAGAACTGACTTGTAGGAGCCAAGACCAGAATTTACCATTTAAAGCACACTTACCCTTTAGGCCAGAAAAAAGTTGAGTGGGTTATATGAAGTATGTCATTTAATTCAACAATCTCATGCAGTAGGAACTGTTACTATCCCATTTTTGCTTATGAGGAAACAGTACAGAAAGGTTATGCAACTGGTTTACAGCCAAACAGCTAGATAATGGCAGAATTGAGATCTGAAGCAATTCCAACTGATAGATGTGACAGAGCTGCCTTTAAGTCTCCCAAGAACATTATTAGAGAAAGGCAGCACTTCATCTTTACCCAGCACTTAGCACAGTATCCAGCAAATAGAAAGCATTTGATCATTATTTCAGGGAAGAACGATTAAATGAACAAATTCCGTAGCCTTCCTGGCCATTTCTATAGCAGCAGATTGGGAAGAAGGGCCAAAGTTTCCCCAGAGACCTATCTGGCAGGAGCTAGGTTATCAAAATACATGAAGCACACTCATAGGAAAACAGCATAGGAAATCCCGTGCTTGTCTCTGCCCCTAAAACTCAGATCATCTTCAGGTATTGGAAAAGAAAATATCTAACTAGTTCTTACAGGGAAGCACGGCTTATATATACCTCTAGTAACTTATTTATTAATTTTTGACTTAGTTATATAAAAGCTAGCAAGATTTAACATTTATATATCTCTATGTTCCATTAGGAAACCTTGGTGGCTAGGTGGTTAAGAGCTACGGCTGCTAACCAAAAGGTTGGCAGTTCGAATTCACCAGGCGATCCTCGGAAACCCCGTGGGGCAGTCCTACTCTGTCCTATAGGGTCACTATGAGTTGGATTTAACTCAATGGCAATGGGTTTGGTTTAGGGTATGTTCCATTTACTGTTCTAAATGTTTACACATGCTTACTCATCTCTTCTTAACAAACACTCTAGTTGGAGGTATTACCTTTGTTTACATTTGGGGAAACTAAGGCACAGAAAGATTAGGTCTTCAAAATCACACAGCTAATAAGTGTCATAGTCTGGATTCAAACACAAGAAATCTGGCTTCAAAGTCCAAACTTAAATACTACAGATACTATACTATCTCTTATTATGATGTGAGAAGGACAACATGACAGGTGAAATTGGGAGTGTGTGGGGTCAAATAGGAAACACTGGTGGTGTAGTGGTTAAGAACTATGGCTGTTAACCAAAAGGTCAACAGTTCGAATCCACCAGGCGCTCCTTGGAAACCGTATGGGGTAGTTCTACTCTGTCCTATAGGGTTGCTACGAGTCAGCATCAACTTGGGTTTTTGGGGGGTTTTTGGTGGTCAAATAAGTTAGTTAAAATGTTATCTCTACCTAGAATATGAGAGTAGCCATTGTCATGGGTTCTTATGTAATACTCCCCTCTTAAGATCTGTGGCCTTGTGTTTAAACCCCTATTGTATGAACAAAAATAAGAATTCAGTAGGATGATTTTGTGGTCGGGATGGTGCATGTGGAAGTCAAGAGAAATACGGTTTCACATTTTGGTTCTGACACTTAATAGTTTAAGAAAGTTATTTAATCTCCTCCAGGTTAATTTTTTTGGGGGAAAGGGCGCTGTAAGTGGTGAATTATAATTATACCCACCTCACAGTTGTGAGGTTGAAAACTTCTCAATCGGGCAATTCTGCAGGGAATATTTGGCGAAACCCAGACACATTTTGGTTTTCACATGTAGGTGGGGGTGCTAAAAGACATCTAGGGGGTTGAGGTCAAAAATGGTTCTAAACATGCAATGCACAGGCCAGCCTCCCCTCCCCAACCAATAACAAAAATTTACCCACCCAAAATGTCAGTAATGTCAGTAAGTTGAGAAACCTGTATAAACATGTGTTTGAAATATGCTAGGCATAAGATTAGTAACCAATAAATGATACCCTTTTGTTGTTATTTTATCACATGCACAAAATGTGTGAAATAATTTAAGTTAAAGCTTTACACACAAAGACCAAAGGATTGTTGTTCCTTCTTTAATTCTACAAGGAAAAACTGCATTCAAGTTACATTAGGGTTTGGAGTCTTTTCTGAAATTTTTTTTTTCTGATTTTTTCCCACATTAAATGAAGCTAAATTTTCAATGACATTTTAAATTATTGGTAGCTCAGTCTATCATTCTAGCCTTGAAGTTTTGATGGCTCATTTACACTTGGAATACTAGAGAACTTTCTAGAAATGAAAAAGAAAGGAGCCCATTAAAAGGCTCATTTTTGTGGTGGAATCCTTCCACCTCTCCATAACCATTGAAAAAGTTAACTTCCTACATTTCTTTCAGAAAACACTAGAAAACAGGATCTTCTATTTACTTCTCTTGTTGAATTGCTCTATGTGTCTTTCTGGGTCATTTTTTTTTTTTTTTTTTCTCTGAAAGAAACAGTCCAGGAAATTGGAATGTTTTCCTGGAACGGCTGGAAGGATGTCAATCAGGAAGTGTAGCAGAGGGAGCGGGAGGTTCCCATATTCGAGAGACAAAGCATTTGCAAATTTTACTGTGTACTCAGCACCCTGCTAGATACAAGTGCAGACACCAGAGTTTCTAGACAACATCAGCTTTTGTCAAGTAGGATCTCTAAACCTTCATTTGAGCTCTCAAAAGTTAGACATACGTATTATTTTCAAATTAGTATTTTGCATCCTTTCTTTCTACTTTCTAATAGAAACATGACCTTAATAAAACTATCACTGGCCAATGTTATTTAAATGGAATTGTTTTCTTAATTTGTTTTCAGATTGTTCATTCCCATTGTATAATACAATTCATTTTCGTATATTGATTTTCTATCACGCAACGTTACCGAATTCACTTTTCAGCTGTAATAGTGTATCTGTGTGTGGTTTCCTTAGGTTTCTATATACAAAATCATGTCCTCTGCAGATAGAGGTAATTTTACTTTTTCCAGCCCAGTTTGGAAGCTGTTAATTTCTTTTTCCTGCCTAATTGCCCTGGCTAGAACCTCCAGTAAGTACAGTGTTGAATAGAAGTGATAAGAGAGGACATACTTGTCTTACTCTTGATCTTAGGGGAAAAGTATCCAGTCTCTCATTCTTATGTCTGATATCAGCTGTGAGTTTTCCATAAATGATCTTTATCAGATTGAGGAAATTTTCTTTTTCTATTTTTAGTTTGATACAAGCTTTTTTTTCTCCCTTATTTAAACCAGGAATGGATATTGTATTTTGTCAAATGCTATTTTTGTCTACAGAGATGGTCATATCTTTTTCTTTTCTTGCTTGCTAATGCAGTTAATTGCTTGATTGATTTTCCAAATGGTAAACCAATGTTGCATTCTAAATCCTCCTTGATCGTGATGTAGTATCCTTTTTATATATTGTTGGATCCCATTTGCTAGAATTTTGTTTAGAATGTTTGCATATATATTTATGAGAGATACTGACCAGTATTTTTCTTTTTTAAAATTATTTAATATCAGTATAACAAAAAAGAAAGACAACAGCAAGCTTTGGTGAGAATGTGGGAAAATTCAAGCCCTCACTAATTAATGATGAGAATGTAAAACGGTGCTGCCACTTTGGAAGAGAGTTTGGCAGTTCCTCAAAACATTAAACACAGAGTCACCATACGACCAAGCAATTCCGCTCCTAGATATCTTACCAAGAGAATGGAAAACATGTTCACACAGAAACTTGTACACAAATGTTCACGGCAGCATTATTCATAGCAGTCAAAAAGTGAAAACAAACCAAATGTCTGTCAACTGACAGATGGATAAGTAAAACGTGGTATATCCATACAGTCAAATAGTATTTAGCCATTAAAAAGAAAGAAGTAGTGATACACACTACAACATGGAGGAACCTTGAAAACATGCTAAGTGAAACCCTATGGGGCAGTTCTAGTCTGTCCTAAAGGGCTGATGTTAGTCGGAATCTACTCGATGACAATGGGTTTGGTTTTTTGGATTAGTACGTAACTAAAATAATTTTTTGTAAAAATTAAATAGCGTATATTTGGGAGAAATGAGTGTGCATCTTTTGACTACTCCTTATTTACCGTTATGCTGATATGGAGATAAGATCTTTAAAAATGACTGACAGAACTATACTTATTGCTTCACATTCACTGTTGGTTTCTTTCAACAGTTATGTGAAGTGGCTCAAATATGTATTATTGTGTCCCTTTTATAGATGACCAAACTGAGTCTTGAAAGAGTTACCTTTAAGGATCAGAATTCAGATCTAGAGTCCTTATTTCTTCTGGATACCATGGCAGACACTACACACACAGGAAGTGTAAGCCACTGAGGACATTACTTAAGAATCCTCACAGTGTAACAAATATGAAAGCCTTGTTTAGAAAACAGTGCTTTTAAAACATCTGACTGAAAATAATTTTTTATTTTTTCTATACCGCCTCTCTAGACACCCTTCCAATCTTCCAGATAGATAAAATAGGGTAGAAATGTAAGTCAATGAGAGCCAATCAGTAAGATTCTGTGACAGGAAACTGCTTTTCAAGGATGAAGATTTCTTTTGTTAAGGTAAAAGAAGAAGTCCCGATTCGGCATTGCAACATTTTTTATTATATTCACTTATCCCCTCACTTTTTATAACACCGTAAGAAATCATGCATACGTTTTGAAACGTGGTGCCTTCCTGTTTTCCAGGATACCGTCCTTCCTTGCAGGGTGTCATTTCTGAGATCACAGTTTTACTTCCTCTGTTAGGTACAAAGCTTTATATAGGTTTCCAAAACCTACGTGAGTTTTGTAATCATTGCATTGCCTAAGAGTATAATGAATACCTCACTAATTGGTAGCAACAATATTTTATGTTCCTTTAAAAAAAAAATGCTTCTTTAGACAAAAGATTCCCTAAACAAAAAAATACAAATAATGATTCTGTGACATTTTCAACTATTTTACTATCAGCGCGAATGTATTCCAAACATACTCAGGGCCTGTGTTACTAAGGATGTTTAATAAATAATGATAATTACCATGACTTGTATATTTAATCTATGCCAATTGATTTGCATACACTGTTTAACTTAAGCCTTAAAAGAATTCTATGCTGTAAAACCAGAGCTCCGCATTTAAAAATGTGGCAGGTGAGGGTGAGAGAGGATAAACAGTTGTTCCATATCACACAACTAGATGGAGCTGGAGTTGGAGCCCAGGTTTGTCCTGTACCAAAGCTTGTACATGTAAGCTATAAAACATCCACTCCTAGCAAGGACCTCGGCTCAGCTCTTTAGGCCAGGTAACGCCATAGAGAGTGTGTTTCGGAGACAAACTAACACACACCACAGACTTCTTAGGATTAGACACACGTTCCTTGTCTTTATACAGCTATTAGTTCAAAGTTGAATAATTTGTATTCTCATGAATAATTTGTATTTCTTACAAAGAAATAGTGCCTTTGGATGATAATGCTCTTTCTTTGCAGTGTCTTCATAGTTTCCAGTCTGGGCTGGTCACTTAGAATAACAAAACTCACAACGATCTTGCCACTTTTCCCTTCCCTTGCCTCATCCAGATATTCAAGGACTTGTATGAGTTCACACTTGCCTCCCAGTTTTGTGTCAAACTCCTATTTGCTTTCCCAAAGGTTCATCCTGATCCTAAAGCTTGGAACGACATCAATTTGTATTCACTATGTCTTTCCCACCTGCACATTCCTTTCATTGGCACTTCTCTTTTTATTACAATGAAATGAATTTTTACCCTTAATGCTGGCTAGTAGTCTCTTCACTGCTTCTCAAACTTTAACATGTAGGCAAATTCCTGGAATATCTTGCTAAAATGTAGAGTCTGCTTCACTAGGTGTGGGTGGGGCCTGAGATACTCCATTTGTAACAGGCTGCCAGAGGATGCTCATGCTAGACCACACTTTAAGGAGCAAGGTTCTAGCTCGTACTTGAACCACAAGCAAAAGCAACAGTTATATATAACATTGATTAATCATTTGTATTAAATAACTTCTTCATGCCGACCAACGGTAGAGACGTTGATCTCAATTACTTGGTTTATCGGTTTCCAAGAAGAAATGTTAGGGAAAAACACACTTACATGCACACAGCCACAGAGAATCCTTAAGCTCTAGAAAGATAAATTTAAAAGGAAAAGATAGGATACGGTCCATTTGGATTCGCCTATACCATTTGGAAGGAGACTTAGTGGCGCAGTGGTTAAAACGCTCAGCTGCCAACCACAAGGTCGCCGGTTCAAACCCACCAGCCACTCCAAGGGAGAAAGATGTGGGAGTCTGCTTCTGTGAACGATTTAAAGCCTTGGCAACCCTATGCAGCTCTACTCTGCCTTATAGGGTCACTAAGAGTCAGAATCGACTCCAGGGCAGTGGGTTTGGGGGTTTTTTTATACATTTGGAGACAATCTATGCAATCGGATCACACATTTTGGTCAATGATTCAGTCATTCAGAGGTTCATATCTATTTGAATATCAAGGGCCCAAAATGGCGAGCTGGACTCTGGGCGTTTGCAGTGTTGAGACAGGGCCAGTAGAGGTGACTTCACAGAAAATTTCTTATTCTCGTAAGGAAAACATCACTTTGTCTACTTAGAGCAAACATGTCTTCCAGAGAACAGGATTTACTCTTATATATACTGTCCTCTACAACCGAGCATACAGCAAGTTTTTTATTAGCTATTACAGCTGCAAACAATTTCTAGAGTAGGCCTGCTGGTGAAAAAAATATTAACAATAATTAAAAAAATAAAGGTGGTGTAAAAAATCCAGAGCATTTGTAGTGCAGGCTGGTATTTGCCCTTGAAGTACCCTTCTCATGTATGAAATGATTCTGAAACTGTTGCTATTTCCTAAATTAAGAGAATAATCTCATCGGTATTTACACTTGAAAGTTTATCACATAAGCATAAAACAGCAAAAGGCTAGTAGATGTATCCTACACTTCCCTTCTGATCCACAATTGGGACAATGTTCCTGTAGTTAATATCAACAAAAATCCCATCTCCCTTCAGCTTGTAATTACATCTATCTCTGTTTTTCACATCTGCCATCCAATTAAAGTTCTGATTATCTTCCTGAGTCTCCCCAGTGGTAGCTCAATGGTCCCTGTTTCTTTTTTAGTAGTTGCTAGGCAAGCTCTATGGGGAGCCCTGGGGGGCACAGTGCTTAAGAGCTACGGCTATTAACCAAAAAGTCAGCAGTTCGAATCCACCAGCCGCTCCTTGGAAACCCTATGGGGCAGCTCTACTCTGTCCTGTAGGGTTGCTGTGAGTTGGAACTGACTTGATGGCAACGGGTTTGGTTTTGGGTTTAGGCAAGCTCTATGTGCTTGAAAACACTACAGGAATCAAACAATGGAGTATCTTCTAGCATGCATGGTGGCAATTTAAACCTGGTCTCCATACTTGGCAGCTTCTAAATTTATAGTCCTCTCTTTACTTCGAAAACACTGAAAAAGCTCAATGGGTGCTTTCTTTTAACTCCCACAGTCACTAGATTCAAGTCACCCACAAGCTCCACAAACTTCAGCAGTCCTCAGTGTCTTAGGTGTGCTTTCTGGTGTTCATGTTGACTTAACCATTGTTAGTTTTTTTTCAAAAATTAGATTTTTGCTATAAATACTTTTTTTTTTTTTTACTTTTTCAAATTTTTGTGAATGTTGATTACAAAAACAATTTAAAGATTATTGAGAAAGCAAGTCTACCTGTTGGTATGTTAAGCTTTTGCCCCCAAATAATCTCAAGTTTTCAAACAACAGTGTAAGCCTTGTAAGGGTCTATTCATTATCAAAGAGCAAATACTGAATGGGTGCCATACATTCAGCCCCATAAAAGGCTTGAGAAGGGGGGAAGACATTGCCAAGATCATCAGAGTTGTACAAAGATGGCACCTTAGTCCTGTTATCTGGGAATTACAGAATGCTTCTCAAAAATGGATTACATGAATAGTTATTTTAAAACAGATTTTTTTTTTTTTTTTTTTTGCCCAAAGAAAGAAAATTCTATTCCCTTCACATTAAGAGCATATAAGAGTGTGCCCTTAATTATACACTAAATTGAGTCGAGCATATATTGTCAATGCAGAATTTCCCTTTCTGTCCTTTAATTTGACTAGGAATTGCCTCCTTAATCTATCAATTTTAACTTCACCACAACACCTGCTGGGATGCTGTTGCCCATTAAGATTGCTCTGATGTTAAATAAAACACTGGCTCAGAACTGGCCTATCTGAAGGGAAACAGCTGTATTTTTTCTCTTCTTATTTTAGTCTCTTGAAAACATTCTACAATGGTCAAACAGAAAAACAGGAAGAAAGCTATATACTCTACTTCCTCTAGTCCATCTTTGTTTATTACAAAATATTGTTACTGTTGTTGTTGTTGTTAGTTGCCATCAAGTTGGTCCCGACTCATAGTGACCCTATGAACAACACAACCAAACACTGCCCAGTCCTGCACCATCCTCACAATCATTGCTCTGTTTGAGCCATTGTTGTAGTCACTGTGTCAATCCATCTGGTTGAGGGTCTCTGTTTTTTCTGATGACCTTCTACTCTACCAAGCATTATGTCCTTCTCCAGGGACTGGTCCCTCCTGACAACATGTCCAAAGTATGTAAGTCAAAGCCTCGCCACTCTTGCTTGTAAGGAGCATTCTGGCTATACTTCTTCCTAGACACATTTGTCCGTTCTTCTGGCAGTCCATGGTATATTCTTTACCAACACCATAATTCAAATGCATCAATTCTTCTTTGGTTTTCTTTATTTGTTATCCAGTTTTTGCATGCATGTAAGGTGACTGAAATACCATGACTAGTCCTCAAAGGGACATCTTTGCTTTCTAACACTTTGAAGAGGTCTTTTGCAGCAGCTTTGACCATCGCAATAAGTCATTTAATTTCTTGACTCCTGCTTCCATGGGCGTTGTTGGAGGATTCAAGCACACTGAAATCCTTGACAACTTCAGTATTTTTTCTGTTTATCATGATGTTGCTTACCGGTCCAGTTATGAGGATGTTTGTTTTCTTTATGTTGAGGTGCAATCCGTACTGAAGGCTATTTTTGATCTTCATCAGTAAGTGTTTCAAATTCTCTTTGCTTTCAGCAAGCAAGGTTGTATCATCTGCATATTACAGGTTGTTAATGAGTCTTCCTCTAATCCTGATGCCACATTCTTCTTCATATAGTCCAGCTTCTCAGATTATTTGCTCAGGATACAAACTGAATAAGTATGGTGAAACGATACAACCCTGATGCACACTTTTCTTGATTTTAAACCATGCAGTATCCCCTTGTTCTGTTCAAATGACTGCCTCTTGGTCTATGTTCAGGTTCCACATGCACACAATTAAGTGTTCTGGAACTCCCATTCTTCGCATTCTTATGCATAATTTGTTATTTGTCGAAGGCCTTTGCATAGTCAATAAAACATATGTAAACATATTTTTGGTATTCTCTGCTTTCAGCCATGATCCATCTGACATCAGCAATGACATCCACATCCTCTTCTGAATCTGGCTTGAATTTCTGGCAGTTCCCTGTCAATGTACTGCTGCAACTGTTTTTGAATGATCTTCAGCAAAATTTTACTTGCCTGTGATATTAAAATATTGTTCAAAAATTTCCACATTCTGTTGGATCTCATTTATTTGTAATGGGCACAAGTATGAATCTCTTCCAGTCAGTTGGCAAGGTAGCTGTCTTCCAAATTTCTTGGCATAGACAGGTAAGTGCTTCCAGTGTTGCATCCATTTGTTGAAACATCTCAACTGGTATTCCATCAATTCCTGGAGCCCTGTCTTTCACCAATGTCTTTAGTGCAGCTTGGACTTCTTCCTTCAGTACCATCAGTTCTTGATCATATGCTACCTCCTGAAATGGTTGAACATAGACCAATTCTTTTTGGTACAGTGACTCTGTGTATTCCTTCCTTTTTTTTTTTTTTTGGATGCTTCCTGCATCGTTCAATATTTTGCTCATAGAATCCTTCAGTATTGTAACTTGAGGCTTGAATTTTTCTTCAGTTCTTTCAGCTTGAGAAATGCCAAGCTTGTTCTTCCCTTTTGGCTTTCTAATTCCAGATCTTTGCACATTTCATTATTTTAGTTTGTCTTCTCAAGCCGCCCTTTGAAATCTGTTCAGCATTTTTACTTCATCATTTCTTTCATTCACTTTAGCTACTCTACGTTCAAGAGTAGCTTTCAGAGTCTATTCTGACATCCATTTTCTTTCTTTCCTGCTTTTTGATGACCTTTTGCTTTCTTCACATATGATGTCCTTCCACAACTCGCATGGTCTTCGGTCATTAGTGTTCAATGCAGCAAATCTATTCTTGAGATGGTCTGTAAATTCAGGTGGGATATACTCAAGGTCACATTTTGCCTCTCGTGGACTTGTCCCAATTTTCTTCAGCTTCAACTTGAACTTGTATATGAGCAACTGGTGGTCTGTTCTGCAGTCAGCCCCTGGCCTTGTTCTGACTAATGATATTGAGCTTCCCCATCATCTCTTTCCACAGATATAGTGGATTTGATTCCTGTATATTCCATCCAGCACGGTCCACGTGTACAGTTGCCATTTATGATGTTGAGAAAAGGTATTTGCAATAATAGGTCTTTGATCTTGCAAAATTCTATCATGTGATCTCCGGCGTCATTTCTATCACCAAGGCCATATTTTCCAAATACTGATCCTTCTTCTTTGTTTCCAATTTTTGCATTCCAATCACCAGTAATTTTCAATGCATCTTGTTTGCATGTTTGATCAACTTCAGACTGTAGAAGTTGGTAAAAATCTTCAATTTCTTCATCTTTGACCTTAGTAGTGGTGTGTAAATTTGAATAACAGTCATATTAACTGGTCTCTTTAGTAGGCGAATGAATATTATCCTATCACTGATAGCATTATATTTCAGGATAGATCTTGAAATGCTCTTTTTGATGATGAATGTGATGTCATTCCTCTTCAATTTGTTATTCCAGGTGTAGTAGACCACACGACTGTCCAATTCAAAATGGCTAATACCAGTCCATTTCAACTCACTAATGCCTAGGATTCCAATCTTTATGAGTTCCATTTCATTTTTGATGACTTCCAATTTTCCTAGATTAATACTTTGTACATTTCAAGTTCCAATTATTAGTGGATGTTTGCAGCTGTTTCTTCTCATTTTGAGTCATGCCACATCAGCAAATGAACGTCCTGAAAGCTTTATCTCATCCACATCATTAAGGCTGACTCTACTGTGAGGAGGCAGCTCTTCCCTAGTCGTACTTTGAAGTGCTTTCCAACCTGAGGGGCACATCTTCCAGCACTATATCAGACAATGTTCAGCTGCTATTCAGAAGGTTTTCACTGGCCAGTTGTTTTAGAAGCAGATCATTAGGTCCTCCTTACTGGTTTGTCTTAGTCTGCAAGCTCTGTCAAAATCTGTCCAACATAGCTGACCCTGCTAGTACTTAAAATACCAATGGCATAGCTTCCAGCATCACGGCAACACACAAGACACCACAGTGGTATTACAAAATATATTCCCCTTACTAATCTTTCCTCCACCAACTTATTTACAGTTATTCCTAATTGACAAATTTAGCAGTCATTATTAATGGAGATGCTGCTTGAATGGGGAGGACATACTCATTTATATGCATGTTTGAAAAAGCAATATATGGTGATTGTGCCCCCAAGTAACAAAGTGAATGACTGATAGGGACCTACCTTTGAGCAGACACCTCTAGTCTGTTAATGAAGAATTTATGTCTCCTCAAAGAAAGTTTTTTCTTGGATAAATATCTTTCTTCTATTCTTTGAATAGCTTAGAAAGCAAAGGCTTCTTTCTATTCACCATACACAGTACCTTGCGAACAGTTGACTCAGTAAATATATGTTTAATGAATTATGGTATCCCTACGTCAGGCAGCATTCCAGTTTAATTTGAGCTCAAAAAACACTAGGCTGAATATATGTCATTACCCTTCTCTTGTAAAATAGAGCAATATGCTAATCACCATTTTACTTTTTGCCTACCATGCAGAAGACTGGTGAATGAAGGTATTTATTATGTTATATTTAGTCAGAAATCATTATAAAATACTTGTCATCTAAACTCTTGATAATACATTTGAAATTGTCCAGTCAGTAGAATGTGCAGGTTATGCAAAGGAAAAACCTCTTTGTTATTAATCATCTCAAACATTCTGCCACTCCAGGTCTCATGTTTAGAATAAGAGTAAAAACATGTGTCTTAGTTATCCAGAGCTGCTATAACAGAAATACCAAAAGTGGCTGGCTTTTGACAAACAGAAATTTATTTTCTCACAGTTTAGGAGGCTAGAAGTTAGAATTCAGGATGCTGGCTCAAGGGGAAGGCTTTCTCTCCTCTCTGTTGGCTCTGGAGGAAGGTCCTTCTCTCTTCTGAGGTTCTGCTCCTTGGCAATCTTCATGTGGCTTGGCGTCTCTCTTTTCCATCTCAGCTTGCCAGCTCCCATTTAATCTCTTTTATATCTCAAAAGAGATTGACTCAAGATACACCCTACACTAATCCTGTCTCATTAACATAACAAAGACAACCAATTTCCCAAATGGGATTATAACCACAGGCATAGAGGTTAGGATTTACAACACATATTTTTGGGAGACACAATTCATAAGATGCTTTATTCTAAGAAATGGAAATGCCATGAACATTGTCAAAATCAGTTCGTAAGTGTCAAGTGATTGCTAAATTAGTAACATACTCCTCAGAGCTTTCTGTTCGTCTACTGCAGCATAAAGAATTTGCATTCTGTCCTGTCCCTTCTTTCCTTGAAGATGGAGAACATGGTAGTTGATCTAGGTTTTCAATTAAAATTACAACTTTACCTTTCCCTCAAATGTGTCCTGTTTTATCAAAATCTGATTTACAAATATTCAAACGTATCAAATAATTGTGATCAGTTACTTTGTTTCCAAAACAATTCTGTATTTTGTCAAAGAAGGCACCCTGAATTTCTTTCAAAAATATAGTTAGGTGCCATTCATTCTACATGTATTTGACTGACAACTTTTCATTTAGATCCACTTTTCTCTAGAGATTATCATGTAGTAAAAACCGTTGCCACTGAGTTGACTCTGACTCATAGCAACCCTACGGGACAGAACTGTCCCATAGGGTTTCCAAGGCATGCTGGTGGATTCAAACTGCTGACATTTTGGTGAGCAGCCAAGCTCCTAACCACTGAGCCACCAGGGCTCCATGTAGTAGACACTCATAAATGCTTTATTTCAGGTGGATTTTTACCTTAAGGGCACAGTTCCACGTAAATACATTGTTATATAATCAGGTATTAAATTTGGTCTGATTCCAACTTCCATTAAGTCACATGAGAGAGCAATTCCCATTAAAAGTGACCGTAAGAGCTCTACGTTATTTTTAAGTTGAGGGAGTGAGTGTGGATAAACATGAAAACTACGCAACATATTGTGGAGTTTTTGCTGAGCCTACGTAACTGCGTTTAAAAATAAGAATAAGTAAGAAAGGTATAATTTCCAATTTTAAATTTTATTTTAAGAGGTGAGTACATATCAGTTAGCTGCACTTCTTATTAAACAACCAAGACAAGGGCCTATTTGGTGTCAGTTAAGAAAGACAAGAGGTATATGGCCTTCTTCTTTCACAGCCATTTTTTTCTCGTCTTTCAAAAAATTATGAAATGCCTTAATATAGCACCACAGTTGATCACACACAGGCTGTCACACACACATATGCATATTCATGTATAAGGAGCCCTGGTGGTGCAGTGGTTAAGCACTTGGCCACTAACTGAAAGGTCGGAGGTTCGAACCCACAAGCTACTCCTCATGAGAAACATGTGGCAGGCTACTTCTGTAAAGATTTATTGTCTTGGAAACCCTATGGGGCAGTTCTACTCTGTCCCACAGGGTCACTATAATTTGGAATCAACTCAACAGCAATGGGTTTACATATATATGTACGCGAGTGTGTGTGCTATATGTATATGCGTATGTATTATGTATATTTTTGCTGAAGATCATTCAAAAGTGGTTGCTGCAGTACATCGACAAGGAACTGCCAGAAATTCAAACCAGATTCAGAATAGGACGTCGAACAAGGTATATCACTGCTGATGTCAAATGGATCTTGGCTGAAAGCAGAGAACACCAGAAAGATGTTTACCTGTGTCTTATTAACTATACAAAGGCATGCGACTGTGTGGGTCATAACAAACAATGGATAACAGTACAAAGAACGGGAATTCCAAAACACTTAATTGTGCTTATGTGGAACCTGTACATAGATCAAGAGGCAGTTATTTGAATAGAACAAGGGGATGCTGCATGGTTTGAAGTCAGGAAAGGTGTGTGTCAGGGTTGTATCTTTCATCATACTTATTCAATCTGTATGCTGAGCAAATAATCCGAGAAGGTAGACTATATGAAGAAGAACAGGGCATCAGGATTGGAGGAAGACTCATTAACAACCTGTGTTATGCAGATGACATAACCCTGCTTGTTGAAAGTGAAGAGGACTTGAAGCATTTACTGATTAAGATCAGACTATAGCCTTCAGTATGGATTGTACTTCAACATAAAGAAAACAAAAATCCTCACAACTGGACCAATAAGCAACATCATGATAAACAGAGAGAGAGAAAATATTGAAGTTGTCAAGGATTTCATTCTACTTGGATCCACAATCAACACCCATGGAAGGAGGAGCCAAGAAATTAAACGACTTATTGCATTGGGCAAAGCTCCTGCAAAAGACCTCCTTAAAGTGTTAAAAGGCAAAGATGTTACTTTGAAGACAAAGGTGAGCCTGAACCAAGCCATGGTATTTTCAATCGCCTCATATGTATGCAAACCTGGACCATGAATAATCCTTTGCAGACCAATTATTTTCTCCTTTAAATTTTTTGTTGATACTATCTGTTTTCACTAATGGAAGGCATGCTGATTAAAGGACCAATTCAGAATTTTTGTTGAGTTATGAAGTTTGATACCCATTATCCGGCATCAGGTACGTCCCAGCAGACGCTGGATGTAGTAAATACTACCAGTGTGAGTCATTGATAAATTTTTTTTAAATTTTATTTCTAGAAAATTTGCAAAACGCAAGGTAAAACGTGAAGGCACCTGGCAATGACTGCACATACACTTTATTCTAGTCTTCTTCTTCTTAGCTTTTTTATTATTTTGCATGAAACTTATCAAAACATGGTATGATGCATTTTTCCTTAATGCAAAAGCAGTGCTTACAACCCAAATAAATAAAGCCCAAGGATTTTTTTATCTCAGGAAAATTACCACTGCAATGCATTCTTCGTTACTGCAAAAGCAATACTCACAGGCCAAATAAATAAAACTAAAGGAATCTGAATCTCAGGAAAATTATCACTATCATGTATTCTTCGTTATAACAAAAGTGGCACTAACAGCTAAGAGGCAGAAACAGCTGCCCTGGAATACTGCAAATTGCTCACAGTGGCACATTGCATTTGCTATACGTGGAAGCAATGATTGCGCCCTAAGACTGAATGCAGGGTAAGAAAAACTTAGAGAAGGAGTTCAAGTCACTTGAAAAGTATCACTGCAATGCATTATTCTATATTACAAAGGCATTATTTACTGTTCAAAAGCTAGAAAAGCAGGGAACCAGTAAGACCTGGAAACAATGAATGGCATAAAGGAGAAAATGGCCACTATGACTGAATGAAGACCAAGAATAGCTTATCAAGAGAACATAGTAACTGGAAAACATAATGAGGAGGTTTATCTCACAGAAATAAAGGCAAACCTGTCAAAAGTTTAGAAAATTCACACATTCAGGAGGCATTACCTAAGACAGTGCTCAATCTACACAAAATAGCTCAGGGTTCTTGAGTTTCATGCATTTCAAAAGGCTCCCACCTGAAGCTACATCAGTTAACATCAGGCTAACTCCTTCCCAAAGAACTCCAGAGGCATAAAAAGTGGTTGGGATACTGTATGTTCCAAGAATCAGCCAAGGGATAAGGAAGACCAAAGAAGAACTGATGCCTCCAAATTATGGTGTTGGTGAAGAATATTGAATACACCATGGCCTACCAGAAGAACAAACAAATCTGTCTCGGAAGAAGTTCGGCCAGAGTGCTCCTTAGAAGCGAGGATAGCAAGACATCATGCTTGGTAAAGCAGAGGGTCAGCAAAAAAGAGGCAGATCCTCAAGTAGATGTATTGGCACAGTGGCTGCAACAATGGGCTCAAACAGAGCAACTGTGAGGATGGCGCAGGACCAGGCAGTGTTTCCTTCTGTTGTACAGGGGGTCCCTATGAGTTGGAATCGACTAGGCAGCACCCAACAACAATTATGTATATATTTGTGTATATATTTTCCATATCTAACTGATTGAAATCATGTATATATTGAATATATATCTAACTGATTGAAATCATTTTTATCTTAATGAAATTATAAACTCCTGAAAACAAATTTTTTTATTTCATTGAGGGACAGTACAGTTCTTGGAACTCTATGAATGGGAAATATGAGTTACATTAACACTTAGAAAAGTAATGCATTATCATAAAATAGAGATTATCATGTTTACTGAATATGTGTAGAGGTCTCTGGTCTTAAACTGAGCAGGCAGATTCTTTGAGAGCTTTTGCATAATAGCCATTCAATTATTTATTTTTTCTTTTGTATAATGATAAATTCAAACTAATGTTTCTTAATTGACTTACATTATTAAAACTTAAGCATTTTAAAAAGTGATTTAGAATGATTATCTAATGGCCTAGATTACATTTACTTTTGCTTTAATGGCTTTAAAAGTTTTACTTTCTTACAATTTTACAGAACTTATAAAACCTTTCATGGATTTTTTGATGCCATGTCAGATATTTGGGTAGGTATAACCTATGGGTTTTAATGTTGACAAGAAATTAGCAGATCTTAATTCATGTCATGCATGAATGACTCTGCATTAATATAGCCAAAGGAAATTTTTAAAAAATTCCTTTTTAAAAGAAAACACTGATTTATTTAAAAATGCAATTTTCTAATTAAAATTTACCTCACTAGTCATACTAGTTTTAGGCTTTTTTTTTTAAATAGACATGCAAGGTGTTAGTTTTATGTATCTATTTGAAACCTTTTGTATGAAGCCAGTGAAGGGCATAGCACTATTTTTCCATATCAGGTTGCTTTCCATTCCCCATAGAATTTTGTCTTTGAATACTTGAAAGGTTATACGTTTTACTAAAAAACAGAGACTTCTAAACACCAGAAACGAAATAACATCATCAGCTTTTATACATTCATATCTTAAACGAGAATGAAAAACAAAACTCACCTTTAATCTCTGAAATTAACTTAGTTGTATGTGAACACTTCCCATCCAATATTTTTTGAAAACTAAGACTGTATCTCAAATTCATCGACTACTAAAGCACTTATGCATCTCCTTCATATGGGAGAGAATGACAAATATGGCTATGATCCTTAGCTGTTAGGAAATGACAGGAGCTGGAAATTCTTAACAGAGCTGCCCATAAACCAATTAAATTTTCTACATGGCGCCTCCCCAACTTTATCCCCAATCCCAATAGAGATATAAAAAAAAAAAAAAAAGCTAATAACATCTACAATTAACAACATTCCTGTAGCCTGTAAGTCTAGCCTGTTACTTTAGCTTCCCCTTATAATAATGGAGAGCCTTACTATGTTGTTTCTCCTGGGCATTTATTAGGCATGATGAGGGAAAGGTTACATCTACTCTGGAAAAGGGCACAATCTTCAACTCTGTCTTGCGAATGTTGGACGCCTTAACAGGCATTACATGAGAAAGGCATTCGCTATTACCTATTACGTTACTCCGTCCCAATTAGAAACTCTATTTTAATGTAATTGGCAAAATTTTAGGGTCTGTCATTTGTTAAGCTTGAGATTGGAATTTGCTAAACATCAGCTCATAGAAAAAGTGACGCAAATGCTGCATGTGTAGATTGGCTGCCAGTGGGTAGAAATGAATGGGCGATAATGGAAATTAATGGATAGGGGAAATCTCCAATTTCCCTGGAAAATGTACTGTAACTGCTACTTGCATTATAAATCAAATTTCTTTCTTTTGCTTAAAAAATGAATGATATTGTTATTTAACAGGATAAGCCTGATTCCAAAATCACATAACTCTCTATTAGGTATTACTTCCTTGGATATATTTCAAACTACATGTCCTGCTTTGATAAATCATCTTTTACAATGTTTAGCACTAAATCAGATCAAACCATCAAGAACTCAGAAAAAAGTTGCGAAAATGTCAGTCTCTAATTTATTGTTTTAAATAAATAAACCAGTTTCTTTCAAAGTCTATTTTTTTAAAAAAGTTCTCTTTAATTACCTCCTCGATTTTAATCTCAAATTATGTTCTTACCTTTTGTTAATGCTACCTTGGATACATAATTTAAATCTGTGATGATCAACTGCCACAGGAAAAATTACACTTTCATTTAAAAGACATTATAGGTTTGTATGGACTCTTTTAGTATTTTATAACTATAGTTATCTAACACAGACACATCCAGAATGATTTCCAGTATCGTGTTTCCTCCAGCATTTTCCTTTGGAGAACATTTAGTTACATCTATCATCTCATATCAATACCATGATCACTTTTAACCACCTAAACTATATTCATTCCACACACTGGACATACAAATTCTCAATAATACATTTTTAATTAAAAAATCTGATGTTAGGCAAGTTACTGAACACTGATAATGTTCTGGAAAACTGGCAGAGCTTCACTAATCAAGAAAAAGCCCAAAACGCAGAATAGGAATTGTGCATTTATAGAGCAATCATGATTTCAAACAAAGAAATTATTTATCCTAAACTAAATGTTAATTGCTAAGAATGTGCAAAGGACTGGACTAGAGAAGCCCTTCTTCTTCTAGTTTTGCAATTAATGGGGTTGATTTTTGGTAAGTCACTTCACCCTCAGCATACTTCCTGTTTGGCAAAAGGAGATAACATTTATCTTTCCTAAAGCCTTTTCTAGCTCTAGAAATTTCATGAGTCCATATTATTGCGGTGGGTTTTTCTGTTCGCTTATCTCATAGTGGGCTGAAATTATAAAATGAAAATATAAAGGCTAAGCTTAGCATGGTGATAACTGCAATGCATGCAGCTCCTGAGTAATGATTACACCTCTCAATGAAATAATTAAGGAACTCCCTGGGGGATGACTTTCTGCTTTAGGAATCTAAATAGTCCTAAAAGAAGGGATTAGGTTAGAGGTTTTCTTTAAAAAAGTAAAATAATGCTACTACTATTAACAAATCCTTTTGAATAGGTGGAGAAGTGGTTCTCAAAAGAGGGTGGCAGGACTTCTCAGAAAGTTTGGACCTAGTCATTCTCTTTGACCCTCCCCTGCACAAATGCTTCTGTGCATCTTCTTTTCATTCTTGTACATGATCCCATCAAGAGAATGTGATCCACATATCAAAGTTTTATACAATGTTTCAACAATTCATTTTTAATTGACACCCTTAGGGTAAGTATTGAAATCCTCATGCTCATCTTTTCCAGTCTTCTCAAACCTCCTATACCCTGCCCTGTCCACTCATTTAATCTGTCGTTAATCACTAAAACAATGAAACTAACCTATATGAATTCTATCTTCTGACACAATCCTACCAGCTCAATTCCGTGGTGATCTGGATCCCAACTCCTTTCTCTGGCTTAACGTTTCTGTTTCTGGGTAGATGAACCACTCATTTGAATCACAAGCTCTACCTCTTAATAGATCATTCACTGCAACATTCAGAAATACTGTAGTATATTTTCTCACTAAAAAGGGTGGGAGGAGGGAGAAGGAAAAGAAGGAAGGAAGGAAACACTACTTTGAACCAGATTCCTCTAACTCATGACCCATTGTCATCAAAGTCAACCCTACAGGATGGAGCAGAACTGCCCCATTGGGTTTCCAAGGCTGTAATCTTTACGGAAGCAGACTGCCACATCTTTCTGCCGAGGTATGGCTGGTGGGTTTGAACCACTAAACTTTTGGTTAGCAGCCCAGTGCTCAACCACTGCACCACTAGGGCTTCGTAGATTCCTCTAAGCTGCCCTATGTCTTTACTCTATCTTACTCATCTAGTGCTGCTACAATGGAAATACCACAAGTGGTATGGCTTTAACAAAGAGAAATTTATTTTCTCACAGTCTAGAAGGCTAGAAGTCCGAATTCAGGGTGCCAGCTCCAGGGGAAGGCTTCTCCCTCTGTCAGCTCTGGGGGAAGGACCTTGTCATCAATCTTCCCCAGTCGAGGAGCTTCTCAGCGCAGGGACCTGAGTCCAAAGGACATGCTCTGCTCCTAGCTCGTTTCTTAGTTGTATGAGGTCCCCATGTCTCTCTGCTCGATTCTCTCTTTTATATCTCAAAGAGATTAATTTAAGACACAACCCGAACTTGTAGATTGAGTCCTGCCTCATTAACATAACTGCCTCTTATCTTGCCTCATTAACATTATAGAGGCAGGATTTACAACATACAGGAAAATCACATTAGATGAGAAAATGGTGGACAATCACAAAATACTGGGAATCATGGACTAGCCAGGTTGACGCATGAATTTCTGGGGGACACAATTCAATCCATGACACTTCTTCACAGATAGTCTTCTATAGTTACCATCTCTACTTGCTTTTTCCTATTCTCCTCTCAACTTGCTTCAGTTGGCTTTTGTCTCCATGACACCACTAATCCTTCTTTTTCAGTCACCAATAACCTCCATTTTATCCACACTGGTGGTCATTTCTTTATTCTATGTCATATCACTGTGGGAATTGTGGGGATGGCGCAGGACAAGGTAGTGTTTTGTTTTGTTGTACATAGGGTCGCTATGAGTCAGAACTGACTCAACGGCACCTAACAACAACAATAGCATGTCATATAATATCACTCTTCTGTTTAGAACTTGCCCATGGGTTCCCATTCTGCTCAGAATAATACTTAAATGACTTAACCTAGACTGTAGGTCTACTTCTACTCTAATTTTACTTCCCATGACTCTCTTCCCCCATGTCCTGCTCCAGTTCACTCCTGCGAACACTCCAAGCCTTAGTGCCTACCTTAGGGCCTTTGCACTGCATGTTTCTTCTGCTGAAATGCTCTTCTTCCTGAACTATACATGAATCTGGAAAGTTCACCACCTTATCAAAGATTTTTAAATAAATAAATAAATAAACCCAAGGTTTTGGATTTAAATTAAGTAGTGCGGCTGTCATTGCACAACATCCTATTAATCTTGGTGTTTTATGCCACCAGATACAGTAGAGCTCCTTTAATGATATATATCTTTCCAAGAGTTTAAAAAGAACAATTCAGCCAAATTATCCTCCTTTCTAGAAACTGTTTATTCTGAGCTTTGCTTTTACACAATTATATTTTTCCCTAACATGAGCAGTATTTGAAAACAACTGAAAATCACAATATTTTTTAACAGTATTTCCTTTCTTTTCCACTAAAAACTGTCCCCAAAATTGCTGCAGTATACACAACTTGTGTTGAGGCAAAAGGGTATATTTAAAAATCTTAATTTTATAGTAATCTAGAGAGTTTGAAAAATATTAGTTCTTATTTCTTGAAATAAAGGCTCTTCAAAAGTAGGGACCAATAGTTGTATTTCTCAGTATCCTCACCCAAAGTTAATGCATAGTAGGCAGTTAATTAATGGTTGTGGAATGAGTCAATGAATTACATAGCCTTAATTCCTATATTCATCAAGTGACTGAAATTCAATGATTTAGATATCTGAATTAAAAAAGAAAAGTAAATATTTCAAGGGATAAATAAATTTTCCTTGAAAAACACTCTATTCTTCCACTATATTTTTACACATCTTCAAATTCTATCTTTCTGACCGTTAAACCCTTCCTATTCCACTTCTCACTTCTCCCCCTATTCCTCAAATACACATACAGTTCTGAGAATGGTCCTGGAGTTCCCGTAATGTTCTATAAACATTATATGGTTGATTGTCAAAGGTCATTTTCTAAAAACAATCCTTCTCAACATAATATAAACACAGGTTTCCTAATTTGCAGGATAATTATTTCTTATCTAACTTTAAACGGTAGTGTCCATATCCACTGTTCATCCCATCAGTTCATTAAAATGTAGCCTGTGAGGAGACAGTCCTTCGGACAAGCCAGGCAACCACACGTGGTTTTCTCCGTTCCTCTCCCTGCTGGCATCTTTAGGCCTCGGAACAAATCAATCCCTGACCCTCGCCCCCAACTAAGGCCCGATGTTTGTTAGCAGGGTTAAAAAAATATAATTCTGGGCTGACCACCCGCCCCCTCAGGAAGTCAGGGGGCATGAGGCAGTAGGGATGTTTGTTAGCAGGGTTCAAAAGATACAATTAGTCACATAGGCTGGGCGGCATACAATAGCAGGTAGAGGAGGTCTTCTTTGTCTTTTCAGCTATGGTGCTACTGGGACACATATAACATTAAGCTTACAGCCCATCTAAGTGGACCTACTGTCCAGGGGGAGATCAGCAGAAGGTAGGTTTCCACTGTGTTCCTCCGCCACTAAACTTGCATGGAAGAGTTCTTTATATCCACTGGAACAGTTTCCAGAAGCTGGGGGTGGGGTGGGGTGTCCTGTGACAATCCCATTTAAGTCTCTCACCCATGACACAAAGTGGGGTGTGTATGGAAAAGCCATCATCTCTGCCTGGGCAGCTTTTAAGCCAAGGGAATGGCTCAGCTGTTGTATACTGTCTGCTTCTTATTGTAAATAATAAAAGCTACTTTCCATGTGCTAACGTGTGTTCAGGCTCTGTCGTGGTTTGAATTATGTCCCCCCAAAAATGTGTGTATCAATTTGGCTAGGCCATGATTCCTGGTACTGTGTGATTTTCCTGTATGTTGTAAACCTGCCTCTATGATGTTAATGAGGGAGGATGGGTGGCAGTTGTGTTAGACAAGCTCCTAGTCCGGGGGAACACCGAAGAGAAGAAGGCCGACAGAGAGAAAAAGCCTTCCCCTGGAGCTGACGCCCTGAATTTGGACTTTTAGCCTACTGTAACTGTGAGGAAATAAACTGCTCTTCATTAAAACCATCCACTTGTGGTGTTTCTGTTATAGCAGCACTAGATAACTAAGACAGGCTCTGATTGGAAGAAAGTGATGTTTAAGGAATAATCCATATTAGCTATTGTTTGCTTTTCCTAATGCCCTCCTGACTATCTAGAAACTGGGGACAACCTAAGAGTACACTGCAGATTTGCCATGTATGCACCTCAGATTTGGTGCAGCAAAGCAGGGTCTGGTGATGTTGTCACTCAGACCCTTTGGTTGAAACTATATGCATTTTATTTTCTCAAAGATAACATTAATATTCTTCATCCCCTGCAATGGGGATTTAACTCAGAGGGGAGCGAAGATAAACTGGAGACTCAAAATATCCTTGTTAATTGTCACCAACTAAGTCTTTGATAAGGAGCCCTGGTGGCACAATTCTTAAGTGCTCGGCTGTTAACCAAAGGTTCAGTGGTTCAAACTTACCAGTGGCTCCGAGGGAGATCTGCTCCCATAAAGAGCACAGCTTAGGAAAGCCTCTGGGGCAGTTCTACACTATGAGTCGGAATCGACTCAATGGCACACAACAACAAATCTTTATATGAGGCAGTGGTGGTTCAGTGGCAGACTTCTCACCTTCCATGTTGGAGACCTGGGTTTGATTTCTGACTAATACAGCTCATGTGCAACCACTACCCATCTGTCAGTGGAGTCTTGTGTGCTGCTATGATGCTGAACAGTTTCAGTGGAGCTTCCAGACTAAGATGGACTAGGAAGTAATGCCTAGCAATCTACTTCACAGAAAAGCAGCCAATGAAAACCTTATGGATGACAATGGTCCAATCAAAAACCTTTAGTCATGGGGATGATAAATAAGCAATTAATTAGGTAGATACATGTCAATACCACTGCATTATATTAGCCTGAAACATCCTTTACTGTGGCTTTGACAAACTTTTACGTCAGGTCCGCCACCAATCTATATGACATCTTTGTGTGAACTGGAAAATGAGTGGTTTCCATGTAAAAACACAGTCCTTTGGAGGCAAGACTTGATAAGCTGAGCCCCAGGTGGAAATCAACTCCTACTGCCTTCTCAGTTAGATGCCCTTGTACAGGGCACAACCCCTGCACATGGTAGCCCTGCCTTTGGATCCATGTCCTCTTCCATATGACAGTCCTGCCCTTCGGGTCCATATCCTCCTGCACATGATAGTCTGTACTGGATGTTTTGGCCATGTTGTCTTTTATGCCTGATTTCCCCTTCTAGCTGAAATATAAGTACCCATAATGTCCTATTCAGAGATCTTTTGCACAGAGCTGGCTACAGATTAAACCAGGAGTAGATGCCTGATCCAAATGCATCTCATCTAGAGGCTGGTTGGCCACCCATGAATCAGCCAAGGTTGTAGAACTCTATCCCCAATGGATAGCAAAATTAGCTAAACTAACCAGACTGGCTTTCCTCAAAGGCACGGGCAAATATTGACCTATTTTTTTTTTTTTTTTACAGCATGTAAAAAATGCCCATTTTTTTACAGCATGTTAAAAAAAAAATGGGCATAGTGGTGCTTAAAAAAATACCTCGCCGGGGGCGGGGCACATTTGGCAAACAAAAGTAGAAGGTAACGTTATGGTAATGATTTTCTAATTGCAGTCCTTATACAATAATTCCCAATTGTCATACGGTTATCTGAGCTTAATCTCCATTTCTTCTAAGCAAAGAGGCCCTCCAAGACACAGCCCTTCACAGACCTGATGACGGTGATCATGTGATTCACGTGTCAGGTCATTTTTAGTTTCAACATCTCTAGTTTCTTCAAGCACTAACTATACATCCAGATTTTACAATCTCTTTATCATTTGCCTGTTTTACTCTAAATATTTCCCAGCATTCCTGTTAAGGAGAGTATTAAGAACAGACAGAAGTTAATACACTGTGAAGTGCAATTAACCTAGAACAGAGCAGATCGCCATGAGGCAGAATTGACTCCATGGCAACAGGGGTTTTTGTTTGTTTGTTTACAGCAGAACTATCAGCACCTTCAACATCTCTTCCATGTCTGCTACTGCAGCAGGAAGAATTTAAGTAGGAAAAAAATTACACTCAGACTACGCTGTGAACAATGGTGGTTGTCTTTGGTGATCTTTATAAGGCTTTTGAGGTTCTCAAATTGCCTAAGAGCAACATAAGGAACAATCATCTCTATTCATCTCTGAAGAGGTAAGAAATTTTTATTCGAAGAGATCTTTATTTACCATTTTGCTGTTAGGTGCTGTCAAGTTGGTTCTGACTCACAGCAACCCTATAGGATAGAGTAGAACTGCCGCATAGGGTTTCCAAGGAGCAGCTGGTGGATTCCAACTGCTGATCTTTTAGTTGGCAGCCACAGATCTTAACCACTGAGCCACGAGGGCTCTTTACTTAAGTTAGTTTTTATAACTTTAGCTTCATATTTTTTTGTTATTTATCTCGGTCACTATTAGTGGACTTCAGAGGGAAAAAAAAAACAAAACACCATTACTGGGGCTTTTGAGTTTTTCACCTCAAAGGAATCAATTAATATGGGATTAATGGAGCCTTGTGTACTCAAAACCATGGCCTGAGAGTAGAGAAAGAATACACTATGAGATCCTTCCCACGTATGAGACAACTCATCTGGCGTGGGGAGGGACTATCACTCGTGAGGTGGTTTGCACACTAGGGCAGCCTGAGAAACGCACTCCATTCTGAGTGATGCAGGTTTGCGAAGCAGAGACCAGTGAGTGAGAGCCAGGAACTGTTCTATAAGCAACATACACTCAGTTATTCAAATTGCCAGTTTTCCTCAGGATGTGAATCCAGTTTGACTATTTCAATAAACGTTGGTGATTAATAAAGATGTTTTGTACAAAATGTTAGACGAGGGACAGGAAACAAGCTTCTGGTCCACATTATTCTCATTCTGACTGTGATTCACACACATCTACAGGACATATGCCTGACAGATCTTTAGGCTTGAAAGGCTAAGAGACCAGTACCTGGGGATTGTGCGTTTTTAAGCTTACGCAGCAGGATACGAAGAAAAGAGGTCAGGATTTGTGCTAAAGTAGCTGCAAAGAATAACATACTTATCAGAATATGAGCCATAGCTATATTTAAGGAAAAGTTGACTCAAAACTGATGATGAGCTTGTTGTCTGATAAAACAGCTTTTTCTTCACTTCTAAGCACTCAGTCTCTTACTCTCATCACGAATATCCAAGGCACTTCCTCTTCTGAACGAGCTGGCGCTTCACATTTAGGGCATTTTCCTAACCAGTCCGCCAATGCCATGCCAAGGTAACTGTTTTCTCTACCTCTGTTTTTTTTTCACCTAAAATCAAATCTTCACCCCAATACTAAATAAATCTAGTATATATGTAATTTTGGAGGGACGGAAAAAGGGGGACTCACTGCTTAGGGAACACAAAGCTTCTGTTAAGGGTAATGGGAAAAACTGGAATGGGATAATGGTAATGGTTGAACAACACAATAAACATAATTAATATCAATGACCACCACTCTCGTCTGTCAGTTTGCCTTCAGTATGGATTGCAACTCAATATAAAGAAAACAGAAATCCTTACAACTGGACCAATAAGCAACATCATGATAAACAGAGAAAATACTGAAGTTGTCAAGGACTTCATTTTACTTGGATCCACAATCAACACCTATGGAAGCAGCAGTCAAGAAATCAAAAGACCCATTGCATTGGGCCAATTTTCTGCAAAAGACCTCTTTAAAGTGTTAGAAAACAAAGATGTCATTTTGAGGACTAAGGTACACCTGACCCAAGCCAGGGTAATTTCAATCGCCTCATATGCATTTGAAAGCTGGACAACGAATAAGGAAGACCAAAGAAGAATTGACGCCTTTGAATTATGGTGTTGGCAGAATATTGAATATACCATGGACCGCCAAGAGAATGAACAAATCTGTCTTGGAAGAAGTACAGCTGGAATGTTTCTTGGAAGCAAGGATGGCGAGACTTAGTCTCACATACTTTGGACATGTTATCAGGAGGGCCCAGACCCTGGAGAAGGACATCATGCTTGGTAAAGTACAGGGTCAGTGAAAAAGAGGAAGATCCTCTATGAGATGGATTGACACAGTGGCTGCAACAATGGGCTCAAACAGGGCAACAATTGTGAGGATGGCACAGGACCAGGCCATGTTTTGTCCTGTTGTACACAGGGTCGCCATGAGGCGGAACCAACTTGACAGCACCTAACAAGAACATCACTGAATTGTGTATGTTAGGAATGTTGAAAAGGTGAACAATTTGTCACATATATATTTACCACAATAAAAACATGGTTCTCAAACTTTCCAAAACTAGAATTCCCAGTAAGAAATTATGCATTATGTCAACATACATGTTTGTACTCCCTTGCATGCACATGCTCTCTCTCCCACTCACGTGCTCACACAACTCACAATTTATAATTAAATGTCGTGAAAAAGTATGTATCTTAATTATTTAAGATGCACCCTGACATGTTCCACTCCACTCCACTCCATTCCATTCTGTTTCATTTTACTTCATTCCACTCCACAAATGCTGATCTGACTGCACTAAATGGATTTCCTGATCCACTACACCAGCAGATCCCACAGCATAGTCCAGGAACCCCTGGGTGTACCCAAGACCCTTTCAGGGGATCCACGAGGTCAACACTCTTTTCCTAATAACAGAAAGACATCACTTGCCTTTTTCTCTCCCTTTTTCTTGAGTGTACAGTGAAGTTTTCCAGAAGCTACACGACGTGTGATGAGATCAGGCCGACAGTTAATGGCAGGTGTGCTTGTATTTTCTTTTGTGTAAAAAAGTTCTTGGCTTTAATTTATAACACCGTAAATATTAATAGATATAACACATGAATAAAAACTGCTCGAAGAAGTTCTCAGTCATTTTTAAGATTTTTAACGGGACCCTGAGAACAAAAAGTTTGAGAACTACTAATCTAAAGCAAACTGCAGTTTGAAAAACACTAAATTAAATGATTATAAACACACAGAGACACACACACACATACACCTTTCCCTGACCCCCTATTGCCTGCAAGACAAACACAAACTGGCACCAAATACCTCCAACAATCTACCTTTGATTCTATTCTTCCTTAAGGACAATTCTCTGCTTTCAACCAGCAACTGTATTCTAAATCTCCTAAACCTATCATACTCACTTCTGCCTTTGAGTCCTATTTCATATTATTCCTGGAATATCTTTAACTTCATTTTCTGCCAAGATAAATCCTATCTATCTGAGTGGACATATGCAATTTTTTTTTTTTTCTCTAACCCTATGTCCCTTTCTTTTCTGAACTGACCCTTCAGGACTATTTGGAGCCAAAGACTCTAGGAAAACTCTAATTTTTAATATATTTTTGGAACCTGTTATAGACTGAATTGTGCCCTCCCAAAATGTGCATCAACTTGGCTAGGCCATGTCTCCCAGTATTGTGTGATTGTCCACCATTTTGTCATCCGATATGTTTTCCTATGGGTTGTAAATCCTACCTCTATGATGTTGAGGCAGGATTAGAGGCAGTTATGTTAATGAGGCAAGACTCAGTCTTCAAGATTAGGTTGTGTCTTGAGTGAATCTCTTGAGACATAAAAGAGAGAAGTAAGCAGAGAGACAGGGAGGTGGGGGGGGATGGGATCTCATACCACCAAGAAACTCGTGGCAGGAGCAGGGCTCATCCTTTGGACCCCAAGTCCCTACACTGAGACACTCCTAGGCTAGGGAAAGATTGAAGGCAAGAACCTTCCTTCAAAGCCTTCCCCTGGAGCTGGCACCCTGAATTTGGACTTCAAGCCTACTAGACTGTGAGAGAATGAACTTCTGTTTGTTACAGCCATCCAATGGTGGTATTTCTGTTATAGATTACTAAGACAGAACCCATTCACTTGTAATTTGTTCCTTTGAGGATGACTGACAAATTCAACGTTGAGTTATCCTAACAGTTCCCTTACGTATTCCTGCCTTGCCACATCATGCAGAGTTTGTCTTCAGCTATGTTTTGGGGAGAAAATGTTATTCTTCTGTTTCCCCAAATGTTATCCTACACACATTAAGTGGAAATAACTTACATGCTTTTTAAACACAGAATTGAAATCTTGTGAATTTAAAATATTTGGAGAACAATTAGTGTTCATATTAATAGAAAAAAACTGAAAAGTCCATATTTGTAAATGTTAGAAGATCACATCGGTCAGGAACATGACCCTGTGTCCATCTCTCGGAGCTGAGGATTGAGGAAACCACAAAGAGTAATCAATTGAAACGCATTCTGAATGTCTAAGTGAGAAGGCTTTGCTATTCATGCTTGATAGTCACAATTAAGACAGAGCCTGGAAGAATTCAATGATTCCATTACCTCCTGGAAGAAATTTAAAATGATGCTAATCAAAGGTCAAACATACCTTCTCATGTTATTATTTGATTGTTCAACAGGTGATTCAAAAACTTCAAGGCAAAACTTAATATTCTTAGTACTTTTTAATTAATCAAAGGCATAATAGAATTACAAGCGTGAAGAAACCTAGCTAAAATGACATAAATACCAATTCGTGAAGCTCAGTATCTCTGGGTCCATCAATCATGACAGGACACTGCACTGCCATTTAGAAAGAAAAGAACATTTGGAGAACATTCATTATATCATCTTTGTTTTATAGATGTAATTATGGCCATGGTTTTGAGTCAGAGATGATAATTTTTTTTAATTTCCACAATGAAAGAAAAACACTTTTTTTGATGCAACCATGCAAAACATTTAATACCTTTCCAGTCATTGTTTACTGTGAATACATTTTATGCAATACATGATATATATTAATATATAATGTATAGTTTTATACATATACTATAATATACATATATATTTCTTATATATACTTCTTGTGAATCACTTAAATTGTTTTTTAAAGTAATACATATATATGAAAACCACGTGTGGCCCATTAAAAAGGAATATAGTTTCCATTATTTGAACTCTCATTCAAGAAATATATATACCCATTGCCGTCAAGTTGATTCCAACTCATAGTGATCCTACAGGACACAGCGAACTGCCCCATAGGGTTTCCAAGGAGTAGCTGGTGAATTCAAATGACCCATCTTTTGGTTAGCAGCCAAGTGCTTAACCACTGCACCACCAGGGTCCCCATTCAAGAAATACTATAGGTTTAAATGAAACAAGAGAAACAGCTAATGTTACTACAAAAGGATTTCTCAGGTCAGCAGAAATATTACACAGCTTGAAAGTTACATGACCCTGTCTATAGTACTCCTTCCCTCTTCTGAGCTGTTTTCCAGACTTGAATTTATCTAAATCACTTCAACCCTCTTATCTTTCCAAAAACCAAGGTGACGTGCATTTATGATACTTGCCTAACTCACATCAATTTATAAATCTGCTTCCTTAAAAAAAAAAGCACATCCTAAGTGAATACATAAAGCACATCTTACCTTACTCAAATTATGTTTAGTCATTAAAGATGAGGCATTTA
Organism: Trichechus manatus latirostris; assembly: GCF_000243295.1. Taxonomy (NCBI): domain Eukaryota; kingdom Metazoa; phylum Chordata; class Mammalia; order Sirenia; family Trichechidae; genus Trichechus; species Trichechus manatus. The sequence continues at coordinate 10,894,787 of NW_004443941.1, read as the reverse complement.
TATTATCCCTTAGTTTCAGAGTGTTAAGAATTGAAGATTAAAAAAAAAAAATCTAAGAAAGGAAAGCTATAAATGTTCTCTTCTAGAGATTCTAACATGTGCTGCACCATGCTGATGACTTTGCTAAACTCACCAGGCCATTTTCTTGGCTAAAATTTGGCAAGGCAATCACAATGCTATATATCTTCCTTCTAGGACCATAACAATCAATACATTTTTAAAGTTTTTTTTTTTTAACTCTACCAAAAATACATGTTCATTTTAAACAAATTAGAAAAAATATATATGACAAAAACTTATCTGCAATTCCACTACTCAAAGAAAATACCATTTAAATTTTGGTACAGCTCTTTCTAGAGAGTATGCCATGAAAATGGATACAATACACGCATATTGTAAACAAATTTGTTTTGAAATGGAATCATACTTTTAAATATTATTCCATAACCTGCTTTACTCATGTGGTAAAAACCACAAATACATTTTGATGGCCACGGATATACGTTTACATGACCTGCATCGATGTTTTCAATGTTGGCACAATAAGTCATTAATGACTATACCATAATTCAGCTGAAAATCTCTCATTGGACAGCTTGTCTCTTTTCCTACAGTTTCCAATACTATAAACAATGCTGGGATGGATATCTGATTACTATAATTTGCACATCTTCCTGAGCACAACGCTTGCCTGATGTTGGGGTTGGGGGGAAGGGGAAGGTATCATTAAATATTCATTGCACGGATGACTGGATGGGTGAATAAAGTAATAAATGTGGGTTTCTTTTAAATATCAACTCAAGGGGCATATCTATTATTTAACATTCTGATTTTGAGCCAAGTCATTTCATACATTGTTGTGCTTTTCCATAGTAATTACCATAAAGAAAAAAAAACATGCATAATTGTTAAATGGCTTTCATCCTTGGATGCTCCGTTAATGTGTGTGACCTTGTGGGACGACCAGTAATGCTGTGTGTGAGATAATACACCCAACCAATGTTCCGATGGACTTGAAAAACAAAGCTTATTGTTTTTAAAAATAGTGTAAATCTTCACCTCACTCTGTAATTTTCCAATTTGTTTTCCCAGCATAGAGTATCTCCAGGTACAAGAGGAAAAATCTATTTCAGCATAATTCATATGCCCCTTACCCTTCTCCAAAGTTCTAAATTTGATTTAACAAGTACCTATTGAGCATTTATGAATAGCATTATGGTAGTTACTATGAGGAATACTAAAAAGCTCGACGTAGCTAAAAACACATATTCTTATATGGCCATCAGTGTGTTATTTTGTGACACTCACACATACACACACACAGTAACAAGAGACTTCTTTCCACTAATGGGAAAAGCTTATGTGGTTCATTCTCCAGCTGAGGTAACGTGCCATATTTACACCAGCTGGAAGGAAGACAGAACGTCCTCACCAACGGACGACATGATAGCAATTCCATTCTTATTCTCAGCACAGTGCCCCACCTGTTTAACAAACACCTTGGAAACTCGCCAGCTTTCAGGTATCCTCTCCCTGGGATAGTGGCCAGTTTATTTGCAATAAAGCCAGAACAAGAGGCCAGATATGCAATAGCTAAGATTTATTTTACTTTCTATTGCTTTGTTATGATAATGGAGAATATAATTTACATTTTAAATTATTTTATAGGTGGCAAAATACATGAAAGTTTAACTGAATTTTGAAAATCATATGCCTGCTGTTGTTGTTGGATGCCGTTGAGTCGGTTCCGACTCATAGTGAACCTATGTACAACAGAACGGAACACTGCCTGGTGCTGCACCGTCCTCACAATCTTTGTTATGCTTGAGCTCACTGTTGCAGCCACTACATGCCTACTATGTGCAAAGTCATGTACCAAGTCACACAGGGCTTACTCGGTCTAGCAATGAATCTTACTCAGCCTCTAGGATTCCATGGACTCACACTGGGCCCAGTGCACGGGTACTCAAAAGGCAGGGATTTTTATTTAGGCTGAGAGAGGCTACTTAGTAAACAACAAATACCATCCTAGACTTCAACATTATTCAATGACATTTTCTTATTTCATTTTCCTGTCAAAGTTAAATTATCCATTTTCCTGAAAAGAGGGTGAAGCATAAACACTGGTGTCAAACAGGTGTTTGCCCTGATTTTAACAAAGTTGTCCCATGATTGCGAGCTTAATTTTTTGAGCAATATTCTGTTTTCTCTCTGTAAATAATACAGTGAAACTGTTAAATATAATATGAAAAGAAAGAGATAGCCAATGGCACAAATAAGCCAAAAGCTTAGTCTAAGCTAGTTTTGCATATCGTGCTCTTAATTTATTCTATTGTTGGTCTTGGTATTACTAGAGTGGAACTTAAAAATTTAAGTTAGAAAATGTCTGTTCAAATTTCTGAAATGCCGCTTTCTATAATCTGTAAAAAAGCTTTGTTCTTTATTTCTTGTCTTTTGAATATGTGACAAATATTAACTGATTAGGAATCGCTATTGAGTCGGAATCAACTCGATGGCAATGGGTAGCAATGGGTAGATTAGGAATACTGGTGGTAATTGTGATAGTAATGAGAATCATTATAGGATGTTAATTATTTATTAAAACTAAATTTTATCTTAAAGTAAATTTAGAAGATAGGAGTAAATAAATACACACAAGAATTTTTTTTTTTTCCTATTTGATCAAGAAGATCCATAGATGTTAATGCAATACTTTATATATCACAAAGCTAGGACTGTATGAAGAAGAATGCAACATCAGGATTGGAGGAAGACTCATTGACAACCTGCAATATGCAGATGACACAGTCTTGCTTGCTGAAAATGAAGATGACCTGAAGTACTTTCTGATGAAAGTCAAAGACTACAGCCTTCAATATGGATTATATCTGAATGTGGAGAAAACAAAAATCCTCAAAACTGGACCAATAAATAACAACATGATAAATGAAGAAGAAATTGAAGTTGTTAATGACTTCATCCTACTTGGATCAACCATCAATGTCCATGGAAACAGCAGTCAAGAAATCAAATAACATATTGCATTGGAAAAATTTGCTGCAAAAGACCTTTTCAAAGTTCTAAAGAACAAAGATGTCACTTTGATGACTAAGGTGCTCCTAATGCAAGCCATGATCTTTTCAATCACCTCATATGCATTTGAAAGTTGGAAAATGAAAAAGGAAGACAGAAGAACTGATGCATTGAACAGTGGTGTTGATGAAGAATACTGAATATACCGTGGACTGTCAGAAAAATGAACACATCAGTCTTAGAAGAAATACAACCCGAATGCTCTTTAGAAGCTAGGATGGCAAGACTTTGGCTCACTTACTTTGGACACGTCATCAGGAAAGATCAGTCGCTGATAAACAGACTGGTAAAGCAGAAGGTCTGCAAAAATGAGGGAAACCCTCAATGACACGGATTGACACAAAAGCCACAACAATAACGAAAGATCACGAAGATGCCTTGACCTGGCAATGTTTCGTTCTGCTGTACATAAGGTCACCACGAATCAGAGCTGATTCAACAGCAACTGACAACAACTGTGCACTAAAGTTGTGTACTATGTGACAAGGTGACACTTGTAAATCTATTGCCCCAGAGAGCTTCCCTGGATTTTGCTATCAGTATTTTTATTTTAACTGCCACCGTATTTTCTGCACATTAGTTCTGCAGAGTTGTGTCCAGAAAGGTACCTATGGTAGAAGATTTTCCATACAAATTTCAAAGTATCCTGCTGTCCTATTTAACAAATTGCTGTAACACTTGCTATATCTTCTAGGCACAGAGACCCAGTGTGGCATTTAAATGCATGTATTCAGTATCAAGTTAATTTCAAAGAGTGATCACGGATACCTCCTCTGTGATCACTGATCGTGTAAGGTCCAAGCCTTTTGCTAGAAGCAGGAAATGCCAGGAAGGCAAAACTGGATTCTCAAATAAAATGTTTATTTCCTAAAATTATAAGAAACTTGCCCGATTTACTCATTGTGGAAGACAGTCTCTTCAGGATAAACGGGCATTGTGCCAATCATGTGCACTGACTGTTAATTGTGGATTTTTTAAATTGTTTCTATTTTTGTGACTCACTGAGTGATCATGAGCCGATTCAAAGGTTCTTAACCAAAAGAACAATTTGATAAAATATTTCTTTGTGTTACGACGGCTTTTGCTGGCTTTTGCTCAGAAATTAGAGAAGGAAACAAAAACATCCGACAAAGGGATTCCAGAGCTGAGCATGATTTCCTCCTGGTAATGCATTTTTGTAGGCCCAGAGCCTAATAATTATTTAGATAAAGAATGGATATGTGTGTGTGTGTTTGTAATCTACACAGACAGAGACAGGATTAAAGATTTTTAACAATGGTTCAATGGTATTCATGGGAATACAGACTTTAAAAGAAAAAAGAAGGGCCTTGAAAATAATTGATACAGACTCTTTTAATCCTGAAATCTCAAAGAACATTTGAGCTTCCATCAATTATCTCGGTAGTTTACAGAGTCAAATCCAATTTCATCCTGTATGGAGGAGTCAGCTATATAAAACTGAGATAACCAGTATCAAACAGACAAAACGCTGTGGAGAGAACACACATAGCTTTATCTTATAATTTAGCAAGTCAACTTATGGGTTCAAGTGTATTTTCTAACAACGATTAGATAAAAACCATTTCATTACAGTGATTTTTTTATTCAGTTAGAAGAAAAGCATTTCGGAAGGACAAATCAAGTCTATTTATTTGGCTTCAGGAATAAATTATTTCAGGGAACTATGCTACCCCTGGTTTTATTAATGAAAAATCTGTCTTTAAAAAGCAAGTAATGTACTGAAACCATTCTGGTTTTGCACTTCATCAATAGTTACTTTGGACTTCACAGTAGAATGTTCACTGCATATCTGCTCGGAACCAATGCTGTCTAAGGGATATTTCTAACCTGCCATCAAAAAGGCCTTTGATATTATTAATATTAACACAGTGCCTTACACACAGGAGGTGCTTCATAGAAACTAGTTAATGAATACAATTGACATTTACCAGAACCTCACCTTTCAGAAACAACTAGGAGCATTCTTAACCCAAGGATATCAGTAATAAAGTATTCAGTATCTCATCTAAGGACACCCTGGTGGCGTAGTGGTTAAGAGCTATGGCTATTAACCAAAAGGTCGGCAGTTCAAATCTACCAGGTGCTCCTTGGAAACTCCATGGGGCAGTTCTATTCTGTCCTATAGGGTCACTATCGGTTGGAATTGACTCGACGGCAATGAGTTTGGTTTTTTTTTATCTCATCTGAATTTTTCCTTTCATACTTAATCTTATAAAGCCAGCTTTTGACTAGAAAAATGCTTAAAATAAAAAAATTTAAAAAGAGGATAAAAAATGTTTCATTATTTTCATATCTACTTGATAATTATAATCTGTGCATAATATTATTTTCGGCCATACACTTAATAAAATGGCCCAAACTAAAAAATGCTCTTCTTGCCTTTATTTTCCATCTCGAATATGTTTGGTCTGTCTTTTGTGGTTGCATAAATTATAATTCACTAAAGCTTCCTGATAGTCGTGAGCAGTTTGCATCCTTCCCCAATTTATTCACTGATTCACTCATTTATTCTACCTTAAAAACAAAGATCTCTCAGTCAGGAAATTTATTCACATAATTCTATTCATTCACCAAGTCACTAAAGCCATCTTTCCCAATCAAAATTTACTCTAAATTTGTTATATTAGAAGTTCACATTTCCAAATCACCGAACATTTACCGATTATTAGTCCAGGTACGCTATAGATACTTTGGTTTCTGATTTTTGCTATTCAATTAAATGGTCTTAAATATATGCCTCTAAGTTCACCTCTCCTATCACAGGACGTGGGAGTACACTTCACATTCTGCATCCTGAGGAATACTTATCTCTACTCCTGGATAAGAAAAGCTGTTTCTCCTGTTCTCTACAGGGCAATTCTCCAGCTCCAAGCTCAAACAGAATGCTTTTTTCTGTGTTACGGGTGCCTGCATCAACATCAGAAGATGCTTGATAAGTACTAGTCTAAGTCAACATCAGAAGATGCTTGATAAGTACTAGTCTAAGTCAACATCAGAAGATGCTTGATAAGTACTAGTCTAAGTCCCCACCAAGTGGGACTGGTCTCTTCCCTTCCTTACAGTAAAAACTACAGCTAGTCTTGTTTCCTCATGTGCTGGAGGTTGTTCCTTTTCATCTCTGGGGGAATCTCCTCAAACAGGGACAAAAAACAAATTGTCACAAGCTACTGGTGGAGATGCATACTCTCAGGGAAAGACTCTACATTTATCTGCCCATATGCATACATCAGGGTACTTTTGCTTATTACAGAAATAGCCATGAAAATTCCAAAATATGGACAACGTAAACAAAACATATGTAATAAGAATCTGCCAGTTTCCATGGAATACCCCCCACCCAAAGCTGCTAGGATGGAACTCTTCCATGAAAACAGGTTCTATGCTGACCCCTCCACCCTTCCTTTAACAGGAAGCCTCCTGAAGGCAATGGCTATATTTCCTCTTTATAGATATTATCTAGTTACTGAAAAATACTCATTGGCTAAGTGCTGGTGCAAAGACTGTAGGTTTCTGTTTTTTTAAAGGAACTATTTCTAAAATGACAACTCTAAAGATCAGGACTGAAACATCAAACTACAAGGAAAATCAGAATGTTCTTTTTAAAAACTGGAGTTAAAAAATAAACCATTTAAATTATAAAACGGGCACGCATAATCAGCATTGTCACTATAGGGTCACTATGAGTTGGAACTGATTCGACGGCAGTGGGTTTGGTTTTGGTTTTGGTTTGATGGGTGGAACTATTTACAAGTTCTGTGACAACATAGTTTTTCTTAGCACATTTGAAAAATTTACAATATAAGCTATATTCATTAAAAAACTGCTTTTGATTCTAATGATAGATGCGCACAAATACAAATATGGGGTTCACACTTATATGAAGTTTTATGGAATCACTATTCTCGGATTCACTACATCCAAAGATCTTACTATTAGGATTGGCCTATTAACCTATGTTGTTGTTGTTGGTTGCCATTAAGCCAGCTCCCGAATCATGGCAACCCCACGCACAGTTTAACAAAACAAAATGCTGTGAGGTCCTGTGCCATCCCCGTGATCATTTGTGGACCAGACCATTGTGATCCATACAGTTTTCACTGACTGATTTTTTTGGAAGTAGATTGCCAGGCCTTTTTTCCCAGTCTGTCTTAGTCTGGAAATGCCACGGAAACTCAAATGCAGGTCTCCTGCATGGAAGGTAAGAATTCTACCCCTGAACCACCCATGCCCCCTTGGAATGTGAAAAGATCCCTAATGCAGGAGGCCACTGGAAAAGTGGAAAAAGACCTCAGGGGAACGTCCTCTATATTGTCCTGTCTCAATCTGTTCTTGTATGACCCTCCAGCTCAGAATGGGTTTTAATGGTTTATTTTTGAAAATAGTAGAACAAAACAAAGAGAATATGCAACAGAGACTGTATGTGGCCAATAAAGTCTAAAATATTTACTATCTGGCCCTTTAGAGGAAAGTTCACCAATCCCTACTCTATAGTACATCCACTCTGCCTATTACATAAAAAGGGTATTATATTCCTTGAACAAAGCCACTGAAGAGAAATGTTTGGCTCTTCCTGCTGAGTCACAGACTGGAGGCTCTACCTGGAAGAGGAAAGGGTCAATATATTCAAAATTTTTTGTTTTGTCTTCCTACCAAATCTGAACCAAATATTCGGTGTTAGAAGTGAAAAGTATATTGGCTTGTATCTCTAATACCAATAAAGGCCCCGAGATTGTGTTCTTATTTTAGCTAAAATGCAGTTATGTAAAGGGAGGCTTATTCAGCTGTTATCAACAAAGCAACTGAATGATGTAACGGAGTGAAAAAGAGATACAGCTTAAGGTGTAATTAGCTTATATTGTACCCCAAATTATATCTCAACAAAATCTCCCTCTGTAAAGACTTTATACATGGATTTAGGCACTTTTTAGTTATGTAATATTACTAAATTTACCAGTAAAGTTATTGAATCAAGGTTGCTGATTCAACACATGCCAATTTCCTTTCTGTTCCAAATCCCATGAAGTGACAGAAAACATACTTTTAAAAAATCCAGAAGAGTACTAGAAAACAAAAGAGGTTGACAGTGACAGATGACAGATTTTGAGGACTACCTTACAAATAGAAATCAGACAGGAAAAGAAAGTGTGTGGAGAAGTAAGCTCAGAAATTGCCACAGATTAAAATACACATGGGACAAAACGCTGTAGTGTTGTCAGTGAAGAAAGCACCAACAAGGAAGTGCATTCAGACACTGGAGCCAGCCAGCTCTCTCCTTTTCCGGACTTGTACCGAGGAAGAGAGAGCACTGCACAGCAATGGCATATACACACAAGCAAAAGCAGTAAAGGCAGTCACTGGGGATGCAGATACAAGGTCATAATATATGAAGATAAGCTACTGCCAAACCTGGCCCTACACCTCCTCCTCCTCCTCCAGCACCATCTCCATCTCATCAGCAGCATTGTCGTCATTGTCAACAGTATTTACTGAGCTTACCACGTTGTAGGTGCTATTCTAAGCACTTCTATGTAGGCTGTTATTAAATCCTGAACTCCATGAGGTCGAAAAGATTATTATCTCTATATTACAAACGAAGAAACTGAGACCTGGAGAGTTTAAGTAATTTTCACAATAGCTATTACATTGCTGAGCTGAGTTCATGCTCAGATCAGTCTGTTTCCAGAACCCAAATACTTAACCACTGGAATGCAATGTATTTCTAAATCCCAAACATGTAGGCAATAGTCAACACCCATGACAGGCATTCTCATATACAAGGTTAACGGAAAACTAATAATCATTATAAACCAAAAAACCAAATTCATTGCCATCGAGTCGATTCTGACTCATAACGACCCTATCGGAAAGAGCAGAACTGCCCCATAGGGTTTCCAAGGAGTGGCTGGTGAATTTGAACCACCGACCTTTTGGTTAGCAGCCAAGCTCTTAACCACTGTGCCACCACGGCTCCAATAATCATTATACATTTGAATAATATCAACACTCTAAAGAGAGGTAGTGATCTCAACTAAAAGAAGAATTAACACTGGAGAAACATAAAAACACTGGAGAAGATACAAAAATAAATATAAATAATCTCTCACAGAAATTAAAGAAGGCATCCTATCATTAAAAAAAAACAATTAGATACAATTTAAAATAAGTGTATAACTTTTGAAATAATAACTCTATAGCAGTGTTGAATAGTAACAGACTGGACACAGATACAGTTCAAATTAGTGACCTAGAAGATGGAGTTGAGGATTAATCATAGGAAGCAATGCAAGAGATTAAAGAGATGAAAAGTACGAGTTAAAAAAAAAAATTAAGAATCATGGAGGTCAGTACAAGAAGTTCTCAAATCCATCCAAATAAGTTTCCAGGTAGAACAGAGAGAACACACATGATAAAATAAAATTCCCTAAGGTGAGAATACATATGTGTCTTCTTTGGTCTAAGAGGTTTACCAAATGCTGATCAGCATGAATATAAAAAGATTCATAACTGCATACCTTGGTCAAATTTTAGAACACCAACGATTAAGAGAATTTTTAAAATTTTATTGTTTTAGGTGAAAGTTTACAGCTCAAATTCATTTCTCACTCAAAAATGTATACACAAATTGTTTTGTGACATTGGTTGCAATCCCTGCTATGTGTCAGCACTCGCCCCCTTTCCCTTTACACCCTGGGTTCCCCGTGTCCCTTCATCCAGTTTTCCTGTCCCTTCCTGCCTTCTTGCCTTTGTTTTTGGGCAGGTGTTGCCTATTTAGTCTCGTATACTTGATTTAACTAGGAACCACATTCCTAACATGTGTTATTGCTTGTTTCATAGTCCTGTCCAATCTTCGGCTGAAAAGTGGACTTCAGGAAGAGAGTATTTTTTTACGTAAGACAATTCTGAAGCTTTCTGCTGAAAACCCCATAAGCTTCCAGACAGAGGGAAATAAAAAATTATCTCTATTAGAATGAAAATTAGATTGGCATCAGACTTCTCATCTTCAAAATTGGCTAAAAGAAAACCAGGAAGAGATAGTCAAAAAGATGTAATTTTCAATCTAGAATTTTATAACCAAGCAAACCAACATTCAAGCAGGAGGCGAAGATACTTTATTTTTTATTGTTTAAGATCTGCAAGGATCCAGAAAGTTTAATACTCACAAGACTTCTATGAAAGTAATAGAGTAAAACAGTGATAATATTCTGTCTTAGTGAGGTGCATTAAAACAGATACTTCATACACTGTTAATGCAAGTATAAATTGCAGAGTACCTTCTAAAGAATTTGACAGTAGCTAGCACTTAGTAATTCCATCCTTACGAATCTATCCTTAGAAATTTTACTCATACATGAGTAAATTTGTGTCCATGTATGAGTAACATATGGATAAATATTTACAAGGCTGTCACCTGCAACATTATTTTTAATAGTTAAAAAAAAGAAGAGAAAAGAAAAAGAACAACCTAAATCTTCACCAATAACAAACTGGGAAATAAATCACATTCTGTACAGTGAAATACTACGTCGGTATTAAAAAAGATTGAGATAGACCCATCAAATTTACAAAACATAGTAAATGGGAAAAGCAACCTATAGAAAAATGTAAACTATTCCTATTTGTTAAAACAAAAATAAATGATATAAATATATGTGTTCATATGTGTAAATGTACAGAAAGAAGGATTGAAAAACGGTACCCCAAAATCTTAATAATGCTTAGCTTTGGGAGAGTATTGGAAAGGTTGGAGTAGAGGGTTGTTTCCCTTTCACAATATATGTCTATATTTTATTAATCTTTCATCAGGAAAACATATGACGTGTGCAATTAAAAAGCAGCAAACAAGTGAAGTGAATTAAATTACGAGACAGAGAACCATTAAAAGAATAAAAATTTTCATCCTGTCACTTTTAGTGTTAACGTTCATTTTATCTGTCATAATTTGTGGTTTTAATAGCTCTTTATATACTGATTGCTTATTACTAGGTAAATAATTTTCTACCAAATCTTGAGAATTTTCTGTTTAAATGCGTACAATCATACAGCACAAAACAACTAGTATTAAAAATAAAATTAAAAAACACACTCCACAGATCAGGGTAGTTTTGGTCTTTTTTTCCTTCTTTCAAATATTTTCCTTCCATTAATGTGAAGTCACTTCCGACAAATCTATAAATTGTAAAACGTATGCTCTATTTCCCACATTATGGAATTGGAATTTGTAGTGACATATTTTGAACAATTAATGCTCCCAGAAGATGCTGTTAAAAACTTAAAACAAAATAATGAACCAAACGGATCATCACATGTGCATGCCTTAAGTTTATTTTAGGAAGCAAGAATTTTACTAAAGCACAGGCCCAAATTTCCAGTCTTCATCACCACCGAGGCTCCTCCACTCCACATTCAATTTGTATAGATACACTTAAGACAACTTAAGACTATTGTTTTAACACTTAAAACAATTAAGACAATGTGTATCCTGGGTTATTTTGGAATGTATGCTGTTTGGTTGGTTGGAAGAGCTTGTCAATGAATCAATAATAATTTAGGATCTGGGCATTTCTTCGGGGATTAATGGATTGTTAAGTAGAGCTATTCAAGCCAAAGACCATTAACCCCAACTGGTCCCTGTCTGGTCTGTAGCAGCTGCAGAGGAGTATTACAAAATATGGACTTACTCTTTTGGACTCCACTCCAATGATTCCTTAATAAGTGTCTTTTGCAAGCACTCAAAATGGACTGATTTCCTAGGCCAAGTTCACTATATTCTATTCCATTCATAAAATTCATGGGTCTAAATCCAGACACGTGATATTGAAGTCTTCATACACGAGTCGGGTCTAGTCAAGGAATAGTATAGTTCTTATACAACAGTGCCTTATATGATATGGATTCTTCCATTAGGGCCAGTGATAACTCCAATATTCAGCTGACCAAAAAAAAAAAAAAAAACTAGACCTAGTTTATCACACAGTGAGTGTCATCTGTGTTCTTAACCGCTGAGCCTGCAACACGGATGGAGATTCCTGCAGCAGAACAAAATCAGCTTTATCTCCTGAGCATGTTATTTTCCTGTACGGCATTGACCCCCATTTAATAATTCATTTGTTAAAGTACCCACCTTGAAATAATACAGACTTTAGGCAGAAATTACTTACATTTATTTTCTTCCCAAAGGAACACTTGATGAAGTGAACAATATGGTTTCATGGGTTTTCTTACTATGATGAAGTGAATAATCAAACAAGAATGCTAAATCAAAGGCACTCACCAAGAGGATCCTTTGGAAAATGAATGTCAGGATGTACCAGCTTTAGAACAAACCAAGGAGAAGTAAATCTGTCTTTAACTGCTCCGTATTCCCTCCTTTGTTTAATTTATTACCCTTCTCTCACATAAATCAATACAAACATGCCTTATTTTTCAACAATTGAGATAATTCACTGAAGTAGCAGAGTATTTTAAAACAATGTTCCATGCAGGGAACCAGGGCACAGACTGCACCTAATTGGAAAATGCTTGTACCTCCACTTCTTAGCTGTGTGAGGTTGTCTAAGTTATCAGCCCTGCCTAAAACCTCAGTTTTCCCTTCTATAAAATGGGATTAACAACAGTACCTACTCCATTAGGTTGTTGTGTGCATTAAATTAGATCGTTTATGTAAAATTCTTACCACAGTGACTGGCACATAGTAATTACTCAACATATATATATTCTTTTCATTACTAGTTCTGATGCCTGGATTTTCTACCTTTCCCTCTTGTTTATGACACCTGCCTCTTCCTTGTCTTTTCATTTCTTTTATTTTCTCCCTTTCCCTGTGTTTCTCTTGCCTCTATTTTTCCTTTTTTTAAAACTCCAGTCCTCAGAGAGATTCTCTCTTTTTTTTTTTTTTTACTTTCTGGATTCAATGTTTTATATATTAAAATCATGCTAATTTTCACTAATTGGAGGGATGATCAGTAAAAACTAAGCATCTTAGTAACAGAATCTGTTGAAATTTATGCAGTTTTCAGTCTTAATGTGTCTGGGTATTTACTACCAACAGAAGGAAGACCAGATATTATTCTTAGGTAAGCACGCGGTACCTACATTCATCTCATTATTGAGAGCACATTCAATATCTGAGTGGGAAAGTTATTGCTAAAGCTATTTTTGAGCTATAACTTACATACAGCAAAAAAATCACCCTTTTGGGGAGACATCTAGGTCAACGGGCATAACAAAGCTTATTAAGAAAATGTTCTCCACCCTACTTTGGTGAGTGGCATCTGGGGTCTTAAAAGCTTGCAAGCAGCCATCTAAGATGCATCAATTGGTCCCAACCACCTGGAATAAAGGAGAATGAAGAACACCAAAGACACAAGGAAAGTATTAGCCCAAGAGACAGAAAGGGCCACGTCAACCAGAGACTTCAGCAGCCTGAGACCAGA
>NW_004443941.1:10868682-10881140 GCF_000243295.1 Trichechus manatus latirostris | reverse complement strand
CAGCCTGAGACCAGAAGAACTAGATGGTGCCTGGCTACCACCAATGACTGCCCTGACAGGGAACACAACAGAGAGTCCCTGATGGAGCAGCAGAAAGATGGTCTGCAGAACTCAAATTCTAGTAAGAAAACCAGACTTAATGGTCTGACTGAGACTGGAGGTACCCCGGAAAGCATGGCCCCTGGATTCTCTGTCAGCCCAGAACTGAAACAATTTCCAAGGCCAACTCTTCAGACAGGGATTGGACTGGACTGTGGGACATAAAGTGATACTCGTGAGGAGTGTGCCTCTTAGTTCAAGTAGATACAACAAAGAGACCAAAGGGGCAGCTTCTGTCCAGAGGTGAGATGGGAAGGCAGAGGTGGTTAGAAGCTGGCTGAATGGACTTTGGGAATGAGGGGTGGAAAGGAGGAGTGTGCTGTCACATTATAGGGAGAGCAATTAGGGTCACATAACAATGTATGCATAAAATTTTGTATGGGAGACTAACTTGAAATGTAAACTTCATTTAAATTACAACAATAATAAAATTTTTTTTAAAAAATCACCCTTTTGAGGTATGCAGTTCTATGAATTTTGACAAATGCTTACAGTCATGTAACCACCAACAAGACACAAACCATTTCCATCCACATCCCCTAGTTCAGGCCCCTGGTAACCAACAATTGCTTTCTGTCCCTATCATTATGACATTTCCAGAATACCACAGATAGGGGATCATACAATATGTAGAGTTTGGATTGGCTTCTTTCACTCAGTACAAAGCATCTGAGATTCATCCATGTTGTTCCAAGTATTAGTATTTTGTTCATTTTATTGATGAATGTATGGCTTGTAAGGATGAACTGCAGTTTGTTTATCCATTCATCAATTAATAGAAATTTGGATTGTTTCTAGATTTTAGTGATTATGAGTAAGGCTGCTATAAATATTTGGTACAAGTTTAATTTTTGGATGGGGTGGTATGTTTTCATATCTCTTTGCTAAATATCTAAGAGTAGGATTTCTGCGTAGCATGCTTAACTTTATTAGAAACTGTCAAATTGTTTTCCAAAGTGGCTTTATATTTCTTATTGCCACCAGCAAGGCACAAGAGTTTCAGTTGCTCTACCTTCTTGACAGCACTTGATAATGTTAGTTTTTGTTTTCTTTTTTATTTTAGCCATTCTACTCAAGGTGTAGTGGAATCTCACTGTGATTGTAATTTACATTTCCTAAGGACAGTGAGCATCTTTTCATGTGCTTATTTTCTAGAGCATAGCTTCTTTAGAGAACTGTCTGCTGAAATATTTTAATCAATATTGTTTTGTGTTGTTTGTCTTATTATTATTGAGTTGTAAGAATTCTTTATACATTCAGGATACAAGTCCATTATTAGCTGTAAGTTTTGCAGATATTATCTCCTATTTTGTGGCTTTTCTTTTTGTTTCCTTACCCAAGACTTTTGAAATTTATCGCTAAAATTTAATTTTTAGGAAAGGTAAAAACTTTTATTTAAATTACTATTACACTATAATTTTCCTCTGCATATATGTCAATGAAAGTTCACAGCCATGTGGTTTACAAAGTTTTTAATTCTTCTTATAAGCGCTTTTTTAAATCTAGTTTTTAAAAAGATATGCATAACGAACAGTTAAATGTTCTTTTTAATTTCTTGCCACATAGCTATTCTTTAGGGAAAAATACTTGATTGTTGTTAGCTCTGCAGAGCACAGCAGGGAGTCTGAGTGACTTTTGTTTTTTAGTTCTGTCATCAAGACAAGTAGAGACATATACTTCAACTTCTCTTGTCTCTCCTTCTCCATTTTCAACACCCTTCCAATTTGGATTTGGAATCCCATTCGTTTTGGGTCCTATTAAACAGGAATGTGATTTCTGCTCTCCCAACTCTATAAGCCAACATCCTGCTACGTTACTCTTCCTCCCACCAGCACTTTCAAAGATCTATTACTCATATGCAGACCAAAATGCAAAGACACCCAATAAAGAACAAGTTTGCCCAAGACGACACCTTAATATTTCTTAAATCATTGCTTTTTCCCTCTAAGATAAATACAAATAGAGATAGCAGAGACTAGCGTGAAACTCTACTAGGAGAATCCATAGGACTGGGCTTGTGTTATGGCTCATCATCCATTTGTTCATTCTTTCCTTCATGTCTTCATTCAGCAAATTATTTACTGAGCACCTACTGTATGCACCATGCTAGAAACTGGGAGTACAGTAGTGAATAAAGACAGGTCTAGCTTATTCCTTCAAAGAAACAACATGTTGTTTGCTGTCCTAAGTAAGCTATTAAGCTTTTCTGTTTTTCATTTTTCTACTCTGAAACGGGCAAAGAAATCCTAGCTCACACACTTACAGAATGTGATAATTAAGTGAGACGCACCCAAGAGATCTATATTTTTAAACAAGAGGTAAATGAAATATTCCTTCTGATCTCCTCTCCTCCACTCCATTTTCTACCTTTGTAAGAAAATTTACCCCTAAGGGTGAAGAGAAAGATCTTGAAGCAGCATCTCATTTAAATCTATGCTTTAAGGATAGTGAGCTGATTTCAACAGGACACCCAGGCAAACCAGCTTTCTGGCGTACGTTTTTGACAATCTATTTAATACTGCATTAGCGTTGCAATGGCTACTGAATAAACCCTCAGCAGGGCAGGCTGCCTTTCTGAATATCTTCATTCCCACACTAATAGTTTGCCTGTTCTCTGCAGCACTGTTTCTCATTTGCGCATATATTCCCTTTGTGGGCAGACTTCGCCCATGTCAACAAGGCTTTTGCACTTGAAGGAGAAAGTCTTGGACAACAGCTCCAGAAAATAGTCTGACATTTAATACGCACTGTATTTCCAGAAAAATAGATTCTATGATATTTTGGGAATGGAATTCAAGGGACATGTCCCTCTAAGATAAAAACAGCTTTTACAATACAAGTTATTAAAAGGAACCAATGCAATACAAGCTTTTCATTGTTCATTCCATTCTCATAACTTCAGTTTCAATAAAAGATCCCATTAGAAATGCTTCCCCATGTCACAGCCGCTCTGGCATTTCTACCATTATTTTCCAGGCTTTTTATCTATTTTCATTTATATCACAAATGGCTAAAAGGGGAAAGTCTAGATCAAGAGTGTACATATGTGAATCTCTCAGGCTATAAGCCTAAAACTCGATTCGAGAAAAGGCAGAATGAGACTTTGGAATCACTGGGTTTCTCTCCATCTACACGAGTCTCCGCCTCCTAGTCAATCCAGAGAGAGACAGAGATAGAAAAGGAACAAATGAGAACCTGGCTGCTATTTCCATTCACAAAGGTCTAATCAACAAAATTGTCAGCTCTTATTCTATAGACTTATAATCATAAATTAGTCAACCAAATAATGATCTTTGGGTACACACTGTGAGAAGACCTAGTGTCAGATACGAATTAACATTATTGTTTGATATACAGATATACGTGTGTGGGCGTGTATATACACACACATAGCCTCTCCAAATACTGCCAGCATAGCCAGTGTTCATATGAGCTTATTCTACATATGGTCTCATTTACTGCTCAAACAAGCCAGTGAAGCAGATATGAGTACCAGCTGCATTTTTATAGAAGTTTTATACCAGAAATTGCACAACCTTGTCCAAGGTCATACAGCAAGTAGCAGACGTGATTTAAACTCAAATATTCTTTCCTGAAAGCTTTCCTTCAGCAAAATACGATAAGACTTTAAAAGGCTAACTTCCTCATCACCTAGCACACAGTACAAATATAATAAAAAATGTCAACTGGTACATCATGAATCTGAGGGTTCCCAAATAGGCTTAGCACGTATAAAAAGCACAGCTCACTGTGGCCGAAAGGCTACCTATTATGAAAATAAACTGTTGGCAGGACCTGAAAGAAATCAGGAAATGCCCCATGAGGATTAGGGAGAAGCTATAATGAAAATAAGGAAGCTGGTTTAATGAGAAAGAAATTCAATAGACTTCACCTCTCCTTCAATTCCTTCTGCATTTGTGTTTGTTGCGCTCATCTAGGAACGACTCAGTTTGTTTTCTTAGTCTTTTTTTTTTTTTCACATAGTCTAGAAACTCCTCGTGTTTCTTTAGAAGCACTGGGCAAGGAAGGAGAGTGGGGATAGTATGGGGAAAATTACAAAAAGGATCTACTATTAGTAGTAGCAGGTGGGTCAATACAGCATACAGTGTTAAATGCAACTAAATATCTTTGTGAGTTGTCAACAAGCCTGTAGGTACAACAATACCAAATAGAATTGACCAAGTGTATGATTTCGCAGAACGACTGAAATTTCTCCTGACCAAAAGATATATGGACCCAGCCTTCTCTAAAACCACTGCCGTCGAGTCGATTCTGACTCATAGAGACCCTACAGAACAAAATATAACTGCCCCATAGTTGTTTCCAAGGCTATAATCCTTATGAAAGCAGACTGCCACACCTTCCTCCCACAGAGCAGCTGGTGGGTTCAAACCACTAACCTTATGGTTAGCAGGCAAGCGCTTAATCACTGTGCTACCAGGGCTCCTTCAAGCCTTCTCTAGCGATTTCTAAAATAACACGTGCAGGAAAAATCAAATATAGCAGAGATATAAAGAGCAGAACAACAACAAGACAATGACTGGCAGGAAAGTATTTGAAATAAACGTAAACAGTATTAGGAATGAGCACCTTTAGGTAAGGGAAGGCAAACAATGGTTGTAAAAAAAATAGTCACATATTAATTGTTTACAAGGGGAAGTAATTATTGACTATTTTGATTAGAAAGCACCATAAAGAAGAGACATCCTAAGTTCTTGAATTTACTGAGTGGGAAGGGAAAGTCACATGGTTGATGATGCGCCCACATTTACACAGTCAGGCCACTGCTCCTCCCACCACACCGAGCTCTCCCCAAGATTTTTCATGAATTAAAAAGTATAATACTAACTTGTTTCTTCTTCTTCTGTTTGAGACTTCCTTGGCTCCTTAGATCTTTTTCCTTCATATTTTCATTAAGCCAGCCCTTCATTAGTCAGTGACTGAAACTTGGTCTCAATCTAACTTTATCCTATTAATTAGGGCTTAGTCTCCACCTTGCCATGGTTCTTTTGCATTTGGAGACTATTATCCATATTCGTTAACAGTTCCGCTTTTAAAGTTGTCAGTACACCCGTAGTTCATGCGAAAATATTTTTCATTCCTGGTAAAATGCTGTAGAAGTGGAATGCGAGTACAATCACAGATTTCACATAATGTAGTTTACTCCATAGACCATCTTATATCTGCATTAAACTCCTTGACATACTATTTACAGAGGATTATTCACAACAGTAATTAAACACAAAGAATCTTTTACCTGCTTTATAGTGAGAGGAAAAGTTTATTATTATGCTGCAAAGGGGAACTCCAAGCACTTTACAAATCTTTATTCTTTAAATAGCATATATTTTAACTTTCAACTCCTTTCTATTTTCCTACCCTCACTATTCTAACTAACCTTGCCAGAACACCCACTTCATTTCCCAAAATACACGCCCACAAACTCTAAAAAAATAGGTTTTAGGTTTTATTTACTACGTTCTTTCACTATGCCAGGCACACTTCTAAGCATTTTGTGGTTAACATCTGACATAACCGTTCAAGGTAGCAATTACCACTGTCTCTATTTACAGGTGAGAAGACTTAGACTTAAGAGAGGTTACATAACCTGACCACTGATACAGAGTTCATAAGTGCTTGACCCCACACAGTCTGATTCCAGAGCCTACACTCTTAACTACTAAGCTGCACTAATAAAAGTACATATGCATATGCATACTAAATTTAATAAACTACACTGAAGCTAAATATCACTCGTACTTCACCTTCTGATCTCCAAGGAATACACTCATTACAAGAAAAAATACAGATGTAACTATGGAGAAAACAATACTCAAACATCCCAACTACACTGATTGCCTAGTCAAAAGCATTCAGTTTTGCGCAGGTCCCTACATTATCAGACTTTGTCACGATTTTCAAAAAAATATAGACGTAATTATAGAGAAAGCTACATTCAAGTTTCCCAATTCCACTTGATCACTCTGTCAAAAGCATGTGGATTTACACAGATCCCTACATTATCAGAGTTTATCACAACATTCCTCTCTAGGGGAGAAGGACACAGCAAGGAAGGCACAGCAGAACGTTTAACACAGCAGAACGTTTAAGCCAGGGATCTGAGCTTATATCTCTTCTCCGACAAACCTCATCACGTTCAGAGCAATGATTTTTAAACTGTCTCTTCCATCAGGAGCATTTCTAATTGAGATGCAGGTCACTACTGCAGAATGCATGAGCTCTGTGCTGTGCACGCAGGACATGCTCAATAAATATTAACAGATAACTACCAAAGCTACAGATAATATAAATTACACATGTAATACACACATCTGAGTTTTTAAAAAGCACAAATTCAAAATAGGGGTTTAAATTATATCCAAGAACAACGACTGCCAAAATTAACTTTGGGAAAGCCAGAGCAAAGCCCAGGGTACAAAGTAACCTGAACCATACCTGGTAATCAAGAATGAACACTGGTGCGGTTATATTGGGCTTTTCATTCTTTTCTTCAAAATTCACTCTCAACGTGAAATTCGGTTTTAAATATTAAAGTCACCCAAGCTTCAAGAACAGTATTTATGCTCAGTTCAAGAGAAATACAGGGTAATAATCTTGAATATAAAAGATCATTTTAGGAAAGAAATGCATCGATGGAAGCTTTTATACTGAAGTCTAAACTATCAGTCAAGATGTCTCTTATTGTTAATTTGGGGGGAGAACTGCATTGCTTTAGTGGCTGACAAAAGGGCCTAAACAGAGAAACAATGCATTGTCAAGCTCAAAGGCATCTGAAAGGTCTCTGAGTTCCACCGAGTAATAATGAGTACCCCAAGGACACATGACAAATGAGTGGCAGAGATAAGATAAGGCCTCAGAGGAGCCCAGACCTGAAGGAACTGCATCTGAAGACATGAGAATCTGGAAAGACGTCAGTGGATTCTGAATAAATGCTCTGTCCCACCCAGTAGTTTAACTTTTGGTCAAGAATAAACGCAACTACCAACAAGTCCTGGCTTGATATGGAGCAGGCCAGCTCAGAGATTCAGCTCAACAGCTTTGTGTGACTGGGCAAAGGCCTCAGGTGGAATGTCCTGCACGCTTTAATCTCCACACGTCATTCGGGCTCACTGTCATGGTGGGAAGGGACCTTCATGGTAGTAGAATTTAGATTTGTAAAAAATTCCAATTATTTCAGTAGCTAAGCGCTTAAATAGGCCCTGGTCTTCAAAGTCCGTATATCAGTGGGCAAGGCTATTATAGAGGAGGATACTTTTGGCTATGTGGAGTGTGTTTGACTTTGATAATGAATAGCAAGCAGTTTTGCAAGGAGATATCACGGAAATATCGAGTTCCCATGACTCAAAGGACGACAGAGGAACTCAATCAGTCACTTTGTTGGGAAGATGATGAATGGGCAGTTTGAGGGTGGGTGATATATATATATATTTTATTCTGTAATTTTGTGGCACAATGTTCCAAATGTGTAAGTACCTTGCTTAAAGAGCATTCCCTTCAAGGAAACTCTCATCTGACATCTTCTCCTAGGAAAGGCACAGAAGGAAATTGGTGAGCTGGGGTGCAACAAGAGAGGGTGGGCTTACCTTCCCTTCACCAAACAAGCTGAATCATGTTGAGTATCCACCAGACCAGTTTAAAATAGCTTAAACTTTGTATGTGTGTGTGTACTTGTGTTTGCAAGCACATGTCTATTTATTTACCACACATTTGATTAGTGTCCGAGGCAGCAGTGGAAATGGCAAGGAGCCCTGGCATAAAAGCCACAAAAGCCGTGTTCCCAGCCTAGCTTCTGCATTTTCCCAGTGTCTGGACTTCATCAAGTTAATAGCCTCAGGATTCTAGAGCCAGAAAAAAACCTTCGAAACCATTCAGAGCAACCTCCTCATTTCATAGACGGGGAAACTGTGCTTAAGAATTGTTCAACTGCAGAGAGCTAGGTAAGCGGCTGAGGAAGGACACGGTCAGCAGCCACTCTGGCCTCCTTCTACATCACGTTCTACCACCATGGGGGTCAGAAAGTTAAAAAGCACGTTTCATGGATTCCCTTGATATTAGGATGTGCATGGGACCCTTCACCAAGCAGATGGTATCTATAGGATGTGTGGAACTGGGAAGGGAGCTACAAGAGAGGCAGGTCCCCTGTCGGGGGGGCCTCCTCTGCTGGCTATGGCAGGCCGTGGTGCAGTTTCTCTGTCTCTGGTATAAATGTTTGTAAGTTTTATTTAAAAAGGGAAAGGTGTCCATGAGGATGTTTAGCTCCCTCTTGCTTTTTTATGGTTCCTGGAGTTTAGAAAGTTTCAAGAAAACATTTGAATTACATGATTAAGTTTGTTATGAAGAGGAAGTAATCACACTTTTTTTTAAATTAGGCAATTTTTCTCTATACTGTCTTTATTCAATTCTCTGACCAAACTTTTCCAAAGAAGATACCTCCAGGTGTTAGTTAACAGAGAAAACATTGTTTAAGCAATTTTAATTTAGAATAATATGAATGATATTTCTCAAAAACAACATGAAATGAATGTATTTTCTTAAATAAAATCTGGATTACTTACACACATCTACTTATATTTCAAAATGTCATTTAGATTTCTGATTATTCAGATTAGAAGAAATCAAAAGAGGCCAGAGGAAATATACTTTCTAGAAAAGTCAAGTTTGCTCCATAAAACAGAAAACAGGATCAACTTTAATAATGGCCAAAGGAAGACAGACCAAAAGTTGTTTACACAAAGAAATCGTTCTAGGTCTTGGAATTATGCATGCTATTCCATCTCTCTCTTACTTAATCTTGTCCATTAACTACGATGCTACCATTTTAAATCAGTTACTCTAATAATCTCAGTGAGTTTATCAGGAAGGCAGCAATATCAGTATCCAATAAAGTATCCCTCACCAACACACACATGTGTGTACATACACGCACACACACACGCATGAGCAGAGAAAATAGTAAGGTCAGATAAATGTCAGCTGTGTTTGAATGTTCTCATTTAAAAATTGAGAACTCATGTGTTAATAGATTGTCACTGCCAATAGAATGTTAAAATATAGCAGCCATTTCCTCTGTAGCGTCCAAGGTAAAATCCTTCACATTCAAACTGACTTTTACATTAATGCACATCTTAAAAGAATTTGCTTTTTTTTTTCACAAATCATACTGTTTGCATTTGTTTTCTCACAAAGATAATGAATCACATTCAGCCCTTATCATGTTTGATTCTAACAGGTCTTCCAAAAAGAACTTTGGACTTACATGGCACAGAAGAATGCTATTAAGTATATGACTGCCTGAGGATATGCATGTAGGGTGCTTAGAATACGCCTAACATACATTCAGGTGCTCCACTGACAAACTATTAATGTTATAATTAGAAAAGAAACCTATACTAAAGTGGTATTGATGACAAAAACATATCTCAATAATCTGTAGGTAAAGGAATGATTTTTTAAAGTGTTTTACAAGGTTTTGTAGCAATGCATATACTCACCGAATGATGGGAACTCCTTCAAATCAGGGGCCATGTTTGTATACACAGTACAGCGTCAATTCAGTAAATATTTGTAAAATTCTTACATAAATTAATTAATGCAATGCATTTAGCCCAGTGTTAAGAACAATTCTTAGTATATACTAAATAATAAATAGATTAAAAAAATGTTTGAACTAGTAATGACTGCAAGTATTCCTGGAAAATTGAAACTAAAATTGACTAAGATACTCAGTCCTTTGCCAAAAAAATAATCTGTAATAAAGACTTAAATTGTTGCAGCATAACATGTTTCCAACTGCCTTAACCTGAAGAACACTCAAACATTCCTCCAGCAGCCTGTTACATTGAGTAGATTCCCATCACTGGTATACTCTTTTTCACGATGTTCTAACATGGTACCCAAGAGTTGTGGAAGGAAAGTAGGTATCACATTAATTAGATAACTCATGAATCTGTTGCTTTATCTTTGTTGGTCCACTACAGTCACTCTCATTTATTTGTTAATGTAGTCAATAAACATTTATTAATTTCCTAAAAAAAAACTGTCCAGTGAAAACTTTATGAATAGCAGAACATTGTCTGATATACTGCCAGAAGATAAGCACCTCGGGCTGGAAGGCACTCAGACGATGACAGGGGAAGAGCTGCCTTCTCAAACTGGAGTCAAACTTAATGACATGGATGGAGTAAAGCTTTCAGGACTCATTTGCTGATATGGCACAACTCAAAATGAGAAAAAAATCTGCAAACATCCATTAATAATTGGAACGTGGAATGTACGATGTATAAAAATAGGAAAAAATGAATTAGAACGCATAAAGATCGATGTCCTATGCATTAGTGAGCTGAAATGGACTATACCGGCGATTCTGAATTGGACAATCATATGGCCTACTATTCAGGGTATGACAAACTGAAGAGGAATGGCATCACATTCATCATCAAAAAGAACATTTCAAGAGTTACCCTGAAGTATAACACTATCGCTCATAGGATAATATCCATATGCCTACAAGGAAGACCAGTTAATATGACTATTATTCAAATTCACACACCAACCACTAGGGCCACACATGAAGAAATAGAAGACTTTTATGAACTCCTGCAATGTGAAATTGATCAAACATGTAATCAAATGCACTGATAATTACTAAGATTGGAATGTGCAAGTTGGAAACAAATAAGAAGGCTGAGTAGTTATAAAATGTGGCTTTGGTGTCAGAAATGAGGCCGGGGATCACATGATAGAATTTTGCAAGACCAATGACTTCTTTATTGCAAATACCTTTTTTCAACAACATAAACAGTGACTATACACACAGATCGCACAGGATGCAATACACAGGAATCGAATGGACAACGTCCATGGAAAGAAATGATAGAGAAGCTCACTATCATCAGTCAGAACAAGGTCAGGGGTCAACTGCAGAACAGGCCAACAATTGCTCCTATACAAGTTCAAGGTGAAGCTGAAGAAAATTAAAACAAGTCCATGAGAGCCAAAATACGACCTTGAGTATATCCCACCTGAATTTAGAGACCATCTCAAGAATGGATTTGATGCACTGAACACCAATGACAACCAGACGAGTTGCGGGATGACATCAAGGACATCCTACACGAAGAATGCAAAAGGTCACTGAAAAGACAGGAAAGAAAGAAAAGACCAAAATGGACGCCAGAAGAGACTCTGAAACTTGCTCTTGAACGTAGAGTAGTCAAAGTCAAAGGTAGAAATGATGAAGTAAAAGAGCTGAACAGAAGATTTCAAAGGGTGGCTCAAGAAGACAAACTAAAGTATTATAATCAAATGTACCAAAGACCTGGAGTTAGAAAACCAAAAATGATGAACACGCTCAGCATTTCTCAACCTGAAAGAACTGCAGAAAAAATTCAAGCCTCAAGTTGCAATACTGAAGGATTCTATGGGCAAAATATTGAACAAGGCAGGAAGTATCAAAAGAAGATGGAAGGAATACACAGTCACTGTACCAAGAAGAACTGACTGATGTTCAACCATTTCAGGAGGTAGCATATGACCAAGAACGGATGGTATTGAAGGAAGAAGTCCAAGCTGCACTGAAGGCATTGGTGAAGAACAAGTCTCCAGGAACTGACAGAATACCAATCGAGATGTTTTAATAAATAGATGCAATGCTCGACGTGCTCACTCGTCTTTGCCAAGAAAACTGGAAAACAGCTAACTGGCCAATTGACTGGAAGAGATCCATATTTGTGTCCATTCCAAAGAAAGGTGATCCAACAGAATGTGGAAATTATCGAACAATATCATTAATATCACATGCAAGTAAAATTTTGCTGAAGATAATTCAAAAACAGTTGCAGCATTACATCGACAGAGAACTGCCAGAAATTCAAGCTGGATTCAGAAGACTATGTGCAACAAGGGATATCATGCTGATGTCAGATGGATCTTGGCTGAAAGCAAAGAATACCAGAAAGATCTTTACCTGTGTTTTATTGACTATGCAAAGGCATTTGACTGTGTGGATCATAACAAATAATGGATAACATTGGGAAGAAAAGGAATTCCAGAACACTTAATTATGCTCATCAGAAACCTGTACACGGACCAAGAGGCACTGCTTGAACAGAACAAGTGAATATTGCATGGTTTAAAGTCAGGAAAGGTGTGTGTCAATGTTGCATCCTGTCACCATACTTATTCAATGTGCATGCTGAGCAAATAATCCGAGAAGCTGGACTATATGAGAAGAATGTGGCATCAGGATGGAGGAAGACTCATTAACAACCTGCAATATGCAGATGACACAGACTTGCTTGCTGAAAGTGAAGAGGACTTGAAGCACTTACTGATGAAGA
>NW_004443941.1:10821923-10868582 GCF_000243295.1 Trichechus manatus latirostris | reverse complement strand
AGAAAACAAAAATCCTCACAACTGGACCAATAAGCAACATCATGATAAATGGAGAAAAGATTGAAGTTGTCAAGGATTTCATTTTACTTGGATCTACAATCAACACCCGTGGAAGCAGCAGTCAAGAAATCAAACCACATGTTGTACTGGGCAAATGTGCTGCACAAGACCTCTTTAAAGTGTTAGAAAGCAAAGATGTCACTTGGAGGACTAAGGTGCACCTGACCCAAGCCATGGTACTTCAATCACCTCATATGCATTGGAAAGCTGGACAACAAATAAGGAAGACGGAAGAAAAATTAATGTATTT
The DNA here is from genome assembly GCF_000243295.1 of Trichechus manatus latirostris. Classification (NCBI taxonomy): domain Eukaryota; kingdom Metazoa; phylum Chordata; class Mammalia; order Sirenia; family Trichechidae; genus Trichechus; species Trichechus manatus. Next base: position 10,868,272 of record NW_004443941.1, on the reverse strand, counting down.
GAACTATAGTGTTGGCAAAGAATATTGAATATACCATGGACTGTCAGGAGAAAGGACAAATATGTGTTGGAAGAACTACAGCCAGATTGCTCCTTAGTAGTGAGGATGGGGAGACTTTGTGTCTTGTACTTTGTATGTGTTATCAAGAGGCACCAGTCCCTGGAGAAGGACATGATGCTTGGGTCAGCAGAAAAGAGCAAGACCCTCAATGAGATGGACTGACACAGTATCTGCAACTATTGGCTCAAGCACAACAACAATTGTGAGGATGGCACACAACTGGGCAGTGTTTTCTTCTGTTGTACATAGGGTCATTATGAGTTGGAATGGACTCCAGGGACCTAATAACAATTTTCTTCATTGCATTTGCCACTTTCTTAAATTATATTACGTTATATAATGTCCTTATTTATTTATGTATTTATTTAAATGAGCCCTGGTGGCACAATGGTTAAGTACTCAGCTGCTAAATGAAAGAAGAAAAAAAAAGACTTGGCAATGTGCTCCCATAAAGAGTATAACCTAGAAAATCCTAGGCGGCAGCTCTACTCTGTCCTATAGGGTCGCTGTGAGTCTGAGTCGACTCAAGGCCACACAATAACAAACAACAAGATTCATTTGTTTATCATATGCCTTCCCAACTGACCACATCCATAACAGCAGGCCTTTGTTTTTTCAGAGCTCCGTGGCACAGTGGTTAAGAGGTTGGCTGCTAATCAAAAGGATAGCAGTTCAAATCCATCAGCTGCTCCTTGGGAACCCTATGGGGCAGTTCTACTCTGTCCTATAGGGTCGCTATGAGTTGGAAACTACTGGATGGCAATGGGTAACAGGTTCTCCCCAGTACCTACAACAGTACTCAGCCCAGAGCAAGCAAGCTATGAAAACACTTTTTGAAAGAATGAATTATTTCATTTAATCCTTACATTCCCTGAGGTTGATAATATTCTATTTTCTAGATAAAATTACAGGTACAAAATCATGCAACCAGTTTTGGAAAAAGATAAAGGGATTCAAAAAAAATGGGGCTCTGTGGTTGAAGATTAGATGCTTACTATTAGATTGAAAAAATTAGGAAGGAAGAAAAAGTAACAGAGAAGTTTTTTTTTAATGTCCCAAATTTTTAAATTTCAATACTACTTTAGGAAAAACTTGTGCCTTAATTCTGTAAGCTCGATTTGCTTAGTTATTTTCTACTCAAACTTAAAGACAAAAATAGTCATTATTTACACAAGATGAGAAATAACAGAAAACATACAGTGGCCACTACTTAATTACTCCTCTATTTTTATGCCTCCATATCAGACGCAGGGCTGGCTTCAGATACACAGGAGACCAGGGCTCCACTGCAATTCAGAAGTAGGACAGAAAGCACTCAAGTTGGAGCTTGAAAGGATGCAAGCACTTACAGGCAAGAGAAGAGTGGAAAATGTGATGAGGGCTAAAGAAGATTATAATGCTTTTCCCTGATTTGCTGGATGAATAGGCATTGTGTTTTGTTTTGGCATATCTTCAGGGCTGAATGAATGCTTTGTGTACCCAACAGAGTAAAGCTCAAATCAAGTTCACTGCCACCATATGGTTCTAACCCACATATGTATAATGGAAGATTCACTGGGGGGAAGAAAAGGATCAGTCATTTTCCTAGAACAGGTAATTGTGTTGTTGGAACTTTAATGACCAAGAGTTCAAATACAAGCCAGAGTAGAAAATCAAACTTAGTGCATCATTTTGTTGGTGCCTTTCCAAAACAGCAATTTGATAAAACAGCATCTGGAAATCTTTTATCTGCAAAAGGAATTTCATTATTGCACTATGCTCTACTTAAACTAAAAAACAGATCCACACATTTCTTAAAATTGTAATGAATGAATCGCTTAGGTTTTGATCTTCTACACCAGTTTTACCGAGCTCCCCTAAAGGGACATGAATTAGGCATACTTTTTTCTCCCCCCAATAATACTTTCAAACAGAGCACTGGAGCTTCATTTTACTAAAATGTAGACGTAGCAAACATTACAAAATATGAACCCTCCCCCCTCCCCCATTTGTGCTACTGTTTAGTATGGGCAGCAGTCTTATTTCATTCTTGATAAGAAAGAAATAAAGCTTTATATTTAATGATGTTTCCTAAATGTTGCCTGACACAATACACTGAAAACTCCCTTATGGCACAATCAGAAGCACTGTTTAAGATGTAGAGTTTCTAGGAAACTACTCTTCTCATCAACTGACACGCTTTCTTAGAAAATAGAATCTTACTCCATATTGTGAGTTTTGATTTATTTGCTCTAGTACACCATTGCTTTTGTATTCTAAAATACAAAGTAAGAAACTCACGTAACGATGAATTTGTTAAAATGACTTTCCATGAGAAAAACACATTTATTTTCTAGTGCATACACAGAGCTTTGTTATGCATCCGAAAGCGCCTTCCATTTCCCTAGGAAAGGAGTTACCCAAACAGGACAGACCAAGGAAAGGGCTCTCTGTGAATGTAACCAAAAGAAAACAAAGGAGACACATCATCAGAAGTGTTACCTCATACATATAAGATGATGGAATGTCATTTCGGAAGCACTATTTTCTTTGCTACCTGAAAATGGAATGATGGAAGCTATGCTGGGCACACATTTTTGTTCTGGCTCTGAAATGCATTGATTTTTCTGCCTCAGTTTGTTCATCTCTAAAAAGCGTGATTGTAGTAGATGTTCTTCATGGTCTGTCTACCGAATCCAAATTTCTACACGGATTCTGTAACTTGGACTTTTGAAATATATTTTCATTTCTGAATAAATTCTGCTTGAATTTATGACAAATTAATACTCTCTTCAAGCATTAATAATGTAAACTCCCCCAGCTGAAGGAAATGATAAAGTTAATGATCCTAAAAAAGAACGAGGAGGAGAGGTTTTACTTATTACTGCTCAGGAGTTCCTAAAGTTCTACTCAACTGAGCATCTGCTATTTTACACAGCTCTAATAAGGTAAGACACACAAACAAGTAGACAGGATTTTGAAGGAACTATGAATTCCTGAATAATTATGATTTATCAAAGTGAAAATATTGTCATCAGCTAAAGGGTCAGTTATAATGTACACCTAAAGTAATGTGAGATTTATGTTTAACCGAATTACATTTATTTAAACCGTAGAGTATTAAAAACTAAACTAATAAATATGCACCATCAGGAGCATTGCTTCAGGCCAGTTTCACATATGGTTCTAACTGCTACATATTCCAGAATAAGAAAAAAAATATTAGAGATAAATTATGGTGCTATTTTAAGCTTTTCTTGAAACTTCCTTTCCAAAAATTAATACCACATTGAATCATCAAAGTATACTATGTTAAAAACGAATTTATTTAGTTGTAGTCTACCCCTACAGAGGATTTGGTGTGGCTACCACAAGGCATGGAAGGAATTCTAATTAAAAAAATAGAATATCTGTGCAAAAATAATTAGATAAACTAGATGTATTTACCTTATTCGGTTCTGAGCTTCCTCATACATGGGGACAAAATGGCCCATATTGTGCACAATAGTATACATATCTCTATTAGAACGAAGTTTAAAAAAAAAAAAAGAAAGAAAGAAACGTTGAGTAATTCTCTTTTTAATTGTTATCAAACAGGAAGTGAGTTACAAAAATGAAACACCATTACTCAGAAGTTTCAGCTAGTGAGTGAATAAAGAGGTGGTGGCTGTTATCCATTCTTCCCTGCTTACCATTTCCACCATCATCTTTTGAACACATTGGCGCTCTCTTTTCACAGACTTGCTGAAAATCAGTTTCAGTAATCCCTTTCCTCCCCGACTGCCTTCAATCTTTATCCTGGACAGACCCTCATTTCTTACTTCTTTAAGAAACTTTGTCATTTTTGCAGTTTCTGGGAGTCGGAGCAAGGAGACCCTAGCTAGGAGCCTGGCTAACGCTTCCGTGGACGGACGGCCATCAGCAAACACACCTGCCATGGACACAGCCTGAGACAGGTGACCAAGAACAGTGTAAATACACAGACTCTGAGTGAGCAAACAAAGGACCCATCCAGACAGAGCCTAAGAGAGATGTAGCAGCCATTAAGTAAATGTTGCTTTCAATACAAGTCCTTTCCCTCTTCGGTTGCTCCTCATTTCCTTCTCTCTTGCTTCGGAGTGTATTTTGTCTGGACATGTCATTAATCTAGATGATATTATATTACACAGGTACATCAATATTTTGAAACTCATGAACATTTCAGAAAGTGCATTTTCGGTAAAGTTTTATGAACGTTACTTGGAAGTACATGAGTTTATAAATCAGCATTTGTTAATAAGGGGTTTGGGGATAAGGAACTTAGCAGTTTTTTATTCTTGTCCCCCTGACCCGCAAATTCGGATGAAGTATATTATTTTACAGTGAGGGGGTGATTTACACCCAGTGACTCGGAGGCTCACTTCTCCACCCATCTAAAGGAGCACTTTTCTAATGCCAAAATAGCTGGAAGTCTGGATTAGAATGGAAAGTGTGCTTGGAAAGCATGAAAACAGATCAACAGAAAGGGAAAAGTCTTGAGTGATATTTATTTTAGACTACGGTGAAACCTGATGAACCAATCTTGCCGCAAAAGAGAGAACACCTCGTACAGTCACTAGAGTATGTGTCTGCCTATACCTCGCTGTTTGTAAAAAATCAGCCAAATTTTTATTCTGATATTTTCATTTCTGCCCCTCCTGGTTTCCTGTGATTACTCTGTTTGCTGGATCTATGACCTGCCTCGTCCTCTGGATTTTGCTGATAGTCTTCTACGCTCTTCTCTCTCTCATTCCTCAGGCTAACTGGACAACTAATTTACCTTTATCCCAATTATTCACTGCTATGCCTTGCCTCCCTTCCCAAGATATAATCTACACTCTTTGTTAGGTTTCTAGGTATGGTGGATGCTAACAATCTTCAAAACAGGCGTAAATCTATTCAAACATAGATATTTCTTCCGAGAAACTCTGGTTTTGTCTCATTTGGGTCTAGTTACATTAGTTTATTATTCCATGCTATCATTCATTTCTAATTTTGCTTCCCATCCAAGACATACCACTGTAGCCACAATGGTCTTTTTAAATTTATAATCTTATATCCTGTCCTTATAACTTCACCACACAGTCAAAAGATAAACTCTACGTGCTTTACTACAGCTTACAAGACTTCACAGTGCTTAGTCACCTGCCTGTATTTTATCTTTTACCACCCTTCTCCATTTTTCCTCTGTGCACCAGACATTCCAAACTATTTTTGGTTCTTCAAATGAGGCACAGTCTCATTTTGCGTGCTTTTCCTCTTCTTCCTTTTGCTCCCTTAGCTACCTCTGTTCATATTAAAGTCTCTCCTTAGCTGTCTTATCCTTTGGAAAGCCTCATCTACCTCTTAAATATGAGTTGCATGCCCTATGCAACCTATCATTAGTGTTGATCACTCTGTATTATTAACATTGTACATGTCTGTATTCACCTGTAGATTATAAACTCTACATCAGCAGTGACTAGGACCATCTCAACACAAATGTACCCCCAATGTCTACCCTAGTGCCTTGAAAAATTACTTAAAATTGCGTAAATCTTTAGAGATTATCTCTCTGGTGCATCAGTTACTACCTTAGACACTAATGCTATAATTAGCTATAAGTGTTGATTCATTTTTACTTTAGAGTACCTCTTTGTAACGATTACCTTTGTTTTCATAAGCAATTGAACATAAACTCTGTCAGATCACTATCAGAAGATAAATGGAAATACTACTTTTCTGAACAATTTTTGAAATATATAGATGGTAGTCAAAAATTGTTATTGGCCAAAGAAAACTTTATGTTATACTCATTTGGCATTTTTGAAATCTAAAGAGGATGAAACACTTGTGTAAACCTAAAAACCTGCGGCTGTTGTGTGGATTCTCATTCATGGAGACTCCATGCATTACAGGGTACAACTGCTCTAGAGAGTTTCTTGGCTGTAATCTTTACGGAAGCAGACGGCCAAGCCTTTCTTCTGCAGTGCCAATGGGTGGGTTCATACTGCCAACCTAGGTTAGTAGTTAGGTACAAACCCTCTGTGCCACCCAGGAACCTTAAACATGTATGTACGCTAGTATGATTTCTCAATTATTTACATAAGTTTTGGTGATATAACAGGAGACTAGGAATACACCTTCTTTATGAGTTATTTATAAAATCAAGATCCAATGTCAAACTAAGTTACCTAGGTATGTTCAAGGGCACAGGAAAAGTCAGCATAACGTATACTTAACCACTATACACTTAAAAATGTACTTTTCACTTATATACTTATTTTTGTGTTTTATGTATTATATTTATTTTTTAAGTCAAGTATATTTGTGAAATTAATAACTTGATAATTTTTTAAAAGGACAAAAGAGTAATCTTGGTTAAATACCAAATTTTTACACAAATAACGCTCGTGTTATACATTTTTTTACCAACTGTACAACCCCCCTCGCTACGTTCGTAAGCGAGCTATGCCACACATTATTTACAGGGGTGGGTTATTTGCAGAAAAATTTGATAAAAATTTTCATGGAATGCATTTTTACATAAATGTTAATTTCCTAAACTAAGTAAATTTTTGGACAAAATATTATCACAAAAGATACTTATCTAAAGTGTGCACAAATCCATAGAGTAATGATCTGCAAAAGATAGGAAATTATCTGAGATATTTCTTTCGCTTCAACAGTTCTCATCTTGGTAGGTGTACTGTTTGGATGTTATATGACGAAAAATAAGCCAAAATATGATAAAACTATCACAAAGTGATACAGCCCTAAGAGAGGAAGAAACGGTGGAAAGAAAAATTTCTCTTTAACAGAGTGGGAAAAAAAATACATAAACAGAAACACTTTAATGATCAGATGAAATAAACAATAGTAGAAAACAAAGGACTTCTACGTATGCTGAGGTTTGTCTACAGTTTTCCCATAACGAGTCTTTGGAAACAATATTTAGAGGATGTTCCTTGCTCATTCCTGTCAATATGTCATTCTACTGGATAACACATTCACCCACACATAAATGAGACCAATCACAAAGACAAACAGAAAAGTCAAGTAGATTTGACTCTATGTCAAAGAAAGAAAGAAGTCTGAGAGTAGCTCAAATGCTATTAAGCTCTATAAAAAGAGAGGATTTACTCTTGATCATTTGTGTATTGGATTCTATAGGGCCCATCTGAACTATTCAAAAGCTGTGAATGCTGATGGTTGGAGACAGAAGGGGAAGCTTAGGCAAGAAAATCCTGTGTTCAGATCTCCTCGTTGCTGCTTATATTCTCTGAGCCTTAGTTTTCCTAAATGCAAACTGAACATAATTTAACAAATCTTAGAAATTAAATGTGATAAAATACATAAAACTGATAATAGCAGAATGTAGTAGACACTTAATAAATATCAATTCCTTTCCTCTTTCATCCATTACTGCTCAGGGCATTATTAAAATACACTATTAATTTTACTATAATAATAATTTTACTTTTTGTAATTTTTAATTATGTATAAAAGATTGAGTAGATACTAAGAGATATCAAAATAGTGATAACACTAGGATTATTTGCTGGCATCATTCCCATTATTATTTTAACTTTAGGGTTGTTTTGTTTTCCCTTTTTTTTTTTTTTAATGACAAAATATCTGAGAGACAGTTAAGGAAACTGGGGCCCAATAAGACATAGCTGGTGTCGTGGTTAAGAGTTCAGCTGCTAACCAAAAGGTCAGCAGTTCAAATCCACCAGCCACTCCCTGGAAAACCTACAGGGCAGTTCTACTCTGTCCTACAGCATAGCTATGAGTTGGAACCCACTCGATGGCATTTAACAACAACAATAAATGACGGAAAAGCAAAAATTAGAACCTATGAATTACCTACTCTACTAAACATAATTTTTATATAAATCATGAGTTATTAAATGATCTGGATAGCCTGAATAAATTCTTCTCACTTAATTCTAGTATTGCCCTGAGTAATTTCAAGGAGCTGACCCCTAAGAGCAAGACCTGGGTTAGGAATCATGTCCAATGGTGAGATTTAAGCCTATCGTCTTCATTCTTTTAGTATTTTCCATTGGAATCCAGTCGTGAATATACCCGGATTTTATGTGTAGTTGGCTCACACCAGTTAAATTTTTGAGGAAGAGGCAAAAAAGTCATTTTGGGTTAGATAAGAAAAAAACTTTATGCAACAAATGCATATTTGGAAACTGCAAAATGAGCATGCAAATCAATTTGTACGCGTGAGCAAATGAATATAGATGAGCTATTTTCAAAGTGCAGGCATTCTGGTGTAGCATATCTATACAAAGGAATGGGAAGGAGGAGATTTGCTCAGCTTAGTCATCCATTTGCAATTTTCAATGGAAAATTGCATTGTCAGTTTCCATTATGCCTGCACAAATTTAGACAAATTAAAGAGTCAACTAAGTAATCATTGATAACATACATGTGTATGAACTAAAGCAAGAAAGTCTTTTCAGTCATTTGGTACTTCTCAGTTCTTTCTAGGATTTCCATTAAGGAAAGGAGACATTACAAGAATAACAATATACTTGACTATGAAAACAATCTGGGACGCGGCACTGGAGTATTCAGCCATCTCCCTGATTTGGGACTGGAGGTGTATGATGAACGGGGAGATGTTGTAAATGGAACAGTAACACATATCACTCTGCTGGGGAAAAACATTATATCTGCTTCCAAACCCCGCATCTTACTAGGATCCCTTCATTAATCACCAGGAAAATTATCATCAAGATGGCAAATATATCCAAGTAAATAATAATAATAATAATAACAATCCCTATAACTATATAGGATTTAAATTCTACCATTTTCTCTTTTCAGATATTCTTAAAGAATGTTTCCTGCAATAGGGAACCCAAGGTTGAGAAGGGAGAGTGCTGACATGTCGAGGGTTGTTAACCATTGTCATAAAACAATACATATACTAACTCTTCAATGAGAAACTATTTGTTCTGTAACCTTCATCTAAAGTACAATTAAAAAAAAACAAAAAAGAATGTTTCCTGCAAGGTTGGTGCCATATTTGGTTCTGACAATATGAACATCCTGTTTTTATTTCTATGACAGAATGTTCAATCAAGAATAATTACAAATCCTTTGAAAGTCATATAATGGATCTCATCTTCTGAAATGGACTATTGCTTGGACATTTCAGAAATCTAACAGAAAATCCCTGACGTAGAGTCACCAACTGTCTTTGTTAACCTGGTCTTACACTTGCAAATGTATTTCTCTTGCAACGATTTTAATAAATTCTTTCTCTACTTTCTCCACTGAAAAGTGAAACACCTGATCTTTACAAAACTCCTAATTTTTTTACAAAAATAAGGGTGTATATATGTGCACATGTGTAAAATATGTGTATATATATTAAATCTGATTTTGTATATATATTCAAAAATATGTATATTTGCAACTGTCTTAACAACATATTTTTAATATATTTCCATGTCAGTTTATATAGGTATAACTCATTCATATTGTGTTGTAAGACATTATATATTATGTGTCTAACCAAAAAACCTGTAGCTGTCAAGTTGATTCTGACTCATAGTGATCCTATAGAGCAGAGTAGAACCAGCCCATAGGGTTTCCAAGGAGCAGCTGGTGGATTCGAACTGCCAACATCTTGGTTAGCAACCAAGCTCTTAACCACCGGGCCACCAGAGCCCCATTGTGTCTACCACACATTTTTTAACCAATTACATGTTAATTAATATTCGGAATGATTGCATTTGCTTATTTTCACCATTAGAAATAATATGTAATGACTATTATTGCTGATACATTTGTGAGAACTTCTTCAAGTATTTCTTTAAAAAAAGAAAATTCCTAGAAGTGAAATGGCTGTGTTAAAGGATATACCCATTTAAAAATTTTATAGCAACTGTTAAATTGCCCCCTCAAAACAGTTATAATAATTTACACTCCAACCAAAGACTTGCAAGAGTCTAAGAGTGCCTATATGGCCACATCTCTACCATCACTGGGTATGATGTGCTCTTTAATCCTCTCAATCAGCTAGGCAAGAAATAATACTTCATGTTAGTTTATATTTCTTTACTTATTATTGAAGTCAAGCCTCTTTTCATGTATTTATCAGCTATTTGCATTTCTTCTTTAAAGAATTGCTTGTTTGCTCACTTTGCCTATTATCTTTAATATTCTCTTCTTAATATCTAGAATTTAGTTAAATTTTCTAACATTTATTGAGCTCCTATTATGACACAGCCTCTGTGCTAGCTTCCAGGTATATAATAGCTGTAAGCGTTCCCCTGGGAACTTATAATAGAGTGAAAACATAAGGTGGGATTGCAAATAATCATAATACAATGTGTTGCGTGCAGTGCTAACTGTATGAACCAAGGTTTGCACAGAGCCAGCAGTCGTTCTATTGTGGAGCTCAGGGTGAACATGGGGATGGTGTCAGGGAGGATTTCACAAAGAAGAAAGCATTTGGGTGGGTCTTGAATGATGAGTGGAATTTCACTCTTGTAGAGATTGGTCAGGAGGCATTCAGACCAGAGAGAATAATGTTTAAGGGCCCCAAGACGTGTAAGCTCAATGATGGTTCATAATACAAACAATGACTGGCCTAGATCACAAAGTTTCTGTCGGAGGAGAGCAGTAAGAAATGAAACTGCGAAAACATGGGGACCGATTTATAAATGTTTCGCCTGCCATTCACAAATTCTTGAGAATGTGGGCTTTATCCTTTAGCCAAAGAAGAACCAATATTTGTAAAAAAAAAAAAAAAAGAAATCACTCTAGCAGTAGAAGCAAGTGGCTTTCAGTGCGGAGAGGAGGAGCAGTGCCTGAGGGTAGGAAGACTGTAACAGTGGTCTGGTAAGGAGGCTACAACAATTATCTGGATGTGTGAGTACGAGACTCTGAAATAGCATAGTCTCAACAAAATTAGGTGAACTTGGTCACTGAAAGCATGTGTTTAGTCCCTTCATCTTCCGGCTTCCAAACCAAAATCCAAACCCACGCCATCGGGTCAATTCCGACTCATAGTGACTATATAGGACAGAGGACAACTGCCCTAGAGGATTTCCAAGGAGCGGCTGGTGAATTCGAACTGCCGACCTTTTGGTTAGCAGCTGAACCCTTAATCTCTGCACCACAGTAGCACTAAATACTCATCTCTGTGATAGTATTTATTGCATTGTATTGAAATCATCTGTGTATCTTACAACCTCCTTCACTAGAATATAACTTCCTCCTGTCTCTGCTCCTAGACTATTGGTTAACCAAAACATAGTGTTTCACCAAAAAATAAAATGTCATTTCCTGACTTCTATTTTTTCACATTTTATGCCAAAACTAACTCAGTATTAGTTACTGCAATGCTTTTTCTCCCCAGCCTCTATAACCTTCTCATTGTTTACTAGAAACTGTTTTCTTTCAATATGGCAGAATCCAGTGATCAGAGTAATTTGAAAATGATGGTGATTTAAATAAGAGTGTAAAATAACTCATTAACTATAATTTTTAAAAAGATCCATATGTTTCCTACCCTGCGTAGGCATACCGCCACACTTGCATTTTCAAAATGTAAGGCTCATTTCTGCTACAACTGAGGATATATGCTGTTATAGCGATATCTGGCAGATGTAACTAAATGAAAGATGTCAGAATAAATAACACTAATGGCACACACGTGCATCCTATTACCCTAATATCGCTCTTCCTATACTGTGATTAATAGTGAGTTTTGTTCATATTTCTAAGGTTTGAATTTTTTATATTTGTATTTAGGTTCCATCTCTTTATGTGGACTGCCAAACTTTCAGTCTTCAGGCATGCTGAGAACACAGCGCTGGAGAACCAACACCTAAGAGCTAGCATCTCATCTCATATGTGATGGCAGGAGTTATGGACAGATTCATGAATGGGGAGAAAATGGAGAGGTCAAAGGTGAGGCTAAATTTCTGATCTGTGTGACTGAGGGGGCTAGGAAACCATGAACAAGACCGAATACTCAGAAATAAGTGGTTTTAACTTAGTCTTTCGGCGGTTGCTTTGATTTTTGTTTTGTTTTTAACCTAAATTATTTTGCCACCCTCTCATCCTTCTCCAGGAAGAAACCATACCATTCCCAAACCCCACTACTCTCCAAGCTGTACATCCCAGAGAAAAAGCAATGACAGCGAAAACAAAGGATGAAGATCAGAGAGACACCACTAGAATGTGCTGCGGTTAGGCAGCAGGGCAGCAACATCACACCTGGCGGGGGTGGACTCAGCATTGTGAGGATACCCTGGAGATGGCCAAATGAACAAGAAGAAAGTGCAAGGTGAGTTGATACAGGCAGCGTCTGTAACTCGAGCGCAACCACATTCAAGGAAACATGAAACTGGGGCAATCCACCGTGTACAAGGGACAACAAGGACAGCTGGCTCAGGGCAAACATAAGCACGTGGGCAGAGAGGCTGCCCTGAGTGTATTTCAGATACCCATGTGCAGAGACAGCAAGTTAAGGCAGTTGGGGGAAGTAATTCATGGGCCACACGCTCTGCAGCAGTTAGTGCTATTACTTCACTGAAACTCACCTGTGAATTATAAATTTTTTTTGGAGGAGGGCATAGTTTTATTTATGTTTTTAGTTTTGGAGTTCGTTTGTTTTGAGCTCTTTCCACTGCAAGACTTGAGAGACTTGCATGTTAATAGCTTTCGACAAAGAACAACTATTTACGTAAGTACACAGCTGAAAATAGGTTTTGAAAGTCATTTGGTCCAGGTCTCTGACCAAAGGCTGGGAAATCTTGAGCAACTCAAGACTGGCGGATGCCCGCTAAGCTATAGTTAAGAATCTCTAAGGCCAGAGATCCGCCAACCACTTCTGTTGGCCTTTTCTCCCACTTACACTAGAATAACAAGTGAACACCGTTTTCTTTTTCTTGAGGCCTAAACCAACACGCTCCTACTCAAATCTATTTCCATGTTTAGTCCTCTGAGGACCAGACTACCACGGCCTGTTTTCCTAAATTCAAATTCTTCTTTCTGTTTGTCAGCTTGTATATTTCTGGCCTACTTCTCTTGCTTACAAATACAATGCTATCAATACTTTTCCCTTTACACATTTCTGGACTGCCTGATCTGCAAACATTAACGACAGACATTTCTTCAAGCCACAGGGTAACAGCCACCCACTAAGAATTATATGAAGCCCTTGCCCATGCAATTTCCAAGGTATACTGCGAAATCAGCAAGCCAGGCCGAGGCAAAAGGGAAGGTTTAGGGATTCACTGAAAGTGCAGGGATGCTGTTCTTGTGATGAACAGATCTGGACGATTGTAATACGTTTTGGGAACTAACCTTTGGGGAAACATTAGCGGGTCTGAGGCAATAGTACCCATTGCCATCGAGGCGATAGTGGGAAGGAGGATGAATATCAGACCAAAAGGGGGATGTGGAACGTTTTTAGTTCAGTGAAGATGGCACTCTTTGTCTTAAGCAGATAAAGCTAATTCAAGAGGATACTGACTATGTGAATTTTACTTCCATTGAGGACACAACAAGACGAAATTAATTTGTCAGCAGAGAAAGAATTTTTATTACAATTTAGAAAGAAATTCTGTCCAGGAAAAATTATTTAACACCTAAGTGGAATTCTGAGAGAGAGAATGGAGAAAATGGAATTGCATGAGTTTACAGAGGTATCTTTTAAACACAGGAGCGATTCCCATAAGTGAAACAGTGTGTGGGGATATATACATTAAAACACAAACCCACTGCTATGGAATCAATTTCGACTCATAATGACCCTACTATAGGACAGAGGAGAACTGCCCCATAGGGTTTGCAAGGCTGTAATCTTTACAGAAGCAGACTGCCACATCTTTCTCCCGAGGAGGAGCTGGTGGGTTTGAACTGCCAGCCTTTTGGTGAGCAGTGAAATGCTTAACCACTGTGCCACCAGGGCTCCTCACCTGGTATTATATAGGCAGTCATTATTTTATTATTAAAAAGAAAGCATCACAAGCGAAAGGAATGACCTCAGAAGTCATGTGGCCTTGGTTCATATGCTGACTCTGCAAATTACTAGTTGTGTGAACTTGAGCATTTTTTTAATCTCTCAAGGCCTCAGTTATCTCATCTGTAAAATGGTAATAACAGTACCTGCCTCAGGGTTGTGGGATGGAGCAAATGAATTAATATGTATAAAGAGCTTAAAATACTGCTTGACACATAGTAACTGCTATATAAGATTTTGTTATTATTATCGTTGTCATTAGTCACTAGGAAAAATTCCAAAGACGCATTGCCAGAAAAAAGAGGAGGTAGAAATTAACGTGATTATTACGTGGCTTAAATGTAGGCAATGATGTGTTTCTCCTTGTCTTTTTCTTCCTCCTATTCCTCTCTTTTGCTCAAGCCCAGGACTAGAAATGAAGAAATATACATTCTAGTCACAATGTCTCCACTAAGCAAATAGATGAACGATCTTTTTTTCGTTTTATAACACCAGTTTCCAATGTCCTCGTTGTTTCAAATTCTGTTAGCTCTTCTCTCTCTCAATGTACCGTCATCTCCATCGCTCGCCCCTTCAGAATCTACTTTTCTCCTCTCTCCTGTTCCTCTGGTTCAGTCTTTCATCTCCTTTTCTCCATTATCACACATCCTGGGCCTTGCTGCTTCCCTGTGGCCTTGTCATCCTTCCGTCATCCGTCCCCCGTGGGCACAAAATGCTGAGGATTGTATATTTGGCCCCAATCCAAATCTTTCTTGCCTCTGTCCATGATGAAATACATTTTCTGTGTCATACAAATAAGGATTCTATCCAGGATGAATAACCACTTAGGTCTGGGAGACAGGGAGGCACCCATCATGCTTCATTTCCAAGGACCTCTGGGAACGTGCACAGCTAGACAGTCATGGAGGAGTTCCATTTCCAGAGGAAGAGTTCTGCTGATTTTTAAGGTTCTACCCATGTCTGTATTTTTATGAAGAAAATCCATGTAGAGATTAGCAGAATAGAGAATAGATGAACTTCAAATGAAAAAATTAAATCTAAATGTGATCTGAAGCCCAAAGAATGTAAACTATGATAGAAGTAGCAAAGGCATACTATTTTTATATTGATAGGGAACTGCCAGAAATTCAAGCTGGATTTAGAAGACGACATGGAACCACAGATATCAAAGCTGATGTCAGATGGATCCTGGCTGAAAGCAGAGAATACCAGAAAGATGTTTCCCTGTGTTTTATTGACTATGCTAAGGCATTCGACTGTGCAGATCATAACAAATTGTAGATAACATTGCAGAGAATAGGAATTCTGGAACACTTAACTGTGCTCATGAGGAATCTGTACATGGATCAAGAGGTAGTCGTTTGAACAGAACAAGGGGATACCGCGTGGTTTAAAGTCAGGAAAGGTGTGCGTCAGGGTTGTATCCTTTCACCATACCTATTCAATCTGTATGCTGAGCAAATAATCTGAGAAGATGGACTATATGAAGAAGAACAAGGGATCAGGATTGGAGGAAGACTCATTAACAACCTGTGTTATACACATAACACAACCTTGCTTGCTGAAAGTGAAGTGGACTTGAAGCACTTACTGATGAAGATCAAAGACCACAGCCTTCAGGATGGATTATAACTCAACATAAAGAAAACAAAAATCATTACAACTGGACCAATAAGCAACATCATGATAAACGGAGAAAAGATTGAGATTGTCAAAGATTTCATTTTACTTGGATCCACAATCAACACCCATGGAAGCAGCAGTCAAGAAATCAAAAGATGCATTGCACTGGGCAAATCTGCTGCAAAAGACCTCCTTAAAGTGTGGAAAAGCAGAGTCATCTTGAGGACTAAGGTGCACCTGACCCAAGCCATGGTATTTTCGGTTGCCTCATATGCATGTGAAAGATGGACAATGAATAAGGAAGCCCTAAGGAGAACTGACGCCTTTGAATTGCGGTGTTGGAGAAGAATATTAAATATACCATGGACTGCTAAAAGAACAAACAAACCTGTCTTGGAAGAAGTACAACCAGAATGCTCCTTAGAAGTGAGAATTGCAAGACTACTGCTCACATACTTTGGACATATTATTAGGAGGGACCAGTCCCTGAAGAAGAACATCATGCTTGGTACAGTACAGGGTCAGCAAAAAAGAGGAAGACATTCAACAAGATGGATTGACACGGTGGCTGCAACAATGAGCTCAAACATAGCAACAACTGTGAGGATGGCGCAGGATTGGGAAGTGTTTTGTTCTATGGTGCATAGGGTCACTATGAGTCGGAACAGACGCGACGGCACCTAACAACAACAACAACATATCATTCTAATTTAAATAAAGATTGAAAAGGCCAGAGGAAAAAAGAATCAATCACCTACATACCAGAAAAAGAGCAATCCCCGTATAATGATAGTAACTGGCCGGTCGAGCATGTTCTGAAACATACATGTGACTCATTTAAAAAATACAAACTCACTGCTGTGGAATCGATTCCAACTCATAGCGACCCTATTGGAGAGAGCAGAACTGCCCCATAGGTTTCTGAAGCTAAAATCTTTACAGAAGCAGACTGCCACATCTTTCTCCTGCTGACTGGCTGGTGAGCTCGAACCACCGACCTTTCGGTTAGCAGCTGAACGCTTAACACTGTGCCACCTGGACTCCTTCTAAGAGATTTCTCAACTACTCTGGTAAAAGAGGTTTCTGGATTACCTTAAAAAAAAAAAAAAGCTATTTCAAAATATCCCTGTAGTAATCTTGCCTTCTTCTGAACTCCTTGGGAGCTCAGTAAATAAGTCTAATTCCCTAGGTTTCTTCTGTATGCAAATTTTAAAGAGGCCAATATTAGCTTAACTTTGTCATCTGTTTGAGCACAAATGTGGCTCATGCCAATTAAAAATAGTAGCTACAGTTTCATGAAAGTGCATTACTTGGTAATTGTCAGAGCAATCTTAGAGAAGACTGAACACAGTTTTTCACATAGCCCCCAGGAACAGCTGGAAAGATGTCAATCAATAATACGAAAATGACAATCTTGCAGAAACCTCAGAATCGCTAATACCATTAATATCCTGCCTAGTCACAGAAAAGTGTTTATCTGTCTGTAAGGATAGACTGTTTGGTTTTCTAAGGTAAAAAGTAGGAAAGGAAAGCCCTGGTGGTATAGTGCTTACGTGCTTGGCTGCTAACCTAAAGGTTGGAGGTTTGAACCCACCAGCCACCCGGAGGGACAAGATGTGGCAGTCTGCTTCTGTAAAGATTACAGCCTTGGAAACCCTATGGGGCAGTTCTACTCTGTCCTATAGGGTCGCTATGAGATGGAATCGACTCGACGGCAATGGGTTTAGTTTTTGGTTATGTAGGGAAAAAAACCATACATTAATAGTATGCTGTTTAAAGTCAGAAAGATGTTATATTTTTAATGACATGTTTTTAACCAATATAAATGTTGAGCATTTTAACATGATTTTCATAATTTTTAAAAAATCCCTGCCTTTTTTTCACTGAACCTCTACTTTACCAAGTATGATGTCCTTCTCCAGCGACTGATCCCTCCTGATAACATATGCAATGTGAGACGAAGCCTCATCATCCTTACTTCTAAGGAGCATTTTGTCTGTACTTCTTCCAAGACAAATTTTTCGTTCTTTTGGTAGTCCATGGTATATTCAATAATCTTCACCAACACCATAATTCAAAGGCATCAATTTTTCTTCGGTCTTCCTTATTCACTGTCTACCTTTCACATGCATATGAGGTGACTGAAAATACCATCGCTTGGGTCAGGTGCACCTTAATCCTTAAAGTGACACCTTTGATTTTTAACACTTTAAAGAGGTTTTTTGCAGCAGACTTGCCCGATGTAATGAGTCATATAATTTCTTGACTGCTGTGTCCATAAAATCACATATAATAATTTTAAATAATCACACCATTTGCAGAAAAAAATCAATCTTTTCATTTAATACAAGGAGCTTAAGCTGAAAGGTGGTATCTTCTATATGGCAGCCATAGTTATACGGTGCCATGTGAGCTATTTCCCTAAAGAGAGTCTGTGCACGCTTAATTATAGAGCAACATTATTACTTAGAAGAAAAACATGAGTCTTTAATTTCCTTGCCTCGCTGGACTAGAGCAGTTCATTCTGCTGAATCTAGCAATGACTGAATTTTACTTAAGCTTAGCTGGTTCCACATACAGGGCCAGGTATTGTCAGGTCACGAACAACAGTAGCTCCTAAACTGTGATCAGTGCTGCTTCCGTTATGGATTAGCATCCACACAGAATTCATTTTGTCTATAATTAAACACAGAAAGCCCCTCCTGATGTTAAGATGCTAGTGAAGCAACTTTCTTCTTGGCAGCTCCTCTTCTAAATTTTGGACCACCAGATCCCTCCCGGGAACCAACCTAAAAAATGCTATTTGAAGCAGCTCTTGTTCCCGTAATGTGGCGTCACTGTATTTCTAATTACAGTCCAAATAGTTCTGAGCCCAAGTAACCAGACAAGAGTCCGGGTCAGCACTTTGGCTTCCCAGGTCACACTTGTTTTCCTCCCACTTCCTTCCAATAATAGCTTCTCATCTACACCAGAAATAGCACATAAAATATGTCTTTCTAACTCTAAGAACAGCTCTTGAGTTGATTTTAGGCAACGTATAGGAGAACTAAGCTCACTTACCCAAAAAGAGATACTATCTTCTCGTTATGTAACTGCAATTATGTGCCCAATGTAACATCATCTGTATCTTCAGCAGAGCCACTTTGTACCTCAGCAACCCTCACTAGGTGTCTACTTACATGACTGAGCCAGGCTGGTACATTTGTGTTAAATCAGCATGGGCTTTGAAAATTTCAGTAATGTTACCTCCCAAATTGGACAGAAATTTTATGTTGCTTGTCTTATGAAAACTAGGTCTTTTTATTCAAAGGGACAAGAATTAGCTGTAATGTTCTTCAAACGCAATTTGCTGAGGCTTTCCTTCTAGTTACGTTAGAATAGAATCAACTCGGTAAGCATAATATGAATCGAAGGTCAACAAAAGAACCCAATAAGCAAGTGTTATGGAATTCTGACAAGGTATTCCATTTCTTTATTATCATGGCATTAGGACATGGCATTAAATTTAAGGATCTGCCACAACCCTCAACTGAGAAGGCTCTATTATAAGTCAGCCATTTAAGTTAGCACCAAGTTGATAACTAGTAAACAAATTTCCAGCACTCATTAGCTGTTTGATAAGTGAAATACTCGAGCTGTGTCATATAATGCACAGAGCTGTTGCTGGGACACTGGGCATGGCTGGGCTCCAATCCCAACTCTGCTGTTTACGAGCTATGGGACTTTTGGCAAGTTACCCATTCTAAATCACAATTTTCTCATCTACCAAATGGGAATTTTACAAAATCTATCAAGTAGGGCTGTTGTTAGGAATAAATAAGGTAAGATGGGCAAAGCACATTGTACAATGTTTTTTCATTCAGTAAACACTGAAGAGTAATTATAATAACAAATACTGTGATTCTAAACAGTAATTTTATACAGTGCTGGATCACTCAGTACTCAAAGAGGTACTTGTGTATGGTACCATTAACGTAGGAATACCAAATGCACTTTCTGAAAAAAAACTGATACTTAATATTTTGGGGAAAAATCATGTATATCTGTAAATTTAAAGAGTATTGTAGGAGTTATGTTTTTTCCACTAACCAAACAAGAATATTTATTGAGCTCTTACTATATACTCATTACTCAATTACTTACAATGCCAGGAGTTGAGTTTTCCTAATCGGTAAGGTTATGTTGCCTGAGTGTGTTGGTGGGACTTTCACTCAACAGATGCAAAAGCAAATACATTATAAAGGCACAGAATTTAAGATCAAGAAATTGGCAAATGATATAAGTTCAAAAGCTCTATCAGGTTTTTAAAACAGAGGTTTCATGTATGACTTCTTGCTCTCCAGGATGGTCTCTGCACTTATGTTACTCATATTTGTCCAAAATTTTCTATATGGATTTCCATTAAGGATTCCTTTGTAAGTAAGCTTTTATATGTATTTAGTGCATTTTTATTTCAATAAGCAATATTCCTTCTTTTTGAAAATTGAGGTATGGCTTACATAAAGTACATAACTCTTAATAACAGGGTTTAGTGAGTCTTTACAAATATAAATACCCACGTATCCACCACACAGATCATGCTCATGGCTCTGTTGTGTTCCCTCCCATTCAATATTACCAAAAGGTAATCTCTACTCTACCCTCCTATCATCAAAGATTCGTCATATCTGTTATTGAACTTCATATAAATAGAATCATATACATTCATATAGTTGTTAAATTATCTATTTTATTTGTTTAGATTTTACACGTGAGAGACTAGGGAACCAATGACCTCTTTACGCAGCTTTTAAGGTACCAGTGCATGAATGTGTAATAAGAGAACTCTACTGAATCGTATGCATACTATTGGGCATAAATGACCTAAAATACATCTAAAATGACTCCAAAGTAGATTCACGAAAACTTGTTTAACATTGTCATTATTAACACTGAGAACACCCTAGAGTCATTTCCCATCCCTGTTAGATATTTGTTTCAAGTATTCAAGCTTTTATGAGTTTATGTCTGTTATCCACTCAAAAACACTCTATGAGGGAGGGTAACAGGAGTTCACAATTTATTGCTAGTCTGCTTAGGTGGTTTCCCAATTTAACATCTTAGAAATTGAAATACAGAACATTAAGGGTCTTACTCTACTTTTAACAGCTATTTAGAGGCAAAGCCACACCTGGAATTTAGTTCTTCAGACCCCATATCACATTCTGTTTACATATATTATGTAGACAATAATACAGCAGGAAAGGAATCTGAGACAGCATTGCACGTATTCCTATATTCAAGAAGAAATACAAGGATTCCATGCTCATTTTCTCAAGATAGAAAACCACAGAGCCATACAACTTCTAAAGAGCTCTAAAGCATCTCTCTCTCTCTCTCTCTCTCTCTCTCTCACACACACACACACACACACACACACACACACACACACACACACACACGCAGAATTAAAATCCTAATTGGAACACTTTAAGATTCACTTTTCAGCAAAGACCATGAAAATAGAGCTAATCCTGTACTTCTGAGTACTGGAAAGGAGACTGAGCCATAAAATTATAGAGAAATACAACAGGAAAAAAGTATAAGGATTTTGCATAATATTATTTTTTCTGTATAATGAACTGAAATCTTCTACAAATGCAAAAACTGGATTTATTCTAAATTATGTTAAATGCATTTCTGTCATTTTTGAAAGCATACTTTGTATAGCAACTTCTAATACTAAGTTTATTATCTCCACAAGAAACACAAAACCTCAATATCTATGACAAGGCATAATTTTAATAAAACACTTATAGGACTTAACCCTGCAACCAGTGTAACCATCAAATACTCATTGAGAAAGAGGCGTAGGATGTGGCCAACCACTATTTTCAGGATCAAGTGAGGCTCTGAGTCCTGATTTTCACAATTCAGCTAGAATAACGACAGGAATATTATATAGTACCAGGTCTTTTCATAGTCAATCAGGAGAATATTTTTTCAATAATGAGTTGAAATTCCACGTCTCACATAATGATATCCAAAACTGAATAATTTTAGGGTGAAAAAATATAATCTGCTTAAATATAAGAAGATAGTTCCTAAGCTTTAAAGCTCAAATATATTACCAAGCATGTCTGCAGCATACATGTAAATAAATGTGTTTACAAAGGAACCTCTAAGGGAAATTATAATACTGGATGGATCTATTTTTTACACTACAGTGATTAAAAGGTTCCTATTTAAAATAGGTAATAATTTAGTATAAATTGCAAAGAGCAAATCATATTTTAGATGGAAAGATACTAATATAGTAAAAAAATCACTGTTTAGGAATACAATTGGGATGAAATAAAGGTATTAGCTTATGCAGACAGTGAAAGACAGTTTTCACAAATGCTTTTGTGTAAAATGCTAAATGTTAATTTAGCAATCAGAAGGAAAATTCCAAAACAGAATTTTATTTTTAAAATATTTTGAATCACACTTAGACATGGCTACCATTAAAACACAACTGTATAAAACAGAAACTAAGGCTCATGGTCTATCTTGTTTGCTTTTCTTTATAAGTTGGACCTTTTGTGCTAATCAAGGATCAGTATTAGATTAAAATTCCTTTTTAATGAAAGAGAAAAAGTTCCGTATGTGAAGTTTGCATTATAGCCTCCCTGATACGATGATGTAGCAGTCTGCTTCCGTAAAGACTGCAGACTTGGAAACCCTATGTATGGGGCAGTTCTACTCTATCCTATAGGGTCGCTATGAGTTGAAACCAACTTGATGGCAATGGGTTTTTTATGGGTTAAGATGATGATAGCGGTAGTAGTGTTGATGCTGGTGGTTCTGGCAGTACCATTAATAATAAAAATAACAAATAGTATACACAGAATGCTTACTATATGCCAGGCACTGTTTTAAAAGCTTTACACAAAGTCGCCGGCTTAATTTCCATAAAAGCCTTATGAACTAAGTACTATTCTTATTCCAATTTCACAGCTGACAAAACCGAGGCATGGAAAGTTTGGATGTGCACTACTTGAAACCAGGCATTCTGCTGACATCTACCCTGCAACTGCATCTCAGAATAGGAAAACAAAATCTTAAAATAATACATTCCACTTCATTTGTAACATTCTAGAATGGTAGCCCAGTTTTTAATTACAATTTTGTGTGTTAGATACTCTTTTCAATAGGCCAGACAGATGTCCTTCATTGCAATATTTTAAGAGCTACCACATGTTTCAGCTAGATCAAAATTATTGATGCGTTTTTCTGGCCCACTCAAAGCTTTTCCAACACAAGTGATCCATATTCTCCTAAAATGGCAGACTTCAAACAAAGTTCTGGCAAAATTTCTGAATTGTTTTTGTTTATTCTTAATATCTATACAGTAGCTACTTAAATTTTTTAAAAACTTACAGAAGATTATCAGCCCCTACATAATAATTCTCCTTTATTATAGCAGTTGAAATACTAAAGGGCTAAAATCAAACACCCAATATGTATTGTCATAAAAAAAGACACTCTCAGCAAGACTGGGGGGGAGTACAATAAAGTCTGGCACTGCCACTGGCCTTCAGAAGCCCGTAAATTCAATTGTATATATGAGACAAATCACGTGACATTCCAAATAAGTGATTCAGACAATGCTTTTATTGGGTTCAACCAAAATGTTTTAAATAAAGAATGGCCTTAGATTTCTATACCTAACCAAGTTCACAAAGATTCTAACTACTTAGAGAAAGAAGCCTATTTTTCTCGCTGCCCCCTAGTTCAGCCTACATCTTACAGTGGGTGATTAACAAATGCTGTTGATTGACAAACAGAAAATAATGTTTTCTCTTTTTTCCTGGCTCGCTTTCATCTGTTCTCTACACTGTAGCCAGAGCTGTATTTTTTAAATAAAAATGTGATAATGCTACCTTCCTTCCACCCTCCACACTAAAGACCTTCCATTGCCTTTCCATCACTTTGATGATAAGCATTAAAATCCTTGGCATGGTCTATGAGGCCCTGCATCACCTGGCCCCACTCCTCTCTCTAAGAGCTCCATACTTAAGGGTCTTCTCTCAGTCTGTGTCATGCCATCTCTTGCCACCAGGCTTCTTTACATAATGCT
This sequence comes from Trichechus manatus latirostris, assembly GCF_000243295.1. NCBI lineage: Eukaryota > Metazoa > Chordata > Mammalia > Sirenia > Trichechidae > Trichechus > Trichechus manatus. The sequence continues at coordinate 10,844,510 of NW_004443941.1, read as the reverse complement.
TATCCTCTGCCCGTAGCTGGTAAACTTCTCGTCTTTCAGATTTCATTTTAATTAGCGCGCCTCAGGAAAGTCTTCCCTGATTAGGTCAACTCACACTCTTTTAATTCCTCCCAGTATCATGCAGTGCAGTGGTTAAGAGCTTGGCTGCTAACCAAAAGGTTTGCAGTTCAAATCCACCAGCCGCTCCTTGGAAACCCTGTAGGGCAGTTCTACTCTGTACTATAGGGTTACTATTAGTTGGAATCAACTTGACGGCAACAGGTTTGGTTTTGTTTTTTTTTGTACCATGTACTTCTTCAAAATACGCCCCACCATTATAATTTTCTATTTATTTTCTTCTTAACTAATGTACCTCCTCATTAGAAAGTGAGGTCTATGAAGGTGGTAGGGACAATACCTGAGTTTACTCAGCATTTTCTTGCTTGAGCCTAGTACTTTGTCTGCCACATACAAAGCACTCAACAAATATTTGTTGAATAAAAGAGTGAGTGAGTGAATGAGTGCGTGAGTGAGTTAATACGTTGACATTAGTAAAGCCACAGACAGCAGGAGTTTTATTAAATGACATCTACCACACTGCCACATTCAGTAATATCAAGCCATCTGTCAACACCAGCCGTACGTATTATGGCCATGTAGACAGAGCAGGTAAGAAAAGGTGACACTCACAACCTAGTATGTAATTTTAATATAAGTGATACTAAAATGCATGAGACATAGACCTGGAAATCATAAGAAGTATAACTTAGTTTCTCATCCATCAGCCTCTTATTCTTGCTTGTTAGCTGTATAGCTATGGAATTCCCAATTATTTCAAGCTGCTAGGAAACTATTAGTACTCATAAGAAGAAACATATTAAATTATAATGGGGGCGCACTTAGACTAGCATGATTCACTGAAAAAGCTCTGTGCCTCACAAGCGTCATCATTCAGGAAGGATAACAAGCTCAGATAGTCCAGTTCTGAGGTGACTCTTGGGGTCACAGAATATAAGAAATGCATAAATTGGTTCTGTTCCATCAGATATATTTTTTTCTCCTGAATAATACCTGAATCTGAGGGGAAAAAAAAAAAACTGAACCTGAATGAAATAAAAATTTTATTCAGCAGGAATAATAATACAGGGCTCAGGAATAAGAACATTTGTGCTGTCTCCCAGGCTCTGCCACTAACCTGGACATGACCCATAACCTCTCCAGTGTCCTACCTCCCTCAATAAATAAAAAAATAAAGTGTGCTGGGCCTGAATAAACAGAATATGGATGAGACTAAGCTTATTAAATAAAAACATTCTAGAAATGCAGAGGTGCATAAGTTCTTTCAAGGTACTATATAGGCTGGGGGAAAAGAGCAGAGAATACTCATATTGTCTTTTTCATAATCCTGATTATATTTTCAATATGAAAATAACTAAAATGATATTAGATGATTTTTTATTAAGTTGAAAAAAGGAATTATATTTGGAAACAGATTATTAAAAAATTTGTGTTTATGTTTGCTTGTCTGTTCATTTTTTTCCTAAATTTTCTCTAATGAATGTGGATTTATTTGTTTCTAAATTAATTTTCAAAAAGAATGACAGCAATCAGTGTAAATACTGGCTGAAGGCAAGGCTTTATTTATACTTCATCTGAATAGAAATCATCTATCCCTAGCCATTAATATCTGATTGGTGTTGGGAGAGGCATCCATTCTCAATTAATTATTCAATAGTCACTTGACACGCATGTAACAGAAAAATATAAGCAAAATGGAGCCAATCCTTCTGGGAAGACTGATAATGCCTTTATCCTTCCATTTCTCGTTTCTGTGATAATCAAAGGCAGCCACCCTTTTGTTTGTCTTTCATGACTAGTGGAGATCTCTGCACTCCGTTTTCAGCTCAAATTTTCAAAATGAATCAGAGCTCCTGAACAATCCTGATGGATTTGCTTTTCTGGGTTGAATTATCCTATGCATCAGGTACTATCGTTCAATTATGGATCTGGGTAATTCTGAATTCTTCATCTTACAAAAAGAGCTACCCATTTGCCAAAACACAATATATTTCAGAGACATCTAAGTCTGCTTCTCTTTAATGTATTACTTTTTCCAGGCTTTCTCTACTCAGCACTCTTCCTGATTATGCATGATCCCTGGATCCCCACATTAAAAATGCACAGAAAAATAAAAAATTTCATTTAAAACACCCTCCCACACAGTACAAGCTGTCATTGTATCATATTTGTTTCCTAATTTAAGGGTGGAAGTTACATCTCATGTGTCCTTCTCCGAATTGCCTTCTCTATCTTTTAAAGTAGCACTGGGATACTTAGAGCAATTTTTCCCATAAAATAGTGTTCCTTTTTTTATTTGTTTCTATTAAACACGTGCAAAGGGACCTAACTGCACATTTTATTATAACAAATCATCATATCTAGCTATCTTATGCAGTATTTACACTTAAGTTGGATTTGGTAGAAGAAAACAAATGTACTCTTTTGCCATTGTAAAACATAACTGGAAAGCCTGATCTTAAATCTGTGGAAATTTACCGGCAAAGCTGAAGTGCAGTATAGGCCAAGGAATAGACAGTCTTCTAGAAAAACTTCAGCCAAAATGTAAAGAAAACAAATACCCACATGAAGGCAGAGCACAATACAACCCTTTACTCTTTTTCTCTAAACCCACAAAGGCTACAGAACCCCCCTAACGACTAGCCTTTTCTTTCCCTAACCGATTCCATTTACTGTTTAGCCAATTATAAATTTTATCATGTCTTCACTTCTCCAAAAGTCAGGTGAGAGAGAACTGCCAAGCCTAATAAGATTTACATGGGCCAGTTCCCCTTCGCAGAGTCAGCAAAAAAGAGAGAGAGAAACAGAGAGAGAGAGAAGACATGACACAGTAAAACACAGATACACAAACAGCTTTTGTCCCTAAAGCTTTCAAAACCAGATCTAACAATTCACCTTTTTTCTTCAGCCACAAATGCATTTATCCATGTATTAGCTGATTTGATTTGACCTGTAATTTATCTAGTTTACATCTCTGCCATCTTATCTCCTGCTTAGCCACTGATACATCCATGATTCACCTTTTCCAGATCGCTTTCTGTTTATAGGCTTTTCTGTCTTCACTCAACAATATTTTCTGTTGGTCACTGTTATGCAGCATCATTGCGGAAACACACTAATTACTGGATTTTATTTGTTAGGAGGGGGGAAAAAACCCTCAGGTATGATTTTATTTTTTTTTCAATCCCACATTGTTTCAAGCCCTAAGAACAACAGAAATTACAGCTTGATCTCCACTACTCAGATATAGGACTGTAGCTGAAAAGCCTCAGAAAATCTCTTGCAATCCTGCACATGCATTTCCTGTTTATTAGCCTGCAGAAGCCTCCCAATCCAGCAATTTCTAAATTTTTCTACTATTTATCTTCCCGATGTAGATTTGTGAACTGAGAAATAGATTATTTAATCTCTAACATCTAAACATTAGCCGACCCTTCTTCCACTTCAAGAAACCACAGAAATCACCGAATTTTACTTAACTGACAAATGTTGGACTTGGACATCACCATGGGAACCAACATGAATTCCAAGTACCCTTCTCCCTCTAGCCAAGACAATCTTTGCATGCTCTCCCACTTTTTCCACAACCAAGAGCAGGTCTTTACCCTCTCCGTGCAAAAGGCATAGCCATGCCTACGAATCCTGTCTCCCTTGTCCTAGAGTAACCACGTGGGAAATCTCAAACATGCCCATGATGAACCGCCCTCCACCTCATTCTTCACCAAGTGCACGCCCAGTCTTCTTCGGAATGCTTGCCTGTGCATTCTAGATTCAGAGATGGTAGAAGGACGTATAGTGGTGATGCAGGTGGGTCATGGCCCAATGAATATGGGCATCTGCCTGGCAAGGACCCCGAGGAATGGAAAAGAGGAGTCATTCTACTTGCCACTTGGAGGGAAGTAGGGTTGGAGGAAAGGGCTCACAGAAGGAAACTCAGCCTGGAAACAGAGTCTGCTCAACCATTAAGAGGATGCCAAGGGAGGAGCTGTGGGTGGTGGTTAGGGAGAGAGGCAGCAAGAAACAGATCTTCACCTCGAAGCGACGTCCAGAGAAGGAAGGCCCCATGCACCAGCCCGGCCCACCTGCCTCGCCCGGCCTCCCCGCGCCCTGCCCAGGCCGAGGCCCCGGGGTCGGCCGTCGGGCCCTTACCTTGGCTGCAGTCCTTGCCGCGGAAGCCGGTTCGCGAGCAGTCGCACACGGCCTGGTCGTCCACCACGGAGCACACGCCTCCGTTGAGACACACCCCGCCCTCGCCCTCCTCGCCCGCCTCGCACGGGCTCCCGCCGCCGCTGTGGGGCGGCTCGTCGTCCAGCTTCACCTCCCCGCTGTCCAGGAGCAGGGCCTGCGAGGAGTTGACCCTCACGTCGCGAATCCAGCCCTTGAACGGCTCGCGCTCCCGCACCGAGGCCAGAGTGAGCTTGAGCGCGGCGGCGCGCAGTTCCGGGGGCAGCCCCCCGACGAAGAGGCCGCTGAACACCGTCATGTCTCTGCGTTTGGACTTGACCTCCACCCACTTGGCCTCCACCTGGTCGATGAAGAGGGTGGTGTTGCGGAACTGGCGGCGGATGCGCACGCTGTGCCAGGCGCCGTCGTTGACCGGCGTGTCGGCCAGCAGCGTGGCGGGCTCGGCGCAGAAGATGGAGAAGCTGAGCTGCAGGCGGCCCCCGCGCGTCAGGATGAGCTCCAGGAAGTCGCAGAAGCCCTCGTCGTCGAAGTAGAGCACGAGGCCGCGGGCGCTGCGCGTCTTGAGCTGGAAGGTCATCTCGCTCTCGCAGCAGGCGTTCCATTTGGGGAAGCGCGTCCACTGGCCCTCGGCGCCCGGGAATTCCAGCCCGCTGCCCAGCTCGGCCCAGCAGCCCAGGAGCAGCAGCGAGAGGCACAGGAGAAAGCAGCCCCCGCGCTGGAGAAGCGCCGTCCCCATGCTCGGGGCTGGGGTGCGGCGGGGGGGTGCCGGGGCCGACAGGGTCAAAATGGTCCCGGACACCGTGGTGTAGAATTGAGGGTCCGGAGAGGAAGTGGGGTGAGGGGATGGGCGGGAGTGGGAGGGATGCCCCCTCCTCTATCTAGCTCTTTTTTTCTTCTTCTTCTTCCAGCAACCCCTCCCTCTCTCCCTATAGTCCCCTCCCAACTGGAAAATGTAGACCTCAGCGGTACAGGGCAGCCACAGAACTTCCAGACCAAAGTGGGGATACACTTTGGAGGCAACGTACTGGAAAGGTGTCAACAGAAGTCAAGAGAAATCACTGATCCATTGGAGCCCGATGAACTGGTTCAGGGAGGTGTTCACAGAGGCTTCACTCCTCAAATACTATCATCTAGCAGGTACCTCCAGTGGTACCAGGCAAAAAGAGTCAGATACTTAGGGAAGTACAAGAAGCCAGCGAGAAACCAATATCCTTGGATGCCTGTGAATGTCTCCAGTGTTTCTCCTCCAGCCGTAATGTCCCAAACCTGATGGGAGAAGGAGTTCCTTGCCTTTTTCGGACACCACTTTAAAGCCCAGAGCAGCTTCAAAGGCCTGCTTCTTCTGTCATATCATGGACTTCCAGCTCCACTGCAGCCAAAGAATCCTTGCGCACGACCTCACAGGTTGGATTTTGCCTCTATTTTTCCGTCCCCAGCAGTGGAGCTCAAACCCAGAAACTGAAATCGCTAAGCTGTTAAGATGTAGACATCACAACAGCTCCTCTTCGTTTCTCTCCTCCTCTGCAAGACCAAGCTAAGATGCCCGCATATCAACTGGTTATGTGTTGGTGATGCATTTTGGCTTAAATTTTTCTTTTTGTAAGGACCAAGCAATCTGCAGAGAATTAAAATCAAAATTAAGTTCTACAGTAATTTATAGTCTCATATAAATCATTATTCAGCTCAGAAACTAGGTATATAACTGAAGCTGGTAATAAGACAAAGAATTAACCTTACTGGGTGCAGCTTATTTGCCCTGGCCTACAAATAAGCTCTAATATCTCCTAATAGTTAAGATCACACATACAATCACCATTACGCCCTTGGGGTTTATCACAACTGTTAGTAACAGGTTTTAAATAGACTTGGTTGTGGTTACCTTTTACTTCTTCCAAAAAAGTTTAATATTCAAAATATAGCAAAAGGAGGGGGGGGGGGAAGAGTCCTTTTAAGGACTGCAAATTATATTATGTGGTGTTACATGGACAGTAGCAATGAAATCTATTCAGATCTCAGGTAATAGCAGATTTTACAACAGGCAAAGCATATCAAACTGTTGGTAGGAAACTGCCAGCTTAGATTTGTAGAACATTCCTATCATTTTATTTATTTATTTTTGGAGAGAGAAGGAATATTGATTGTGTCTAGGGAGTCTCCTTTAAAATTTTAATTTTTTTTTTTTTTAAAGGAAAATCATGCTGTAGGAGAAACATCTGATTGGAGTCAGATACATATATTTTTGGCAGTATTTATTCTACAATTGCCATATTAGCTCCTCTAAAGCTGGATAAAGTGTTTAGTATTTTACCTAACAGTGTAGTGATCTTAACTCTTTCTGAAGTCCTTATCTGGGTGTTAGACCTTAGAATTTGTGTGGTCAGAACAGCAGTTGGCGTGCGTGTCACCTCAGCTGCTATGGTTCCAGGATGCTAGAATTCAAAATCAGACCTTTGAATCACTCACTACACTATTAAATCACTTCTCTTTAGTCACCTCTAATCTGACAGATTCTTGAAATGGCACAGAAATCATAAAGAGTGACTTGTTTCTAAGCTGTTTTTTTTTTTTTTTTACTTAAAAAGACTTTCAGTTTTAGGGGAAAAAAATCACAAATGTATCACCTGGTCATATCAAACAAACACATGTATTTCCCTCACTATTTCTCACTATCTCCCCCAGCCCTACTCCAACACAGGCACACACTCACGGATACACTCACATACACAGTTTATTACCTGGACACAGAAGCTCACTGTCCAATTAACACTTTTTTTTTCCTCTACAAGCTGAAACTAGCAGTAATTTATGGCACCGCATTGTGCTACGGCTCCTCCAGGGAGGGAGCGGACAGCATTTCTCCTCAGTACAGAGCAATCCCTACAGGTGTCAGCTGATAGCCACCAAGCTAGGGGATCCCACTTCAAGTTCCTTCCTAGATGATATTGATGACTGGTTCTCTCTTTTTCAGCACACACACACTGCCCACTAGCAAAAGAAAATAAAACATCTCGGCTGCTTGTTTAATCTGGCTGATACTTCCACACTATCAGCGATCACTAATCATATCTCATCTTCTCTATACCAAGTCCAAAGAAAGGTGCTCTTAGAAATCCTTCTAAAATAGCACATTATTCAATATACTCTTGTATTTAATTGGACTTGGGAATCTGCCAATTTCTCAGTCATTTGCAAAATAAATCTGGAATGTCATGATCAAAAACAGTGTTTTGAGTCCATCCACAAGCTTGTGTGTTAGAAAACCTTTTTTTTTTTTTTTTGTTATTGGAGCCAATTATTTTATTAATTAATATTACATAGATCACATAACCTCTTTTCACCCATCCCTCCTGTTCACCTCCATTAGTGCACACCTTGGCAATTTTTTAAGGGATGAAAGAAAAGAAGGGTGGAAAACCTAGAAGACTATGCATATATTCTTATCACAGGGGAGGCTGGCTGGCTCTCCCAGTTCTTAGAGGAAGCTCATTGTGTGTGAGAGAGTATCTGTATTTATATGGAGAAAGAGGATTCTCTCTAGGTGCCGGAAAGACCTGGCGAGTTCACAAATTAGAGGATGAAATAAAAGGATCGGGAAAAACAACCTTACTGCAGCCAAAGGAAGAAGCGCTCTAATTCAAAGCTGACTTACAGCCTCATTAATCTTTTCTTTCTTTTCTAGAATCAAATTCATTCCCAAGCCACTGGAACGATCGATACGATACGCTCATCAGCTGCTGTTATATTTATTTTAATATGCTTAGGCTATCACACACACGTACATATATACACCTTTCCATGCACCCTTCAATATATGCCATCATGAAGAACCTGAAATCTTCTGAAGATTTTTAAGAAGTGGCTATCTTTTTGCTCCTGGCTTTTGCAGAGTCCCTCAATACCAATGCACACCCAAAATTCTCCCTGGCTTTCCCGCCCAGTCTCTAAGCCCATCTCTAATCCCAGTGCAGTTTCTTGGAGCCGATTGCACATATTAAGGATAGGCACAGCATGGGGCTGATGGAGGAGGAAATAAACGATATAGATATATTTTATTGCTTTGATTTCTAACCTGCCCGTTCTCTTCTTTCTTTTGCTAATAAATCACTGCATTCAGCCTTTAAGTTATTACTCCAGGTCCACCATCTCATCTTCTTGCCATCTATTTAAAAGGCTCCATACAAAACAGCCAAGATCCACACTCCCCCACCCTCCCACCGCCCATCCTTTTCTGTGCATTTGTGGCAAATCCTGGCTCAGTTACAACGCGGAAAGATAGCCTTCTCCAGCTTGCCTCACCCCATCCCCTCCCCCTCACCCAAATTGAGCTTCTTTACCTGCCCGATTATTCCCTTTAGCTCGAGCCAGAGACTGAAGTATGCATCGGTCAAAGCGAATTTCCTGAGGTCTATGGCTAAGGCGACTGCCGCTGCCTTTTCAGAGGCGTCAGGCTTGAGCGTCTATCTCCAGGAGTGCGGGAGGGGAGAACAGGCAGCGGAGGGCAGCAGCAGCAGGAGGAGGAGGAGAAGGAGGAGGAGGAGGAGGAGAGGGAAAGAGCTGGGAAGGCTGGGTTACGTGACGCTGGGTGCTGTCCTTCCGAAAGAAAAAGGCGGAGCTGAGCTCTCCGCAGTACCATGGAGAGCGGCGGGCCCGTCCTCAGGCTGGGGAATGGCTGGGCTCGGCCGGCCGGGCACAGCCCCTCCGGGTCCCCACGCTGCGGAGCGAGGGAGTTCTACCTTTGCATCGTCCCCCTGGTAGGGGTAGTCCGATTCTAGGGGCGGGGACCTGCCGCAAGCACTTCTAACTTGTCACCACCCTCCCCCCCACACCCCCTTGAGAGAGCGAGCGAGAGAGAGAGAGAGAAAGGGGAAGCAGGGAGCCTACTGAGCATGCCCAGGCCCCTGCTAGACCCACGGAGAGCTGTGTGGAGACTCCACTTCTCCGGGGTTTCGTCCTGATTGGGCGGGGGTACCCGAGAGAGTGCCAGCGAAGGGCTGAGCAGCCGAAGGGAAGGGGACAAGCAGTCTGCGATTAAGATGAGCTTTGGCTTGACTTGCGCACCTTGGACTCCTGCTTGGAACCCTCAAAAAGCTGCAGCTTTTCCAGGAATGCAGGGCCAGGAGGGACTTACAGAGGCGCTGGCATGCGCCAAGGTCTAACGTCCCTGCCCCACCCCTTACTGTGGCCTGGCCTGAATGACCACCCCAAACCTTCACAATCTGCCTCTGGCTGTGCCAAAAAGGCGTTCGAGATCCACCAGGCTAACGCGCCAACTTGGGGACCAGACTTAAATCTAGCTGACAAGGTGATTTCGGCCGTCGCCCCTCGGCATCCCCCAGCTTTCCGTGCTCTACCTTGGTCGTGGTCGGCCTGAGCTAAAACCAAGTTCTCTACCTGTTTAACTCTTCCCTCCGGCTCCTCCTTCCTTTTGCTGCTACTAAAACCTGGACAAAGTGAAAACTCCGTGCGAAGCTCTAATCGTGTAACTGGGCATGCCCGGTATCCATTGCTGGATCTGGTGATAAAGGAGTTAACTCTAAGGGAGCTTGCGGATTAAGTGGCTGGGAAGCCCGGCCTCTGTAGCTTTAAATTATGGTTTGAGTCCTACGGACATTTAAATTCAAAACCCCATTATATTCCTAGCAAGGGTCAGTTTGGGAGCAGAAAGAGCAGACTTTTATTTCAACATCACAAACCTAATAGCCTCAGTCTCAAATGCTATAAGGTAAGGCTGTTTTCTGTCTTCCTGTCATATAAAACAAGAATGTAAGGTCTAGACAAATTTAGGAGCACTGAAATACATTTCAATACAATATTCAGTTCCTGCCAAAGAATCCAGAGCTCATTCCTATGACAAGCTTATTTATTATACTCCCACCACTTTCGTGAAAGAGAAGCTTGGAGGAACCACAGGTTGTAACTTTTTTTATCGCCCCCAGAAAGACAGTGTGGTTAAGTAGTTAAACATGTGGTAACTGGAATCAGCTTATTTAGACTTGAATTCTATCTTTCCCATTTATTAGCTGTGTGACCTTGAGCAAGATACTTAACCTTACCATGCCTCAGTTATCTCATCTGTAAAAGAGAAATATAGTAGCACACACTTAAGATTGTTGGAGGATTAAACAAACATTAAAGATTTAGAATTGTGAGTTGAGTAAATACTATTTTTATTAGTTACTCCAAGTCCATTCGCTATTCTGTTTGACCTGACAGAAGTCACTTCTCTGAAACCCACGTTCCTCAGCTATAAAATGGGAGTACTATTGATTGTCAGCTTCTTCCACAGGATTGCTTTGGGAATGTCATAAAATAACTCTTAACAGGATTTGATAAAACATAAATAAAATTTTAAATAATGTAAATCTAAGTCTCAGAAAAAAAAATTTTTTTTTCCAAAGTTTACACAGTCATTAAGCGAACTTGTACCAAAGAAAGTCTACTTAGTTCAGGGTTTTTTTAAATTTTTTTCTACCACTTACCAATAAATTCTGTAACAAATAGTACATAAGGTACATTCAGATGTGTCTGGCATCAAATTAAAACTTCTTGTAAAAACAAGTGGAATGGACAGCCCACTTTTCAAGAATCTAAATGGGTTCCATGATGCCCTTCAGTTCTTGTGCATACATCCATCAGTGAATCTTAGGGTGCTTACAGAAGACTTTTAGTCACTCTTAAGAGACCTGGACTCTTAAAAATTCAATATTTGCACCACTGCATATGATCCAACAGTTTATTTCATTTTGCTTTTGTGAATTTTGATCCTATTTTCAATCAGGCTACAGAGTGTTGCCACTGGGTCACAGATTTCCTTGGGTTGTCTTCTGTGGCATCTTGATTCAGAGAAATGTTAACATTTTTATGCTTCGTGCCATAAGTAATAAGTTTAAAAACAAAAAGTCCTGTGTCCACCCCCTAACACACACCCCCACACACAAACAATGTGTTGCAGTAATGCTCTTTGCAATTATCAGATTGAAGGTAACTACTATATCGAAGTGATACAGATAGCCATTTTTTTCAGTAATCACAGAAACTATCAGTATGTGCTTAGAATGGGAAAAAAATCACAATATAATTCAGTGATAAAAGCTTTTATTTTAAATTATGACTTCCTCTGTTGTTTTTATGTATATGGTTTCAACTCTCTAAGCCCTAGTCTCTTGATCAGTAAAATGGGGATAATGGCACCTCACTTGATGAGGTATGCTGAGAATAATGCCAATGACTAATGTTTATTGCATGTCTACTCCATGCGAAGCAGTGCTCCAAGTGCTTTACTTATATTAACTCATTTCCTAGTCACAGCAACCCTATGAGGTAGATTCTAGGATTTCACTCATTGTACCATGAGAAGACTGAAACACAGAGATTAACCAAGACACTCAACGTCACATACCTAACAAGTCCAAGAGTGAGGAAAGATACAAACTCAAGACTCTGATCTTACCCATCTTGCTACAGTGCTTCTCATCAAATGATCAAATATACCCAGCAGAGTGACTGGCACAGTGCAGGTGCTAAATAAATGTTAACTCTTTGGTCAAGATGAATCTAGGAAACCAGTCAGCTTTGGAATGCTGGAATGACATTGTAGTTAGGTGCTGTCTACTAGTCAATTTTGACTCATAGGAACCCCAAGTGACAGAGTCGAACTGCCTCAAAGGGTTTTCTAGGCTGCAGTCTTTATGGAGCAGATGGCCAGGTTTTTCTCCTGTGGAGCTGCTGAGCGGGTTCTAACTGTAGGTCTTTTGGTTAGCATCTGAGCACTTAATCATTGTACCACCAGGAATCCTTGGAATGTCATTAGACTTAAATAATTCCTGAATGACTAATACAATATGAAATAACTCTATGAAAACAGGTGAAGTGTTTTAAACATATCACTACCTTCTTTTTGAGGCAAGATATATGATGATTCTTCTGGATCTGAATTTGAGCCAATTTGACATTTGTCAAAACAATCTAGTTTTGTTGTTGTTTTCTAGAAAGCTGGGAAGTAGGATTAATTTCTCCTGAATCACCTTGGGAAATCTACCAATTTTAAGCTTCAGTAATGTGTGAAGGATGCTAACTCGTGCCCCCTCACTACCACTCACAACAAATGAGATAATTGTGAAATCAAGGTGGTTGTTTATGTTTATGTCTGATTGGGAGAAATTCTGGCAACCCAAACATGGAAATGTAAATAACATCTCATGCCATAAACTGGTAAACATTTTGCAACAATGAAAATGGAAATGAATTAAAAACAAGTATATTTCCATAAGGCATTGAATATTAATGAGTGCACTAATACAGAAACTGCTCCACACTAAAAATAAATGAAATTAAGTGATAACATTTTTTGACTGAGAAATGAAGGCAACAGACAGACTGTTTATTGCTGCAATCATAGCTTGTGCTTTAACATTGGGAATTCAGTGTAAACACCTACTTTCTCAATTAACATTAAGGCAAAGTGGAGTCTTTGACATACCCATGAATTGGAAGGGGGTGTTAACATTACTAATATAAGTGATATAAGGAAGACATCCATGAGGGAAAATATGAGTTGGTGTACATTATGTATCTTCCCAGTAAGATCGGAAACAAAAGAGCTAAAATAAGATTTATCATTAAGGGCATTTTCTGTTTGTTGTGATAGAGATGATCAGAATGAAACTACTTTTTCTACTGAAATAATTACAGTACTAGGAATAGGTTACATGATATTCTCAACTAAATTCCAGATTAATAGTGATTCTTCTAACCAAATGCAGTATCATTGCCACATAACTGGAATGCTATTGTTTAGTTCACAACTTCCTTTAATAATAAATATAACCCTAGTTATTTTGTTTGGGGTTCAATGTCTCTAACTGGTTTCTTTTATATAAACCAATATGAGTTTTCCAGTTACAAAAGTTGATAGTTATTGAACATGTTGCCATATAAACCTTATTTTCAACACAACAACTAGAAGGGTTTTAAAATACAAGGAAATACAATCAAGTCTATGGCTTTGGACTCAGCTATTGCTATATCCTGGGATTTACATATCAAAAAAAAAGTCCACATAATATCCTATGCAGCTTACTAAGTTATTTTCAGGAGAAATAAGAAAATTCAATGACATTAGATACATCTGTACTACTTGAAAAATCTTCAGCACAGTAAAATTAGGCTACTTTCACGTGAGTATATAATTTTTCAGTAATCGGAAGATAGAATGGGATTCAAAAATGGCTACAAATCATTAAAGTAATGATAATTATTAAAGTACCAAGCTAAAGGAGGGAACACACACGGGTAAATACTTGAGAGCAGTGGATAAGTTCTAAAGGATGCACCTGCTAGAGAGGTTTCAATGGGGGACCCCTGCAGTGTGTTTGGCGGGTAGACTTTTTACATCCAGGGTAGCACTGACACCTGGGTGCCTACTCACACTCCTCTTTGCCCTCAATAATCTTTATGATAAGAATAAAAACAATAGTTGCTACAGAGTCAATTTCGACTCCTGGTGACCCCATTTGTGTCAGAGTAGAACTGTGCTCCATAGGGTTTTCAATGACTGATTTTTTTTTTAAGTAAATCACCAGGCCTTTCTTCTGAGGTGCCTCAGGGTGGACTGAACCTCCTACCTTTCAGTTAGCATGTGAGAGCATTAATGTTTGCACTACCCAGAGGCTCCAATGAGAAGCGCAGATGCTAAACTTAGTTTGTGAGACACCAGGTCCTCTCATTTAATGATTAGTTTCACGCTGGGGGCTGTTGTCATTCCCTTTAATAATGTTATTTCTCCTCATAGACACAGAACTTCATCTTACTGCACATCCAACCCCACTGTACACTCAGTCCTGGCCATTCTCAACTGTCAGTCCAGGAAAGGCATTTGCTCACTCACCGGGTTCTACCTTTACACTTATTTATATTTTGTTCTTAGAACCAGCCCTGTTTAACTTCCCTCACTATGGCTTTTTAGGGATGAGAAAGAGAGTTATACTAATTAATATATGCCAATGGAGCCACAGCCTTGTTGTATCTTTGCTTCATTTCATCCAATTTTGCCCCTAGAATTCTGTGGAATCAATTCTCTGTGATGGCATTTTGAATTATTCTGTGGTTCGCTTTTTAAACACATGCTATGTAAGTTTATTTGGGGTTTCTGCTTTGTTAGCTTCTTTCCCATTCCCCTCACTTTCAAACTACTGCCTCCCACCGCGCCCCCTCCCCACACTTTTAAAAGGCTTAAGCCTCACTGTTCTTTTCTCTTTCTCCGTTTTATGTTTATTTTCCTATTTTTTCCTGCTGCATCTAAATATTTTTTCATTGTATATTAGTAATAAAGAAAATGGCAGATGTTTCCATTGGAATCTCACAAATTAGAGAAATAATATCTAGCTTTTTTATTAAAAAAAATAATCAGAGGCTTATGAAATGACTTGTGAAGCAGATAGAAAATTATTTTGATAAAATGTTTGCTCTTGCTGAAGAAAAAGTGCAGTAAAATGGAGATAAACTAAACCCTAAATTCTACTTGCACAGTGGATCTAGACATTCCATTGAACTGAAGCTGTAGTACAGAGCGAGGAATTTAATTTTCTCTAGACCAAGAAGAGCAAATTCAAATGCTGAAGAAAGTCTAGCACGTGGCATACATGAGTGAGGTAGCCTGAACTGGGGAAACAATGACGAATGGTGGGCACTGTGGCCAACGAGAAATTACGTCCTTCTCTAAAAAGGACATCCACTCCTCAGCTCCAGCAGCTTGTGGTGATGTGGGCTGTGTTGCCAGATCATCTGATTTTTCAAGAGCACCAAGCAATTTGGAATTTTATGTAAAATTTTCTGATTTTTAAAATCTTGACTCACTGAAAAATAATCACCACCACCACCACCACATCACTAAACAGGACAAATCACACCTCTCTGCTGGTTGTAAATGGCACACAGGCTGCCAACTGTCACTTTCACATTTGTGTACACATGTACACATACAAACTCATGCTCATGGATCACTTTTCTTTGCCTTCAACATTTCAAAAAATTTGTACGTGTTCTATATCCAAGCAAGCATTTAGAATAGATCAATAGGGATGGTCAAGATTCAAGTTTTAACTTTATGATCATGGAAAAGAAAAAAACCTTTAAGTACCTGGGTACATTAGAAAAAGCATTGGATTCGGAGTTACATATAGTTTACAGCTCCAGTTGTCATTAGTTTTGTATGGGACCCTAAGCAAATTTTTCAGCTTCTCCTAGTTTTGTGCCCGGTTTTAAAATTATGAGGTTGAATTGTGTACCCCCAAAAGGTATGTTGAAGTCCTAACCCCTTAACCTGAATGGGACCTTGTTTGGAAATAGTCTTTGACGATGTAATTAGTTAAAATGAGGTCATATTGGATGGGCGGGGTACTGAAATCCAATGACTGGTGTCTTTATAAGGAGAGAGAGATCTGAAGACTTAGAGGAGTCATAGGAAATACAGCCATGTGAAGATGGAAGCAGCAATCTGAGTGATGCAGCTATAAGCCAAGGAATGCTAAAGACTGCCAGCAGCCACCAGAAGCTAGGAGAGAAGCATGAACAGATTCTCCCTCAGGAGGAACCAACCATGCGGACGCCTACATTTTGGACTTTAAGTCTCCAGAACTGTGAGAGAATAAATTTCAGTTATTTTAAGACACTGAGTTTATGATAATTTGTTCCCATAGCCTAGGAAACTGATACAGTATATACATCATAAAGAGCATAAGAAGATATATTAATTTTAGTGTTAATTTAAAATTTCTAATTATTAAATTGCCTAGTACTGATGAATTTAAAAAACAGAACACCCATGCAGCTTTCACAAGATAAATATATGTATTACCCTCATACTTCTTTTGGTCATTTCCTATTTCCTCCTCGATAAATTTAACCACTATTTTAATCCTAACATCTGAAACCAATTTTCCTTGCTTTTGAAATGTGTATAAATGGAATAATTCTAAGTTCTCTATTGTGTCTGGTTTCTTTTGTTCAACGTTATGTCTGACATCCATCCATGTTGTTGCATGCTGCAGTAATTTTTTTCATTTTTAATGCTATATTCAGTTTTATAAACATACCAATATTTATCTATGAATTCTACTGTTGGTTAATGTGCATTATTTTAAGTATCTAAAATAATATGTTATAAACATTCTTGTACCTGTCATTTGGTACAAACGTATACACAATTCCATGGGGCTCGTGCAGAGTCAAGGGTTTTCTTTAGTACTTGTTGACTTCCCAAGTTTTCATAACGAATACTCTTAAAAGCAGTGTGTGACAGTTTCTCACATTCTGGCTAAAATTACTTATTAATCATTTTAATTTTAGACATTATTGTTGATTTTACTCATATCCCATTATGGGTTTATTATTTTTATTTTCCAGATGACTAATAATGCTGAGCACCTATTCATATATTTATTGGCCATTAGGGTATCCTCTTTTGGAAAGTAGCCTATTCAGTCTTTTGCCAAGTATTTAATTGCCTGTCTTTAGTTAATGATTTTAGGCGTTATTTCTATATTCTATCATTTATATGTACTTTCTTATTTATATGTACTGAAATATCTTCTCTACTCTGTAGCCTGCTTTTCTGTGCTCTTCATGGTTTCTTTTGATAAACAGAAATATCGATATTACTGCAATCTAGTTTATTAATATTTTCCCCTTGTTTATTGCTTTATGTGTCCTGTTTAAGTAACTGCCTATCCTGAGGCAGATTCTCCTGTTATCTTGTTGACACTTTAAAAATTGTTCACATTTAGATCAACATTCAATCAGAGATTCATATTTTATCTATAAGAATATCCAATTAATCTAGAATCGTATATAGAAAAAAAACCATAATTTCCCCATTGTTCAGCAGGGTCGCCTTTGTCAAAAATCAAGTATTGATATATGTGAAGGTGTGTTTATGCACTACTTGTATATCATTGGTGTCTTAATGAAGCTTTGTAATTGAGTCATAGTATCTGGAAGCTTTTAATAGTACACCATTATGCATAATGCTTGATGTAATATTTGTATATACTTTATATCAGATTAAGTACATTCCTTTCTAATCTTAATCTGCTAATATTGTTGAATTCCATCAAATGCTTTTTCAACATCTACTGAGATGATCGTTATCATTTTTCTTCCTTCCTCTGTTAATGTGGTGAAATACACTGGT
Source organism: Trichechus manatus latirostris (assembly GCF_000243295.1). Taxonomy (NCBI): domain Eukaryota; kingdom Metazoa; phylum Chordata; class Mammalia; order Sirenia; family Trichechidae; genus Trichechus; species Trichechus manatus. The sequence goes on along the minus strand of NW_004443941.1, from coordinate 10,827,079 downwards.
TGATCTTTGACTGTGTCAACCACGCTTAAATTCCTGGTGTAAACCCAGCTTGTTCGTGATATATTACTCTTTTATTAATTTGGTTTGATAATATTTTCTGTAGGATTTCTGTACCTAAATTCATAAAAGAGAGTGGCCTGTAATTTGAGTCGAAGGTTATGCTGCTCTTTTAAAACAAGTTGGAAGTGTTCCCACTTTTTCTATTCTCTGGAAGGGTTTATGTAATTTTGGTATTGTTTCTTTGTTAAATGGTTGGTCAAATATTCAACAGTGAGGCTAGGTGTTTGCTAATGTTAACCATCTTTCCTAAGAATCAATGTTTATCTTTGTTTACTTTTTATTGTATATTTCTTTTTCTATATAATTGACTTCTGCTAAAAGGTCATAGTTCAGATTCAGCAGCCACTCCTTGGAAACCCTATAGGGAGTTCTACTCTGTCCTGTAGGGTTGCTATGAATTGGAATCGACTCAATAGCAATGGGTTTTTTATTACCTCTACTGTTTATCTCCTATTATCTCTGGGTTTAATGTACTCTTCTAACTTCTTGCTAAATTTTTAAGATGAATACTTAAAGCATTAATTGGAACTCTTTCTTTTCTAATTATACTTAAGATTACTCATTTCCCTCTTAGCATAACTTTAGCTGCATGCCACAAGTTTTCATATGTAGGATTTTCATTATGATTCAAGTCAAATAATTTTCATTTCTAATGTGATTTATTTTTTGATCCATAGATACTTAGAAATGTGTGACTTAATTTTCAAAAATCAGAGGAATTTTTCATAATATTATGCATTCAGAATTCATAATTTTTAGTTATCAATCCTTTGAAATTTATTAAAACTTGCTTTAAGGCCTTGTATACATTAATTTTTGTAGGTGTTACAAGTACACTTGAATGTGTGTTCCACAGTTGTCTGGGATATGTGTTTGATGTCTGTCAATTGTATCAAGTGTACTTATCAAGTAATTCATATATTCTATACACATACTTTGTTGTCTAACTTTTTATAAATTTGATATATATGTATCTCAAAAGAGACTGATTTAAGATCACCCTAAACTAATACTGTCTTATTAATATAACAAAGAAAATCTATTCCCAAATGGGATTATTACCACAGGTATAGGGGTTAGGATTTACAGCACATATTTTAGGTGGACACAATTCAGTCCATAACATTCCACCCTTTGGCCTCCCCAAATTCATGCCCTTCACAAATACAAAACACATTCACCCCATCACATCATCCAAAAGTCTTAAATCAACTCCAAGTCTAAAATCTCATCTTCAGAATCATCTAGATCAAATATGGGTGAGATTTTAGGGGCATTTCATCCTAGGGCAAAATTCCTCTTCATCTGTGAACCTGTGAAATCTGGAACACAAGTTATTTGCTTCCAAAGAACAGTGGTGGAACTGGCTCAAGATAGACATTTCTATTACAAATGGGAGAAGGTGAAGGGAAAGAAGGGATAACAGGCACTAAGCACAATCAAAGCCCATCATAAAAAACTACATTAGCCTTCAAGGCTTGAAAGTAATCCTCTGTGTTCTGAGACCACCTGGGCAATCACCCTGCCCTCTAGATTCTGGGTGTTGTCTACTATGCTGTCTCGATTCTGGGTGGCGGTCCCTTGACTCTGAGCTTCAGCCCTGTCTTCCAGACCCACCGGGGTGGCAACTCTGCTCCCTCGGTCTTGGGTGGCTCCATTCTCCCAGTCCATTTGAGCGGCTACCCTATACCCTCTGCCCTGGCAGGCCCTGTTCTTCTGCCTTTGGGCATGGCGGCCCTGACTTCTGAGCTTTGGGTGGCAGCCCCACAGTCTGAGTTGGTGAAGATCTGACTCTTTGAAACCTAGGAGGTCGTAGCTCTACCTTTTGAAAGCAAGAAGGTCCTGCGTCCATGCTCTTTCGAACAGTTCTGCTGATCTCTGAGCTGCCCCAGGGATGATCCTTTTCTTTTCTTGGAGGACAAGAGATGTAGCTCCTTTGGCCTGTTTCCTGCATGCAGAATTCCAAAAGGCAGACAGCTTTCTTTCCTTTTGTCCTCTCTCTGTTTCCTTCAGTCTAAGGTGATGAGTTTTTGCTGTGGTAGCTGGTTAGATCCATCAGTCACAGGCTTAAACTCTTTAACAAGGATTGTGTAGCCACGTTGTTGGTGAAAATTCTAGAACATGTGTCCTTAGTTTGTACAACAGAATTTTCAAAATCTTTAAGCTCTGTTTTCATTTTGTACAGTTCATTTCTAAGTCTATCTCTTTCCTCTCACATTTTACTATAAGCAGCAAGGAGAAACTATGCAGCACCTTTAAGAGTTTGCTTAGATATCTCCTCAGTCAAATATCCAAGTTCATTGCTTAAAAGTTCTACCTTCCACCAAACATTTGAACATAATTCAGACAAGTTCTTTGTCACTGCATAAAAACTATCACCCTTCCTCCACTGTCCAATCACATGTTCATCATTTCTTTTTAAAGCATCACCAGAAGCACATTTAACATTTTCATTTCTGGCAACATTCTGTTTTATTCCATACGTATTCTGTAAAACATTAGAGACTTTCTCTATGGCTAGCCTCACTTCCTTCTGAGCCCTCACCAGAATTGCCTTTGACATCCATAATTCTACCAATAGCTTCTTCAAGGCAATCTAGGCTTTTACTATTAGGCACCTTAAAACTCTTCCAGCCTCTACCCACTACCCAATTCCAAACTACTTCTACATTTTAGGTATTTATTAGAGCAGACCCCCATGTGTCTGTCAGTTTGTCGTACTGTGGGGGCTTGCGTGTTGCTGTGATGCTGGAAGCTATGCCACTGGTATTCAGGTACCAGCAGGGTCACCCATGGCAGACAGGTTTCAACTGAGCTTCCAGACTAAGACAGACTGGGAAGAAGGACCCGGCAGTCTACTTCTGAAAAGAATCAGCCAGTGAAAACCTTATGAATAGCAGCAGAACACTGTCTGATACAGTGCCGGAAGGTGAGCCCTCCCAGGCTGGAAGGTACTCAAAGACAACTGGGGAAGAGCTGCTCCTCAAAGTAGAGTTGACCTTAATGACGTGGATGGAGTCAAGCTTTCGGGACCTTCATTTGCTGATGTGGCATGACTCAAAATGAGAAGAAACAGCTGCAAACACCCACTAATAATTGGAACCTGGAATGTACAAAGTATGAATCTAGGAAAATTGGAAATCATCAAAAATGAAATGGAACACATAAACATGAGCTGAAATGGACTGGTATTGGCCACTTTGAAACAGACAATCATGGTCTACTATGCTGGGAATGACAACTTGAAAAGGAATGACACTGTATTCATCATCAAAAAGAACGTTTCAATATCTATGCTGAAGTACAACGCTGCCAGTGATACGATAATATCCATAGGCCTACAAGGAAGACCAGTTAATATGACTATCATTCAAATTTACTCACCAACCACTAAGAACAAAGACGAAGAAACTGAAGATTTTTACCAGCTTTTGCAGTCTGAAACTGATGGAACACACAATCAGGATGCATGGATAATTACTGGTGATTGGAATGCGAAAGTTGGAAACGAAGAAGGATCAGTAGTTGGAAAATATGGCCTTGGTGATAGAAATGATGCTGGAGATCGCATGCTAGAATTTTGCAAGACCAACAACTTCTTCATTGCAAATACCGTTTTTCACCAACATAAATGGCGACTATACACGTGGACCTCACCAGATGGAATATACAGGAATCAAATTAACTACATCTGTGGAAAGAGACGATGGAAAAGCTCAATATCATCAGTCAGAACAAGGCCAGGGGCCGACTGTGGAACAGACCATCAATTGCTCTTATGCAAGTTCACATTGAAACTGAAGAAAATTAGAACAAGTATACAAGAGCCAAAGTATGACCTTGAGTATATACCATCTGAATCTAGAGACCATGTCAAGAACAGATTTGACATGTTGAACACTAATGACCAAAGACCGGATGAGCTGTGGAATGACATCAAGGAAGTCATACATGAAGAAAGCAAGAGGTCATTAAAAAGACAGGAAAGAAAGAAAAGACCAAAATGGATGTCAGAAGAGACTCAGAAACTTGCTCTTGAACATTGAGTAGCTAAAGCAAAAGGAAGAAATGATGAAGTAAAAGAACTGAACAGAAGATTTCAAAGGGCGGCTTGACAAGGCAAAGTCAAGTATTATAATGACATGTGCAAAGATCTGGAGATAGAAAACCAAAAGGGAAGAACACGCTAGGCATTTCTCAAGCTGAAAGAACTGAAGAAAAAATTCAAGCCTTGAGTTCCAATAGTGAAGTGGAAAATATTAAACAACGCAGGAAGTATCAAAAGAAAATGGAAGGAATACACAAGAGTCATTATACCAAAAAGAAATGGTCGACGTTCAACCATTTCAAGAGGGAGCATATAATCAGGAACCGATGGTACTGAAGGAAGAAGTCCAAGCTGCACTGAAGGCATTGGTGAAAAACAAGACTCCAGGAATTGACAGAGTATCAATTGACATGTTTCAACGAACAGATGCAGCACTAGAAGTGCTCACTCATGTATGCCAAGAAATTTGGAAGACAGCTACCCGGCCAACAGACTGGAAGAGATCCATATTTATGCCTATTCTGAAGAAACGTGATCCAATCGAATTCAGAAATCATTCAACAGTATCATTAATATCACACGCAAGTAAAATCTTGCTGAAGATCATTCAAAAGCGGCTGCAACAGTATACTGACAAGGAACTGCCAGAAATTCAGGCCAGATTCAGAAGAGGTTATGAAACCAGGGATATCATTGCTGATGTCAGATGGATTCTAGCTGAAAGCAGAGAATACCAGAAAGATGTCTACCTGCGTTTTACTGACTATGCAAAGGCATTTGACTGCATGGATCATAATACATTATGGATAACATAGCGAAGAATGGGAATTCCAGAACACTTAATTGTGCTCATGAGGAACCTGTCAATAGACCAAGAGGCAGTCGTTCAAACAGAACAAGTGGATACTGCGTGGTTTAAAATCAGGAAAGGTGTGAGTCAGGGTTGTATCCTTTTACCATACCTATTCAATCTGTATGCTGAGCAAATAATCCGAGAAGCTGGACTATATGAAGAAGAACAAGGCATCAGGATTGGAGGAAGACTCAT
>NW_004443941.1:10773234-10821823 GCF_000243295.1 Trichechus manatus latirostris | reverse complement strand
AATCCGAGAAGCTGGACTATATGAAGAAGAACAAGGCATCAGGATTGGAGGAAGACTCATTAACAACCTGCAATATGCAGATGACATAATCTTGCTTGCTGAAAGTGAAGTGGACTTGAAGCACTCACTGATGAAGATCAAACACCGCAGCCTTCAGGATGGATTGCACCTCAACATAAAGAAAACAAAAATCCTCACAACTGGACCAATAAACAACATCATGATAAATGGAGAAAAGATTGAAGTTGTCAAGGATTTTGTTTTACTTGGATCCACAATCAACACCCATGGAAGCAGCAGTCAAGAAATCAAAAGATGCATTGCACTGGGCAATCTGCTGCAAAAGACCTGTTTAAAGTGTTGAAAAGCAAAGACATCACCTTGAAGACTAAGGTGCACCTGACCCAAGCCATGGTATTTTCAATCGCATCGTATGCATGTGAAAGCTGGACAATGAATAAGGAAGACCGAAGGATTGATGCCTTTGAACTGTGGTGTTGGCGAAGAATACTGAATATACCATGGACTGCCAAAGGAATGAACAAATCTGTCTTGGAAGAAGTACAACCAGAATGTTCCTTAGAAGCAAGGATGGCAAGACTACGTCTTACATACTTTGGACGTTATCAGGAGGGATCAGTCCCTGGGGAGGGCCATCATGCTTGGTAAAGTAGAGGGTCAGCGAAAAAGAGGAAGACCCTCAAAGAGATGCATTGACCCAATGGCTGCAACAATGGGCTCAAGCATAACAAGAATTGTGAGCATGGCGCAGGACTGGGCAGTGTTTCATTCTGTACTACAGAGTCGCTATTAGTCGGAATCAACTCAAAGGCGCCTAACAGCATTAGCGCAGCACCCCCATTTCTTGGTATCAATTTCTGTCTTAGTTATCTAGTTCTGCTGTAACAGAAATACCACACATGGGTGGCTTTAACAAACAGTAATTTATTTTCTCACAGTTTAAGAGGTTAGAAGTCTGAATTCAGGATGCTGGCTCTAGGTGAAGGCTTTCTCCCTCTGTTGGCTCTGCAGGAAGGTCCTTGTGTCTTCTGAGCTTCTGCTCCTGGAAAGTCTTCATGTAGCTTGGCATTTCTCTTCTCCCATCTCTGCTTGCTCACTTGTGTGTTTAATCTCTTTTATATCTCAAAAGAGATTGCATTAAGACACGCTCTGCATTAAGACACGCTCTACATTAATACTGTCTCATTAACATAACAAAGAATACTCATCCCAAATGGGATTATAACAACAGGTATGCTGTTGCTGTGTGCCCTCGAGTTGATTTCAACTGATAGCAGCCCCATGTGACAAAGGAGAACTACCCCATAGGATTTTCTACGCTATAAATTTATTGGAGCAGATTGCTGGATCTTTCTCCCAAGGAACTTATGGGTGGGTTCTAAGTGCCACTCTTTTGGTTAGCAGCCGAACACTTAACTGTTGTACCACCAGGGCTCCTTAGCCACATGTATAAAAGCCGAAACCAAACCCGTTGCCGTCGAGTCAGTTCTGACTTATAGTGTCCCTGTAGGACAGAGTAGAACTGCCTCATAGGGTTTCCAAGGAGCAGCTGGTGGATTCGAGCTGCAGACCTTTTTGGCTAGCGGCCGAGCTCTTAACCACTGCACCACCAGGCTCCAACCATATCAATAGGGGTTAGAATTTACAACATATATTTTGGGGGACACAATTCAATACATAACACATGTCCAGAGCAATGTACAAGATATTTTGAAATGATCCACTTGGTGATAATTCCTTCCATAGAAGCTGAGGCGAATCTATAGCCGTTACTGTGTCTAGCTTGTATGTGTTTGTTTCCCCAGGATATCACACAGTTCTTGGCACATGGTAAGTACACAATCAACATATGCTTAATGAATGGATAAAAAGGAGAATGGCTAGAGGATCATTAAAATGAAAAATGAAGAGTCAGCTTTGGGGCAAAACATGCATGAAAATAGTATAAAAAATTGTAGTTTTAATTTTCCCTTACTAAAATGTCAAAAAAAACTCAAGGGAAAAAAAATTCCATATACTTAAATATTAAATAACCACCAGAATTTGTTATTTATGTTGCTGAAATTAACTGGGTTTTTGGTATAAGAATGTCCTAATTTCTTAAATGTGGATTCACTATATTAAATGTATCAAATATTACATATTTCATAGAAATTCATGATAAAAATATTTTCTGTGGAACCAAAAAAACTCTTGAGAACTTACTCTAGTATTCTTTTTAAGTCTTGAGAAAGCTTCTCATATAATATTATTATAGATTTTGAAATGACCAAAAGCTGGCTTCCTGCTCTTCTTCACCCCTGTGTAGAAAAATATTATAAATAAATTAATTCAATTTTTAATGTCTTAGAATAAGGAGGATCCATTTGTGTATAGAACTGATGGAACCCAGGGCCTCATAGCCCTTATACTGTAAAAAACTTTCTTTTAGGTCCCAAATGAAAAACCTTTCTGCTGATACTATGAATGTGAATGTATTTTTGAAAATGAAATTTATTACACGAGTTTGTCTTTTTTAAAGACAAAACTATCTCATTGTTGAAAACTCAAAACAGTGCATTTTTTACCAAGAAGTAAAAAGTACTCAATCAGACTTCTAGAGACATTCTTTATTAGCATATTGATGAATATCTCCACTGGGAGTTACACTCATCTACTCTTGCTCTTTATCCTTCGAAGGTTTTTAGGGAATTGTTCCACTGTCAGTCCTTTTTCCTTCTTCCCCAATGAACGAAACCCTGGCTTCTTTAACGATTCTCAAAAGGCTAACTTTAAGTTGTTTCAGCTTTCTCATTATTTTTAAGTCTGCAAATATATGCCATGTTTGAACAAATAAATTTCAAAAGAACCCCGCCATGTGTCAGTTTTAAACAAGCTGTTTAGTCTAATGAAGACAATAGTGAAACTTAGCAATAGTCAAAGAGCCAGGATAAAATCTGCTTCTATGAATATGTGTCACAACAAGTACTTAGTAGGCAATCAAATACTTGGCTTCAGTTTCTTCTTCCTGGTCACAGGACTTCAAAAGCATTTTCTTTAGGGAAACTTCTCCATTCAAAATCCAGTAACAACGAAACAGAACCTTTGAAGACTGTTCGTTGTTGAGAACTATTTCATGAACTCAGTGTTTTCACTTTGTATCCAACACTGGATAGGGCATTCCCCTTCAGTATGATTTTTTTTCTGCCTGGATCCCACTCCCCACCTTATTTATTTTTTATCATGTTAGTTAATTTAAAGAATTACTAACCAAACCGTACATTTTAAGTCAGTCCCACCTCAATCTCAGTATAAGAAAACATACTGAATGCATTACACAATGAATCTGATTCAGTTTTGGGAACATGATTAGTCCTATCTCCAGACAGAAACATACATTTACTCAGGCGATGCACCAGGAGAGCAACAACCTATCGTGCTCGACGTTAACTATATCAACCACGCTTCTCAGGCAGCTGAGGCCAATCCCCTCTGCACGGTGCACAGGAGCAGGGCCAGACGCAAAAAACTCAGTAATCAGGAAAAGCAGTATTTTAGTGAAATTCTTTTAAAAAATAAAATTAATGCAAAAGTATCCATGATGAAAAAAACTAAAATTTTATATAAACACAGCATCAATATTACTTAGTTTTCCTTCTACCTCAGGCCCCAGTATGGCTGCCTTTATTTTTTATTTTCTATTTCTCCTCTTAATTTTTGTATCCCGGGTCAGTGCTTCATCCTCCTCACCTTAGTCCTGCAATGGAGGCTTCCCTTTGTCACCGCAAAAAGTAAGTTTCAGGAAATACAGTCAACATTCAAACAACATAGTCTTTTTTCCTCCCTGTTGCATGGAATGAGATAATTTGACAGCATGTAGATGCAGTGGAAACTCTAAAACTAGAAATTATTACTTACAGATATCCATGATTCCTCCCCCACCCCTGAAATACTTATCTAATACGTGTGAGGGGGAGTCTGAGAATCTGCCTTTGTAATAAATGCCAAGAAATTCTGATGCAGATTGTCCTGGGGTCATGCTTGGAGAAACACTTGGCTAGACTTTAACAGCTGTCCACTATATCTTGTATCTCCCCTGGGAGAGGACAGTATTCTTACGGGTAACTACCCAGTAAAAATGTCAGAGACTGTGCCTGGTTATATTTAAAACAGTCCCAAAAATAATAAAAGATTTGGCATTTTTATAGCTCTTTAAATTTTCATGGGGCTTTCATAGCTATGAGACTTTTATGAAGTTGGGCAATTCGGAAATTTAAATTGGAATATATTTGCTATGCTAAAAATGACAATAATTGGTGAATATTACACTTGCTTGAAGGAGCCCTGCTGGCACAATGGTTAAAGCACTTGGCTGCTACCCGAAAGGCTGGCAGTTCGAACCCACCAACGCTCCGCAGGAGAAAGATGTGGTAGTCTGCTTCCGTAAAGATTACAGCCTTGGAAACCACATGCGGTAGTTCTACTCTGTCCTGTAGGGTCGCTACGAGTTGGAATTGCCTCTACAGCAAGGGATTTTTTTTTGGTTTATACTTAGTTGATCTAGACTTTAATTCTATTAACCTTGGGGAAATTGACCATTTCAACTACTACTGCCCTTTAAAAAAGTACTACCTGAAATAAGAACATATTGCATGTGATTATATAATGCATACTGTATATGCTTATAAAACCCATTGCCATCAATTCTGACTCATAGCAAGCCTACAGGAGAGTAGAACTGTCCCATAGGGTTTCCAAGGAGCAGCTGGTGGATTTGAACTGTCAACCTTTTGGTTTGGAGCTGAGCTCTTAACCACTGCGCCACCAGAGATCCATATATGCTTATAAAGGCGCCTAAAAATTCTTACAATGAGGGCATTAAGATTTTCATTTGACAGACATGGAATAATCAAAGACGTTAACTCACTTTCTTAAAATCTCATGAAGAGAGATAAGAAGGGAGAGAGGGTCAGGAGCTGGCTGAATGGACACGGGAAATCAAGAGGGAAGAGAAGGAGTGTACTGTCACAGTATAGGCAGAGCAACTAGGGTCACGTAACAATGTATGTATAAATTTTTGTATGAGAGACTAACTTGAATTGTAAATTTTCACTTAAACTACAACATTAAAAAAAAACTCATGAGGAGTGAATGCAGATTTTCTAACTTCTACCTCTTTACATATTGTCAACTCACCAGTGTTTATGAAAATCATGGTCCAGGAACCATATACATTGAACTCCCCTGGGGTCTCTACTAAAATGTAGATTCCTGGGCCTTCTCCAATACCTAATAAATTGGAATTTTTTAAGAGTGGAGACCAGGAATCTGTATTTTTCAAGTCATCCACATGTGATTCTAGTATATCCTAAACCACGAGTATCACTGGATGTTAATTCTTTTGTTGTCTGTGCTGAGTGTATATATAGTTTATATATTTTTAGCATAATAATTTTGTGGGATAATTCCAGTTTTCCAAGGAGCTCTGTGCATTTCTTAATTGGCTTTCAAATGTAAAGGAACATGTAACTATTCTTTCCATTTCATATATAACAAAAAAATGGAACAAGAATGACTGATATCAAAAGTCACGGCTGAGGAAAAACAGTGATTCAGACTGAACTTCTCTGGAGTTTAAGATGCTTTTTCTTGGGAGTTTATGGCTTATTTCATACCTTTACAGTCACAGGTGTACTACATGGGCATGAGAGTTGTCATACAAAGCCAGACCAATAATCCATCTAAGAAGACCTAAGAAGAAGTACAGAAAGAACATGTTCTCAATTCTTAGAGTACTAGCATAAATCACTTACTGATTTTCTTCCTAAAACTAACAGCATTTCAATTTTGGCCAATCTTTACCAACACAATAAAACAATTCTATGAGCATATTGTCCTGTCTGTAAAGGAGCATTTTCATTTATGTATTTATTTATAGGCTATGCATCCATACCTCCCCTCCTTGTATCTACCTACCTATCCACCCAGCCACCCACTCATCCATCCATCTCCCTAATGATTTTTATAAACTTTGACTGTGTCCTTCCCTCAAATCTTGTATCTTCTGTATTGAAGATTCCTGTTTTACTCGTCTGCTTCATATATTATTCAACACATCTAACATACTTTCTAAAGCCAAAGCTTCACAATGCCCACAGTTAAAAAGCATAACCCAAAGTCAATAAATACCCTTATTTAAAGTCACATATCCAAGAAGTGTTTTTTTTTTTTCCTGTGAAATTCAAGTCTAGTCAAATAAGCTAGATGTTACACTCATGCAGAAAGTCCCATTTATAGCTCAGAGTCTCTGTGGTTAAGGCCACGAGAGCACTGATAAAATATTTCTTAATAGCAGTCCCTGAATATTTTAGTTTGCAGCCATATTGTCTTTGTGCTATTGAAATTCTTATCAGACTATCATTGTGAAGAGGCTTTAACAACATAAAAGCCATACGAGTATAGCTCTAACACACAAGAGTCTTGTGGCACAAAATCATGATGTCATTTAATGCCAGTCCTTCATGAGCGCTGAAGGAATATGAAGGACAGCAGAGAAGAGTCACTATGTCTCCATCTCACTTCCTTAATTTGTCTTGGTGACAATTCAGTGTCTCATATTAGTAAGAGTTTCTTATTATGAATGTATAATTGTCCATCCCATCATAAGTCATTTATAATGATAAACAGAATGTTTGATCATCAGACACTTGGGGAACACATTCAGGCTAATGCATAAATAAACCTGTTCTATATGGCCATACTGGTGATTTAAATTCCAGGAACTGTTCTCAGTGCTCTAGATAAGAGAATTGGCTTTTGAATCTTGGGAACCTGCATCCATTCTTGGTTTGTCATTAACTGTGGAATGTCACTGATACAAGGGAGCACTCTGAACAGTATTCAGAGAGGGAGCTAAATGACTCAGAAAATGTTCCCTAACCACTGTCACTCTGGTTCTCTAGCCAGGCAACTGAAAGATAACTTGGGTTCTCCACCCTCAAAATAAGACATGTTCTCACTGTTTAAAACACATCAGACTTTCAAAAAATGTCCAGCCTGATTTACCCACATTTTTTGTTTTAAGAATAACCATTGCATTCCATGGTGTAATGTCACAAGTTTCTCTCTCCTCTCATATAAACTGGTGATGACATCTAGAGACTCGATTAGATGATAATTAGAAAGTTTTAGCAATACTCCTTTACAGGTGATCTTCTGTATTTTATTCAAGAGATACGTAATATCTGTTTGTCTCAGGGAAATATTAGTAGCAAATATATGATTCTTGCCAAAGTCTCTGAATTAACTGTAAAATGTTGATATGCTAATTGTTTCATTTCTTCTTAATTTATTAACTTAAATACTTATATAGAAAAAAATTTGCTCTTACAAACTATTTGGTTACTCTGAATTACAGATCACATAGGAAAAGCTAGAAAAAATGCCTGATTGTTTTCCTTGCCTTGTTTCTTGTCTTAATAAGAAAGCTCTTAGTCTTTTTCCATTGAGTATGATGTTAGCTGTGAGTTTTTCATAAATGTCCTGTATTATTTGGAGGAATTCCTCTTCTCTTCCTAACTTGTTGAATGTTTTCATCATAAAAGTGTGTTGAATTTTCACTAATGTCTTTTCTGCATTGATTGAGATGATCATGTGTTTTGTTTTTGTTTTATCCCTTTGTTCTGTTAATATGATGTGTTACACTGGTTTTTTTTTTTTTTTTTTAATGTTGAACCACTTTTGCATTCCTGGGATAAATCTCACTTGACCATGGTGTATGATATTTTTATACTCTTCAAATTTGGTTTGCTAGCATTATGTTGAGGATTTTGCATCTACGTTCATAAGGGATATGGATCTGTAGTTTCTTTTCTTGTGGTATCTTTATCTGGCTTTGGTATCAAGGTAATATTCACCTCATAGAATGAGTTAGGAAGTGTTCTCTCCTATTCTATTTTTTTAGTTGTTTTCAATTTAGGGTTATTATGAATATTTGGAGACTTTTTTTTAAAGTAGGATTGGAATTGCTTCTTCTATAAATGTTTGGTAGAATTTCTCAGTGAAGCCATCTTCGTTCAGTACTTTTCTTTATTGGGAGATTTTTGATTACAGATTCAATCACTTTACTTGTTATGGGTCTGCTGAGATTCACTATTTCTTCTTGAGTAAATGTAGGATATTTATGTGTTTCTAGGAATTTGTCCATTTCCTCTAAACTGGTGTACAACTGAGCATAATATTCCCTTACAATCCTTTCTTTTTCTGTTGGGACTGTTGTAATCCCTTAGGTCATTTATATAATTATATGTTAACATTACATGTAATTGTTATTATAAAGACGAATATTCACTTGCTTCTTTAAATAAATCATGCAAACTTTTGTCCATATTAATTTCATTTATTTTTACTTAACAATATTTTTTGGAGATTACTCCATAGCAATATATGCATATACGAATCCTCATTTTATTTTATAGCTGCATAACTCTCTAGTATGTAGATGAACCATAGCTTTTTCAACAAATCCTCTTTTGATAGATGTTTTGGTTGTTTCCAGTCTTTCTTGTTACAAATAGTATTGGGATAAGAGGTCTTAGGCAAATATTTCTTGTGCATTTTTGCCATTTTCTCTTTGGGATGTAATCTTAGAAGTGGGACTGTGGGTCAAAGGGTAAATACATAGATACTTTTACAAATTATTGCTATATTTTCTCTAAAACTGTACTCGTTTTGCATTTATACCCAATTCACCCACTGCTGAATCACAGCAGTAGTGCTGGGAGCTGAGAGTTACACATTTGAATACGAGGAAAGTTCATGAAAATAAATGCAGTACTACTAAGTGGCATCTGTTTAACACTACCAAAATTTAAATCTTAGAAACTGAGGATCTTACACATTCTATAGTAAACACAGTATCTTGTTTAATTCACAAACCATGACACATTTCTTTCAATGACCTGGCTATGAAAAATGTGTTATGCTTGTTGTTGGTGCTATTACTATATTCTCCAGCAAAGAGTCAATAGCATTCTCAAGCTCCTTAAATCACAGAAATTAAAGATTCTGGTCTCAGAAGAAGCTAACATAACTTGAAATAGATCTTAGACCTAAGTGTTAAAGCTCAAACTACAAAGCTTCTCTAAGAAAACAAAGGAGGAAATCTATGTAACTTTGGTTTTACAAAGACTTCCCAGGAAACAAAAAGCACCAAGCACAAAATTTTTTAAAAAAGGGGTAAGTTGGACTTCATTAAAATTAAAATCTTCTGCTCTTGAAATAGCTCATAAAGAAAATATAAATATAAGCCACAGACCGTGAAAAACTACTTATGCAAACATGCATACAACTCAATGAAAACAAGACAACAACCCAATTAAAACATGGGCAAATGATTTGAATAGATATTTCACAAAAGAATAAATATGAATGGCCAATAAACACATGGATATTTGTTTAATTCCATTAATCATCAGGGAAATTACAATTAGACCAAACTGAGATACCAGGACACCTCCATTACTGTAGTTACAATACCAAGTGTTGGAGAGGAGATGGCACAAAGGGAGTCTCATACCACTAGTGGGAGTTTAAATGGTACAGTCACATTAGAAAACTGTTTGACAGCTTCTTATATGATTAGACATACACTTACCATATGGTTCAGAAATTTCACTCCTAGATATTTACCCAACTGAACTAAAAATATATGTACAAAAAACTCATATACAAATATTCATAGTAGATTTATTCATAATTACCCTAAACTGGAAACAACTAAAATGTCCGTAAGTAGACGGATGGATAAAGTATATATTTATATAATGTAAAACTACTTAGCAATAAAAGGGAATGAACTACTGATACACATAATATGGTTTAATATCAAATGCATTTTGCTAAGCAAAAGAAACCATATAAAAGAGAACACACTGTATAAATTTAATTTTGTAAATTTTTTATAAAGAAAATTATAATCTATAGTGAGAGAAAGCAGAGAAGTGGTTTCCTGAGGCTAAGGTGGAGGGGATTAATAACAAATGAGATAAAAGAACATTTTAGAGAGCTGAAAGTATTCTATACCTTGACTGTGGTGTGTTACTTGAGTGTATATATTTCCAATACTCACTGAACAGTGCACATAAAATAAGTGCCGTTTGTTGTATATAAGTTATATTTCAATAACAGTGAATAAAAACATTTTAATGAAAATGTTCTCTTATCTGGGAAACTACACTTAAAACACAACTTCTGTGCCACTGAGAGATCAGAATAAAATGAAGGCTAACTGAGGACAGGATTTACAATTTATAAATAGCAGGTAATCAGCTAATGTTCGATAAATAAATCAATGAATATATGCATGAACGATTAATTTGCTTTCATTTGACATTATATATTTGGCAGTTAAAAAAAATCTACTGGAAAAAAAAATTCCATGCAAACAGAAAATCAAAAGAAAGCTGGGTGGCTATACTATTAATTAGGTAAAATAGGCATTAATTCAAAAACTATTACAAGAGACAAGGAAGTACATTATATATTGATAAAGGAGTCAATTCATTAAGAAAATATATAACAAGTATAAACATATATGCACCAAACATCTCACAATATGGATGAATCTGGAGGACATTATGCTGAGTGTCATAAACCAATCAGAAAAGAACAAATATTATATGAGACCACTATTATAAAAAGTAAAAAAAAAAGGTTTACACACAGAAAGAAACATTGTTTGATGATTACCAGGGATGGGAGGAAGAGGGAGGGAAAAATCACTGACTGAATATGAGACATGTATTAACTCTGGTGAAGGGAAAGGCAATACACAATAGGGGGGAAGTAAGCATGACATGCATGACCAAGGCAAAGAAAGACAGTGAGAAGAAGGCAAAAATAAAAGGCAACTAGGGTAAATATTACAACATACACAATCCTGCAACAACAGCAATAACAAACAACAATTTACGAGTGGATATATAGGTAGACATGTATGCTGAATACATGTTGTTGTTGTTAGGTGCCATCAAGTCAGTTCCAACTCATAGTGACCCTACGTACCATAGAACGAAACACTACCCGGTATTGCGCCATGCTCACAATTGTTGTTATGCTTGAGCCCAGTGTTGCAGCCACTATGTCAATCCATCTTGTTGAGCGTCTTCCTCTTTTTCGCTGACCCTCTACCAAGCATGATGTCCTTCTCCAGGGACTGATACCTCCTGACAACATGTCCAAAGTATGTAAGACGTGGTTTCACCATCCTTCCCTCTAAGGAGCATTCTGGCTGTACTTCTTCCAAGACAGATTTGTTCGTTCTTTTGGCAGTCCATGGTATATTCAATATTCTTCACCAACACCACAATTCAAAGGCGTCAATTCTTCTTCGGTCTTCCTTATTCATCGTCCAGCTTTCACATGCATATGATGCAACTGAAAATACCATGGCTTGGGTCAGGCGCACCTTAGTCTTCAAGGTGACATCTTTGCTTTTCAACATTTTAAAGAGGTCTTTTGCAGCAGATTTGCCCAGTGCAATGTATCTTTTGATTTCCTGACTGCTGCTTCCATGGGTGTTGACTGTAGATCCAAGTAAAATGAAATCCTTGATAACTTCAATCTTTTCTCCATTTATCATGATGTTGCTTACTGGTTTAGTGTGAGGATTTTTGCATTCTTTATTTTGAGGTGTAATCCTAAGATGAAGGCTGTGGTCTTTGATCTTCACCAGTAAGTGCTTCAAGTTCTCTTCACTTTCAGCAAGCAAGGTTGTGTCATCTGCATATCGCAGGTTGTTAACGAGTCTTCCTCCAATCCTGATGCCCCTTTCTTCTTCATACAGTCCAGCTTCTCAGATTATTTGCTCAGCATATAGACTGAATAGGTATGGTGAAAGGATGCAACTCTGACGCACACCTTTCTTGACTTTAAACCATGCAGTATCCCCTTGTTCTGTTCGAACAACTGCCTCTTAGTCTGTGTACAGGTTCGTCATGAGCACAATTAAGTGTTCTGGAATTCTCATTCTTCGCTATGTCACCCATAATTTGTTACGCTCCACAAAGCCTTTGCATAGTCAATAAAACACAGGTAAACATCTTTCTGGTATTCTCTGCTTTCAGCCAGGATCCATCTGACATCAGCAATGATATCCCTGGTTCCACGTCCTCTTCTGAATCTGGCCTGAATTTCTGGCAGCTCCCTGTAGACATACTGCTGCAGCTGCTTTTGAATGATCTTTAGCAAAATTTTACTTGTGTGTGATATTAATGATATTGTACAATAATTTCCACATTCGGTTGGATCACCTGTCTTGGGAATAGGCATAAATATGGATCTCTTCTGGTTGGTTGGCCAGGTAGCTGTCTTCCGAATTTCTTGGCATAGACAAGTGAGCACTTCCAGTGCCGCATCCATTCACTGAAACATCTCAATTGATATTCTGTCAATTCCTGGAGCCTTGTTTTTCACCAATGCCTTCAGCGCTGTTTAGACTTCTTCAGTACCATCAGTTCCTGATCATATGCTACCTCTTGAAATGGCTGAATGTCGACCAGTTCTTTTTGGTATAATGACTCTGTGTATTCCTTCCATCCTCTTTTGATGCTTCCTGGGTCGTTTAATATTTTCCCCATAGAATCCTTCACTATTGCAACTTGAGGCTTGGATTTTTTCTTCAGTTTTTTCAGCTTGAGGAATGCCGAGCATGTTCTTTCCTTTTGGTTTTCTATCTCCAGCTCTTTACGCGTCATTATAATACTTTACTTTGTCTTCCCGAGCCGCCCTTTGAAATCTTCTGTTCAGTTCTTTTACTTCATCATTTCTTCCTTTTGCTTTAGCTACATGATGTTCAAGAGCAAGTTTCAGAGTCTCTTCTGACATCTATTTTGGTCTTTTCTTTCTTTCCTGTCTTTTTAATGACCTCTTGCTTTCTTCATGTATGATGTCCTTGATATCATTCCACAACTTGCTGGTCTTCAGTCATTAGTGTTCAACGCATCAAATCTATTCTTTAGATGGTCGCTGTGCTGAATAGATAGGGAAGAACATATGGGAGTACACCCACGTGCATATATAGATTAGGTTGTAGATATTTTCACATACATATTTGTAGGTGCTGCATGTATATTCATATATATGATAGAGTGCTCAGAGGGCACAACCATAGAAACTTCTTAAACATCACCAAACACCTCGTGGGACTGAGTTACTGGGCTTGAGGGCTGGGACCATAATCTTGGGGGACATCTAAGTCGACTGGCATAACATAGTTCATAAAGTGTTCTGCATCCTACTTTGACTAGTAGCATCTGGGGTCTTACAGGTTTGCAAGTGGTCATCTAAGATACAACTACTGGTTTCTTTCCCATGTGGAGCAAAGCAGAGTGAAGAAAACCAAAGACTCAAGGAAACAATTAGTCCAAAGGACTAATGGTCCACATGAACCACAGTGCCCACAAGCCTGAGTCAAGAAGAACTAGATGGTGCCTTGCTACCACTACCTACCATTCTGACTGGGATCACAGTAGAAGGTCCCATTTACAGTGGGAGAAAGATGTAGAACAAAATTCAAATTAATAAAAAAAAAAATCCAGACTTACTGGTATGATAGAGACTGGAGGAACCCCCGAGACTATGGAACTTGGATACCCTTCTAACTCGGAACTGAAGGCACTCCCAGAGATTACCTTTCAGCCAAATAATAGACAGGTCTATAAAATAAACAATAACACCAGTGAGGAAAGTGCTCCTTAGAACAATAAACTATAGGAGCCCAACAAGGCAACATCTACCCAAAAGATGAGAAGGCAGGAAGGGACAGGAAAATCATATGAATGGAAATGAGGAATTCTGGGTGGAAATAGGGAGAGTGCTGACACATTGTGGGGATTGCAACCAATGTCACGAAACTACTTGTGTATAAATTATTGAATGGAAACTAATTTGCTCTGTAAACTTTCACCGAAAGCACAATAAAAAGTTAAAAAAAAAAGAATTTTGCAAATCATTTATCTAACATCGGTCTAGACTTACATCTAAACAACCAAAAGATAAACAACCCAATTTAAAAATAAGCAAAGGACTTGAATAGAAATTTCTCTAGTGAAGATATACAAATGACCAACAAACACATGAAAATATGCTCAACATCACTAGTAATTAGGGAAATATGTAGCAAAATCACAATGAGGTACCACTTCACATCCACTAAGATGACTATAATAATAATAACAATAATGGAAAGTAACAGGTGTTGGCAAGTATGCAGAGAAATTGAAACTCTTGTACATTGCTGGTAGGAATGCAAAAATAGTTCAGCCATTGTAAAAAACAGGTTGGCAGCTGCTCAAAAAGTTAAACACAGAATTACCGAGTGATGCCTTTGAGATGATTCCGACTCATGGTGACCCCATGTGCTACAGAGTAGAACTGCTCCCTGGGGTTTTCTTGGCTGTAATCTTAATGGCCTTTTCTTCCAAGGAATTACAACATTTGATGCTACAATTCCATTCCTACTTATACACTCAAAAAAGTTGAAAAAACGCTCAAACAAGTACATGTACACACATGTTCATAACAGCACAATTCACAACAGCAAAAAGGTGGAAAGAGCTCTACTATCCATAAACAGATGAACAGAGAAAGTATGGTGTATACATACAATGGAATATTATTCAGCCATAAAAAAGAATGAAGGGCTGATACATGATGCAATATGAATGAATCTCTAGAACAGTATGCTGAGTGAAAGAAGCCATACCCAAAGGTCACAAACCGTATGATTCCATTTATATGAAATGTCCAGAATAGTTAAATCCATGGAAATAGAATGCAGATTCATGGCTGCCAAGGCATGGGAGGAGGATACAATGGGGAGAAACTGCTTCATGGGTAAAAGATTTTATTTGGAGTGATGAAAAATATTTTGGAACTTGACAGAGGTGGTAGTTGCCATGACATTATCAGTGTACTAAATGCCACTGCAGTGTTTACTTTAAAATGGTTAATCTTATGTGAACTACACCTCAATAAATTATTTAAAAATTTCTGTGGATCCAACAGTTTTCGATTGATCCTCACATGCTTCTGAAAATACCTGATCATCTGCTGCCCGTAGATTTCTTAGTGAATGAGTAAGAATGAAATACTGCTTTCTTGGTCATCTATTATTTTTAACTTTATTATTTGCTGGCACCTATTTTTCTCCTAAAGTTGTGAAGGAGGATAACACAGAGAAATAAAGCAGGAACTTACATTCAGGGAGTTTACAATCTAGGAAGAAAGATAGCTTGTATATACGTGTGTACCTCTGTTTCTAAGCCTTTGTCTAGAACTATCTGTTTAGAATTCACTCCATATCCATATCTATGCTGTTATTTTGAAAATCAGAGTGTAATTTGACTTGTGAAAGCTCAAAGTAAAAGAATTTAGAGACTTTTGATATTGTCTGTCAAACACAGACTTGGATGTGTCTTGTCCTTCACTGCTCTAAGCTACCAATGGATCCTTTATAATCTGAAATGTTCTTAGAATGCTAGAACTTTGCACAGCTACTAAACCTCCTCCAGCCAACTTCTAAAAAGAAATCTTCAGTAAGACTAGGTTCCTTAATTATGATTCTTCTTTACTGTGAGAATAAAAGACAATCTTATTAATGCTGCTTGCTATATTTTAGTTGATTTTGAATGACTTTGAGGTTACAAGCTAAATTTTTAGTTACTTTTGCATAGATTTACATTAGGCTACACGCTAAATTTTCATAATGCCATGCATGTCAAATGTACTGTATTATTATTTTAGTAACATCATGTCATTAGAAAGCAAATTAAGTCTTTTAAAGGAAAATCTAAGGCTATGAGAAAAATGGAAAAATTCTCATTCCCAAAAGAGGAAGTGGAAGAGAGAACGTAGCTCTCAAAACAAAACAAAACCAACCAAAGAACAAGAATAACGAAAGAAAAAGATCCAGAATTTGAACCCATTCTGATGTAGCTATAGGTTTTATGCTTTGTGAGGATGAAAGAATCCCACGTAACAATTCACCGACAACCTAGTGACAGAGTACATCCCATCACCTTCACTAAGGCATGACAGCTTCTGTCTTTGACAATTTCCTCCACCACTCCACCTATTTTTAGTTTCTAGGGAATGACTGCAATAATTGTTTTGTGTGTAATGAACATGATTCAAAAAAAAAAAAATTAGTACAAAAGTTACCTAAAGCAGGTGAATAGTCAACAAAATATGTTCAGTCAATATTTAGTGGGTGCATTTTTATGTACCAGACACTATTAGAACTTAAATTCCATCATCTATTTGAACGCTAGCAGCAATATTATTAAGTTGATACTATCACCATGTACTTGGCAGGCCTTAAGCACACAGTACATAGTAGATGAGTAAAATCTGACTGTATTACACAAACTTTATAGATGAGGTAACTGAAGCTTGGAGGGTTAAGCCACTTGCCCAAGGCCCACTCAACTGTCAGCCACAGAGCCACGGCTCAGACTTGCATTAACTCGATTCCAAAATTGTATTCAGTCCAAAGGCTAAGATTATTTTCATGACTGACAATTTAAGCTTCTTTTTCCTTTGAACAGATCTCTTTTATCAGTGATATGAGAACAATTTGCCTCTTCCTTTAAGAGAGCAAGTTGATCTCCAGCATTTACTCTAAAATTGCTACCCTTGCAAACTGTCAAATATCATTTAACCACATTCTCTTTGGACTGTACTGTGCATATGTTATGAAGTTGTCCCTATTCTTTCTTCAGCACTTAAGTCGGTAGAGAAGGTAAATTAGAAAACCTTACTAACTAAATATCTAAACTACGAAATGGTTAATAATGCCTATTTGATTTCCAGATAGAGAAGTCCATCCTTCTGAGGTATCTGGAGCCGTAATACTGATTCTTATAGTTCTGGAAAAGTAGGGCATGGAAAAGGGAGAAATCTAGGGTTGGTCCATAGCCAGACCCTCTTTCATAGCCTCAAAGTTTCCTTCATATGCTTAGCTTCCTGTGGGAAAATCCAACTTCCTGTTTTCAGTCATAAAGCTGGAAGTGTAACTGTAGTACGACTGTGACAATACACTGCTTGGAAATTCCACTGAGTGATCCTAGACCTGAAGGAGCCTGGACATATACAATAAAAGGTAGCGATGCACAATCAGCGTCTAATCTCTAAAATCTACAAGATACTGCAAAACCTCAACAACAAAAAGACAAATAACCCAATTAAAAAATGGGCGAAGGATACGAACAGGCACTTCCCCAAAGAAGATATTCAGGCAGCTGACAGACACATAAAGAAATGCTCACAATCATTAGCCATTAGAGAAATGCAGATCAAAACTACAATGAGATATCATCTTACCCCAACAAGGCTAGCCTTAATCCAAAAAAACACAAAAAAATAAATGCTGGAGAGGTTGTGGAGAGACTGGAACACTTATACACTGTTGGTGGGAACGTAAAATTGTACAACCACTTTGGAAATCAATTTGGTGCTTCCTTAAAAAGCTAGAAATAGAAGTACCATACGATCCAGCTATCCCACTCCTTGGAATATATCCTAGAGAAATAAGAGCCGTCACATGAATAGATACATGCACACCCATGTTCATTGCAGCACTGTTTGCAATAGCAAAAAGGTGGAAACAACCTAGGTGCCCATCAATGGATGAATGGATAGACAAATTATGGCATATCCACACAATGGAATATTACACAATGATAAAGAACAACGATGAGGTTGCAAAATATCGTATAACATGGTGGAAGCTGGAACTTATTATGCTGAGTGAATTTAGTCAGCCACAGAAGGACAAATACTGTATAAGACCACTATTATAAGAACTCAAGAAAAGGTTTAAACACAGAAGAAAACATTCTTTGATGGTTATGGGGATGGGGAGGGAGGGTGAGGGTTATTTACTAACTAGATAGTAGATAAGAATCAGCTTAGGGGAAGGGAAGGACCGCACACACTACAGGAGAAGTCAGCACAACTGGACTAAACAAAAGCTAAGAAGTTTCCTGAATACAATCAAATACTTTGAGAGACACAGTAGCAGGGTTAGGGGTCTGGGGACTATGCTTTCAGGGGACATCTAGGTCAACTGGCATAACAAACTTATTAAGAAAATGTTCTGCATCCTACTTTGGTGAGTGGCGTCTGGGGTTTTAAAAGCTTGCAAGCAGCCGTCTAAGATGCATCAATTGGTCCCAACCACCTGGAGTAAGGGAGAACGAAGAACATCAAAGACACAAGGAAGGTATCAGCCCAAGAGATAGAATGGGCCACATAAACCAGAGACTTCATCAGCCTGAGACCAGAAGAACTAGATGGTGCCCAGCTACCACCAATGAACGTCCTGACAGGGAACACAACAGAGAGTCCCTGATAGAGCAGGAGAAAGGTGGGGTGCAGAACTCAAATTCTATAAGAAGACCAGACTTAATGGTCTGAGACTGGAGTTACCCGGAAAGCATGGCCCCTGGACTCTCTATCAGCCCAGAACTGAAACAATTTCCAAGGCCAACTCTTCAGGCAGGGATTGGACTGGACTGTGGGACATAAAGTGATACTCGTGAAGAGTATGCCTCTTAGTTCAAGTAGATACAAGAGACCAAAGGGGCAGCTTCTGTCTGGAGGTGAGAGGAGAAGGCAGAGAGGGTTAGGAGCTGGTTGAGTGGACATGGGGAATCAGGGGCAGAAAAGAGGAGTGTGCTGTTGCAGAATGGGATGAGCAATTAGGGTCACGTAACAATGTATGTATAAAATTTTGTATGGAAGACTAACTTGAAATGTAAACTTCATTTAACTACAACAATAAAAAAATAAAATAAAAAATACTAAAAGAAAAAAAAAAAAGTTAGCGATCTAGGTGTTGTTCCAGAGCCAGTACAAGACACTCCAAGAAAATTCTTTCCTGAAGAAGAGAGTATCTGTATTATATCTATAGGCAGATACAGAGATTTAGATTGTTTGTATGTATAATATATATTTTATAAATGGATAAATTTTAATATAGTGTAATATTGTATGTAGATATGAAAGTTTATAAACAGATAAAATGTGCAATATTTTAGAAATAGTTTTTTTCAAAGAAAATACACATACACATATATAAAAGTGCTAGGCACTTCATACCAGTGACCTAATTATAACTAGTATCAACATTCTAGGTATAGACTTTAAAAAGTCTACACTTTTAGTTATCCAAGTTCTTTTCATATTTTATTAACTTTCCCTGTAACAATTGGACCACAGGAAAAAATCCATGGGAAAATAGACAATTTCTGTCAATTAAGCCAGGATATTACTACTTAAGTGTGGACAGTAGGAGAAGATAGGAGAGGCAACAGCAACTTCTCTCAATGAATCTTTTAATAATAATAATGGTAATAATATTAAAATTCATTACTTTGGAAATATTAATAATGCTAACAAAAAGACCTGGCTATTTATTTTGTCATGTTTTCTTTTTCATATCAGAGTTGCACTACTTTTTATTGTTAGGAGATAAGCTGGCTGCTATTATCATCTCATTACTGAATTAGTCAAAGTACAAAAAATAACATGACCGGGATTGAATAAGCAAGTGAGCACCCAAAAATTACTAGGACACTGAATTTTGAAACTTAGACAAGGATTCCCAACTCCAGCTTAGAGTCTGTTCATTCAGTTAAGTAGAAGGAAACCATCTTCCCAATTGTCTATAAAAGGTGAGCTGGCATCCTCACAATAGACAAGTCTCTCACATCTTAAAATGGTAAATTTTTAGCAGCTCCACTTGTAACCACTTCAGACTCTAAAGGAAATGTCATTCCACAATGAGATGTTTTGCCTTTTATTTCTCACATTCGTGTTGGACTTAAAAGTGTGTCCAAAGTTTGCTGAGTTTCAAGATGTCAGACATAAAATGGAATCAAGTCTGCAGGAATAAAAAATGCTAAAAAAAATCTCAACTCTTGTTTTTCAACTTGAGCCTTTTTCCAAAAAAATGAATCATCAAAGAAGACATTTTCCTTTTATTCCTCTGAATTCATTAACATAAGTTCAGATTCACTTTAAAGGGTCAAGAAATAACACGGTGACTCTTGTTCATTTTACGTAATTTTTAAAATCACTGTTTTTCATTATGATATAACAATCACCTATGCCAGAATTAACTTCTAATTCAATAATTTCCCTGAGATCTCATCTGTAGATATCATTGAGTGATAAAAGAAGACAAAGTTCTTGTCTTAAGATAAAATACAGGTACTTATCCCAAATGGAGAAAGATGGAATGCAGAACTCAAATTCTAGTAAAAAGACCAGACTTAATGGTCTGAGACTGGAGGAACCCTGGAAAGCATGGCCCCCGGACTTTCTGTCAGCCCAGAACTAAAACAATTTCCAAGGCCAACTCTTCAGACAAAGATTGGACTGGACTATGGGACATAAAACGATACCTGTGAAGAATGTGCTTCTCAGCTCAAGTAGATACATGAGACTAAATGCGTAGCTTCTGTCCGGGTTGAGATGAGAAGGCAGAGAGGGTTAGGAGCTGGCTGAATGGACATGAGAAATCAAGGGTGGAAAGGAGGAGTGTGCTGTCACAGTATAGGGAGAGCAATAAGGTCACATAACAATGTATGTATAAATCTTTGTATAAGAGACTAACTTGAAATGTAAACTTTCACTTAAACTATAACAATAAACAAAAAAGAAACAAAAACTACAAGTACGTAGTAGTGGAGTTGTACAACGCTAACAAATAGGCAGGGTTTATTTAAGACCCATTGTACCAGAGTCTGCATTCCAGTTGTTTGTTTCTCCTGTCTTTTTGGTGCCACCTTATATTGTGGGGGTACGGTGAGTAATTTTAGCAGGCATAGCTGAGTGTGGTTTTGAGAAGTAACCACACTTACCTTTGTTTTGTTAAAAAAGAAATCTGTAGCCTTGGTGGCTTAGTGGTTAAGAGCTCAGCTGCTAACCAAAAGGCTGGCATTTCGAATCCACCAGCCACTCCCAGGAAACCCTATGGGGCAGTTCTACTCTTTATGGAAGCGGACTGCCACATCTTTCTCTGGAGCCCTGGTGGTGCAATGATAAAGAGTTTGGCTGCTAACAAAAAGGTCGGCAGTTCGAATCCACTAGCCACTCCAGGGAAATGCCATGCGGCAGTTCTACTCTGGTTAGAAAAACTAGGTTCTAGCTTTATGCATGTGTAATCTCAGTTCTGCTCCCTACACAGTCACTATAAGTCAGAACTGACTCGATGGCAATGGGTTTGTTTTTGGTTTTGGTACTTAAGAAATCTCCTCAGCAGTAACTTCAAAATGTGGATTCCTAGGCTTTACGCTCATATATTTTAATTGTGTAGGTGTGGGGAATAGGGCCCAGGAATCTGCATTCTAAAGGAGACTAGCGAGGTGATGAAGAGGAAGGTCTAGACCACATTTTGAGAATCATTGCCTAAAGTCTTCCTCCAATCCTGTATCTTTCCTTTTCCTTATGATTTCTATGAACGTAACATGCTTGGCAGGAATAGGTGGGCTATATTCTCCTGCGGGTTAATGCTCCATTTATAGAAACTGTTAAAATTTACCCAGTATGTTGATGGCAGAACGGTTATGAAAATTGAGGATCTTTGCACAGTCATTTCAAGTCCCATATCTTTTATAAAAAAACTAATAAATTATATATAATTCATAAGAATTCACTGCCCAGCAAGATTTTGAGTTCAATATCCAAATAAAAAGAGGCTTCTTTATAGCAATTTTAATAACCACAATGATCTTTTTTTGTGCAGGTGCACCCACAGAAGTGATTTTTACTGTCATTTCCACACATTTTACCAGCATTAAGTGGAAAAATTGCTCACACTAATAAGGAAGCACGCATAAATATTGTATAAAATTCATAGTTAAAATTAAGAACCTCTCTTCAGCAGCAGTGCTCAAAGGAAAAAAAAAAATCAACCGTATGTCTGCTAAAAGAAAAAAAAAAATCCTAGAATCATTTCAAGCACAAAACCATATCTAGCTCCTAAGGGGGGAAAAAAAAAATTGACAGTAGCCATAAGGAAGGAAGTTAAACAGATTTTTTTTCCAAAAATATAACTACCCAATTATAGCAGCTGAAAGACAGAATGGCATTTCCACTACTTCTTCAACAATTGTCATCCTACGTCATGCAGAAGCTTCTTACTTGAATGAGGCGTGATTCCCTGAAGCTGGGGATGAGTGCTGTGCCAAAAATATTTCTGCTCTGGATCTGCCTACTAGAACAATCCGTGGGCTTTTCTGCTCAGCACAAGGACTCTAGAGAAATTCCTGGCGCATGATCTTTTTCTCAGGGCATTTTCTTTACCTTTAGGTCATCCACTCATTTTGTTTCTTTCATGTGTGCTTGGATGAATAAAACTAAGAAATGAAATTTTTAAGAGATGAATAAAAATTCAGAAAATAAAATTAATTAGTGATAACCTACGGAAACAAAGATTTAGCAGTTAGGAAAACTAGGTTCTAGCTTTACGCATGTCTAATATATTTATATCTAGTTAGAAATATATACATATCTATATAGCTATATAGATAGACATAAACTCATTGCCACAGAGTCGATTTGGACTCTTGCGGATCCTATAAGACAGAGTAGAACTACCCCACAGGGTTTCCAAGACTGTATATCTTCCTGGGAGCGGACTGCCACATCTTTCTCTCATGGAGTGGCTGGCTGGTGGGTTCAAACCATCGACAGTTTAGGTTAGCAGCTGAGCACTTAGCCACTGCACCACTGAGACTCTTTTTTATATTTATCATGTGACATTTGTAAGATATACATATGTGTATAAAACTAGTGTATATTCATATGGCAGCCACATACTCCATCCAGGAGTGTATAAGAGTTCCAGTTGGTCCACAGCCTCAGGAACATTTGGTATTGTCAGTTTTTTAAAATTTTAGCCAACCTGTGGGTGCACAGTGGAATATCATTGTTTCAATTTGTGTTTCCTTGTTAAGTAAAGATATTGATTACTTTTTCAGATGCTTATTGGCCACTGTTCTATCCTCTTTTGTGAAGCACCTTGTCAAATATTCTGCCTACATTTTGAATTGTATCACATGCATTTTTTATTGTTGATTTCTATGATTTCTTCATATATTCTGGATATGTATCATTTGTTACCTATCTGTATTATAAATATCATATCTGTGTTTTGTCTATTTATTTTCTTAATCCCACCACTCGTCTGTCAGTTTGTCATACTGTGGTAGCTCGCATGTTACTGTGATGCTGGAAGCTATACCATCAGTATTTCAAATACCAGCAGGGTCACCCATGGTGGACAGGTTTCAGTGGAGCTTCTAGACTAAGATAGACTGAGAAGACTGGTTTAAAGCACAGAATAACAGAAAGATGTTTGCCTGTGTTCTACTGACTATGCAAAGACATTTCACCTTGTGGATCACAACAAATTAGGGGTAACACTGCAAAGAATGGGTATTCCAGAACACTTAACTGTGTTCGTATAGAACCTGTACATAGACCAAGAGGCAGCTGTTCGAACAGAACAAGGGGATACTGCATGGTTTAAAATCAGGAAAGGTATGTGTCAGGGCTGTATCCTTTTACACATACTTATTCAATCTGTATACTGAGCAGATAATCCAAGAAGCTGGACTGTACGAAGAAGAGCGGGGCATCAGGATTGGAGGAAGACTCATTAACAACCCACAATATGCAGATGACACAACGTAGCTTGCTAAAAGTGAAGAAGACTTGAAGCACATACTGATGAAGATCAAAGACCACAGCCTTCATTATGGATTACATCTCAACATAAAGAAAACAAAAATCCTCACAACTGGGCCAAGAGGCAACATCATGATAAACGGAGGAAATACTGAAGTTGTCAAGGATTTCATTTTACTTGGATCCACAATCAACAGCCATGCAAGCAGCAGTCAAGAAATCAAACAACCTACTGCACTGGGCAAATCTGCTGCAAAAGTGTTAAAAAGTAAAGATGTCACCTTGAGGACTAAGGTGCACCTGACCCAAGCCATGGTATTTTCAATCTCCTCATATGCATTTGAAAACTGGACAGTCAGTAAGACCAAAGAAGAATTGATGCCTTTGAAGTATGGCACTGGCAGAGAACACTGACTACACCATGGACTGCCGGAAGAACAAACAAATCTGTCTTGGAAGAAATACAGCCCGAATGCTCCTTAGAAGCGAGGATGGCAAGACTTCGTCTCATGTACTTGGGATGTGTCATCAGGAGGAACGAGTCTCTGGAGAAGGATATTATGCTTGGTAAAGTAGACAGTCAGCGAAAAAGAGGAAGACCCTCAACAAGATGGAGTGACACAGCAGCTGCAACAGTGGGCTCAAACACAGCAATGATTGTAAGGATGGGGCAAGACTGGATAGTGTTTTATTCTGTTGTACATAGGGTCGCCAGAGTCGTAATTGACTCGATGGCACTTAACAATATTTTCTTAATGATTTTTGATGACCAGATGTTCTAAATTTTGATGAAGTCCTATTTATTAATGTTTTTCTTTAATGCCTTGTAGTTTTCTGTCCTGTTTTAAGAATTTTTGCCTATACCAAGGTAATGAAGACATTCTCATATATTTTCTTTTAGAAGTTGTATCATTTATCATTAATAGATACATGACACGTCACATTAACTTTTGGTTATGGTATGAGGTGGGGGTTAAGATTCATTATTTTTTCCCCATGAATATCCAGTTGTTCCAGAATCATTTATTGAAAACACCATGTTCTCCCTATTGAACTTCACTGAAACCTTTGTTATACATCAAGTGAACATAAAATTTAATAAATATGATTTACTACCCATTTTTAAAAAGTATTTATACATAACTAATTTAACCTGCATAAAAATTTAGAGAGTAAATTTTATTATGTTCCTTTCATAAATGAAGAAACTGAAGTACAAAGAGATAAGTAAAATGGTGTCACTTAGCTAATGAGTAGCGAAGCCAGAATTCAAACATAGTCTGTCTGACTTCAGGACTTGTGTTATTAACGACTGTTTTATTCCAAATTTCAGGTGACCTGAACTTATAAAATTTATAATAATTTGTAGAAGAGGTTATTGTAATTGTAAATTATTCAGAGATGGTTTAGATAGTTCTTTTATGAAATGAGACTGTTAAGAGTTAAGTTTATAAGTTATACGATAGACCACAGGGAATTAAGTTACACAAACCTAATCCAGGTACCTAACTTCTCTGAATTTTCAAAGGTTGTAAAAGTGGTTTTGAGTCTTTAGTAAAAGAAATATAAAGTATTTTATCATTAGCCTGAGAACTAGATGGGGCCTGGCTACCAGCAATGACTGCCCTGACAGGGAACACAACAGAAGAGTCCCTGATGGAGCAGTAGAAAGGTGGGGTGCAGGACTCAAAATTCTAGTAAGAAGACCAGACTTAATGGTCTGAAAGAGACTGGAGGGAATCCCAGAAAGCATGGCCCCTGGATTCTCTATCAGCCCAGAACTAAAACAATTTCCAAAGCCAACTCTTCGGACAGGGATTGGACTAGACTGTGGGACATAAAGTGATACTCTTAAGGAGTGTGCCTCTTTGCTCAAGTAGATACAAGAGACTAAATGGGCAGCTTCTGTCCAGAGATGAGAGGGGAAGGCAGAGAGGGTTAGGAGCTGGTTGAATGGACATGGTAAATCAGGGGTGGAAAGGAGGAGTATGCTGTCACAGTATAGGGAGAGCAATTAGGGTCACATAACAATGTATACATTTTTGTATAAGAAACTAACTTGAAATGTAAACCTTCACTTAAACTGCAACAATAAACAAAAAAAATAAAAAAATATAAAGTATTTTATAAAATAAATGTTTTAAAAATATCAGGTGAATTTTATAAATGTAAGATAGCATATAATTATGAACTACTTGTAAATGGTGGCTTCATCATAGCAACCAAAATGTTTTCAAGGATTTCCAAAGAATCGTATTGAGCACAATGATATACAACACACACGGAGACAGGAGATGAATTAACTGTCTCTCTTAATCTCTGGGAATTTATAATTCTGTGGAATCATATTTTACATCATCAGCTATGCTTCTTTTCTAAATTAGGTTGTGTGCATTACTGGGAAGCAAACCATCAAGCCAAAGTAATAGTGTATCTGCACACAGGAAAGGACTAGCCATTTAGCAAGAAAAGTAAGTTCACATTAAGAAGGTACAGTATTTTGTACCATCCGAGAAGTGAACAGTTCTTGATGGGGAAGTAAGATGTTATTTCCCTATGTATTTTACCATTTTAATAATGCTTATTATATTTTATATATAAAAGTAATATATTTATTGTACATAACCATGTAAATATAAGTATAAAGAAAAAATAATAAACATTTGTATGTAATTTCACCACCTGCTGTTGCTATTTTGTTGTATTTTCTTCCAGTGATTACATAATCTCTCTCTCTCTCTCTCTCACACACACACACACACACACACACACACACACACACACACACAGAGGTTTCTAAAAGCAAAAAGCAAAATTGATATATACTATACATATAGTCGGTAGTTGGCTTTTTTCCACTTAC
This sequence comes from Trichechus manatus latirostris, assembly GCF_000243295.1. Lineage (NCBI taxonomy): Eukaryota > Metazoa > Chordata > Mammalia > Sirenia > Trichechidae > Trichechus > Trichechus manatus. The sequence goes on along the minus strand of NW_004443941.1, from coordinate 10,795,203 downwards.
TATTGTCTTACGAGCATTATAAACTTCTAAAGTGAGCTTTTAAAATAAACATATGACAGAATATTATGCAGTTCCAATCTAATCTTTAGAATATGCTTTTACTGTTTCTATTGAAGTCCTATGAATTCTCAGAATTTCAGACTCCTACACATTCCAAACAGCATGAAATGCCTTCTAAATATAAATGATTTACAGAGTATTCAGATTTCCTTATTAGTATAACATTCAAACCTAAATGAAAATAAAGAAGCCCTATGTCCTGGGTCTGCACAGAATATATTAACCTGGGAAACCACGCAAGAACTTATTATAATTCAGAAATGTTTATTTTTCTAGCACAGTGATTCCCACCATTGTGTCTCTGGATTCCTAGGGGTCCATGAAATAATGATAGCCTTTGAGCTATTTTCAGTATTTCAAAAAGCTGAATATAAATCATATATTTATCTATAACAAAGTGAAATGCCAAAATGTCAGAAATTGTACGACTCAGTATGGTAACACTGGCTTTCTTGTACTGATTCTGAGAGGTGATTGGTTATTACATCCATTTGATCAACTGAAAGAGGAAAATAATTATTACTTCCTAACTTTTATGTTGAGTGGACAAAATCTTCTGAAATATGGAGGATGGGCAGGAATTTTCTTTTTTTTTTTTTACAAAAAGTTTCTATTGGTGGTGAAAAGAGAAATATAACCCTGATTTCAAACCAGAGCTACTTATATTTCATTGAATTTAAGAATTATTAATTGTAAGATACAGCCTTATATTAGAGATGTTCATGTATGAAAAAAAAGGTCAATGACAACTGTCAGATATTTTCCATTATATATCACATCTTGATTTCAGAGATGACAAAGACGTATGTCCTAAAAATCAAGGTCAACAGTATCAGTACTTTCCACATTGTTAAACCATAACTTTAATAAGGCTATGCACGTTGAATGAACGACAAACACAACAAAGGCAGCAAAGCTCACAGTACCTCAAGTTAAACTGACAACAGAAATGAATCAGCAGAGTGAAGTTCTTCCTGTTGGAGTTGACTTGCATGGGATGTCATCCAAGCTCACTTTACAAGAGCAGCTTGATGGAATGTGTAGCAAGGAACAAGACAAACACTGAGTGCCAACTAATTGGGCAATTTTATTTCTAGTAGATATTTTAACTCATACAACAATTCTGTCTTCCAAACGGGTTTATCTTAAGTTTCTATACCACTAGAGTTTGGGGGGGAGATAAAAACATGTGTTTATGAATGCGTTTACAAACTTTCCCCATTTGATGAATGAGGAACCTAAAGTTCAGAGAGAATAAAAGAGTTGTATAAAGTTGCTCAGCTAGTTATTACCTGAGTCAGAACTGAAACCAAGGCCTTCTGATGTAATTTTTATTGTTTTCTAATTCCTTGGGGCTCCTTTTGTAAAGCAGGTTTTTAATTTTTTACTACAATAAAATTTTTTCAGTCTTTTTGAGAAGTAAAGTATCCTGATTTTTATTTGCAAATAATATCCTATGACAAATTACTAGACCTAATTCAATTATCCAAACCAAGTTCTAACAGTACCATATGTTCCATGTAATACCATATGTTCTAAGTGTATTACTTGCAGTAATTTAATCCTCACAACCAGTGATTCAGGTGCTGTAACTATCTCCACTTTATGGCACTGCTGCTGTTGTTAGGTGCCATTGAGTCGATTCCAACTCATAGCAACCCAATGTACAACAGAACAAAACACTGCCCAGTCCCGTGCCATTCTCATAATCGTTTGAGCCCACTGTTGCAGCTACTGTGTGAGTCCATCTTGTCAATGGTCTTCCTCTTTTTCACTGACCCTATGACTTAGCAAGCATGATGTCCTTCTCCAGGAACTGGTCCCTCCTGATAATATATCCTAACTATGTGAGATGAAGTCTGGCCACCCTGGCTTCCAAGGAGCACTGTGGCTGTAATTCTTCCAAGACAAACTTGTTCATTCTTCCGGAAGTCCAAGGTATATTCAATATTCTTTGCCAACACCATAATTCAAAGGCATCAATTCTTCTTCCATCTTCCTTATTCATTATCCAGCTTTTACATACACTTGAGGTGACTGAAAATACTATGGCTTGGGTCAGGTCTACCTTAATCCTCAAAGTGACATCTTCGCTTTTTAACACTTTAAAGAGGTATTTTGCAGCAGATTTGCCCAATGCAATGCATCATTTGATGTCTTGACAGCTGCTTCCATGGGCATTGACTGTGGATCCACGTAAAATGAATATTATAGATAAGGAAATTGAGGCCCAGAGAAATTAGATAATTTGCTTAAGGCTGTACCGATTATAGGTGCTAGCCTAGACAGTTTAGCCTTGTATGTGGGCATAAAACAGTGTGTGTGGTATGTGTATATGTATGCATCTCCATATCTGTGTATATACACTTCTACATATTAATGTACTGAGCCTACATTTTGGATATTTAATGAGAACTGCAAATACTGACCAGTAATCACTGGCTAATCACTGAAGCAAGGTAAGTAACTTGGAACTAGGTTACGATGTATGTTAAAAGCTATACTAAAAATGTCTGGATTTCATTCTACAGGTTAGTAGGAACAAAATACTGTTTTTAAACAAAAAGTGACAGGAAGTCTTTAAAGATAACTCCAGTACCAATGTGAAGAATGGAATGAAGTGTGAAGAAATTGGAAACAACGAAAACATCTAGGTGTCTACTGCAATAGTCTAGGCAAGACCTAAAACCAAGGCAGTAGAAAAAGAACAGAGCAGATGAACTAAAGAGACACTATAATGTAGAAGCTGAAGAGACAATGCTCAGATTTCTGATTTGGCTAACGAGATGGCAATAGGTGCATTAACTAAACTAGCAAAACCCAAAGAGAAAGAGATGATGGGGGAAAATTAATGAAGTACATACTAGGCATTTTAATTTTAAAGTACTGGTGGAAAATATCAGAGCAAGTGTTCCACAACATTTGTCTGAGCTGATAAGACATGTCAAGGTTTGAGATGAAAATCTAGGTGTCTCTTGTTTCCAGAGAGATATCGAAACTATGATACAGAAGACATCTCCCAGGGAAAGTGTTACAGAGTAACAAGAAAAATCAGGCATAAAACCCCAAAAGACTAATTTCTGTAAAAAAAAAAGTGTTCTTTAAAGGTGGCAGAAAGTTCAGAAGAGATTCAGAAAATGATGGGGCCACAGATATGCAAAGTGGAAAGAAATTAATGAAGTCAGCAATCAAAAGTTTGCACATTTTCAGAGAGATGAACTAAAATGAAGAATTAACTTAGAAAATTAATTTACAGGTTACTGATGACCTTACAAAGAGATAATTTTCAACATAATAACAAGCACAGAAGCCCTTCTGCTCTGGTAAAATTAGCAGTGAATTCAAGGACAGCAAATGGAAATTCTAAACTCAAAACATTTAGATTTGACAGGAAACAAAGTAACAGAGTAGCTAGATGAGGATAAAGAGTTGGAAGAGAGTTTCTGTGCTTATTGTAGTATGTGAAACATGAGTTTATTTATTAACTAAGAAGAAGCTAGTGAGCAGGGAGAGTTTGAGAATTCAAAGCAGTGGCAGGAGCCAGCCGCAGAGGCCAGCGAGGCCCAGCAGCAGGGCAGAAGCCTCAGGCAGCATGGTGGTAGTCAGAGGCAGTAGTGACATGAACACAGCATCTGACCTGAACCACGGAGTGCCTGCCCAGCAATGTAAGAACCGGCATGAGTAATTGTTTCCTCTTTGAGAACCTGTTGTTATCGTTTATTGTTTGCGTTCTATAAATAATAATAATGGCTTTCACTTTGCCAACACTGTGTGTCTCCTGTGTCCAGCTTGATCACAGATGAACGCAGCACCCACAGAATGGCTGATACCAGTGGGCATAGGGTCTCCTTCCTAGCAGCTGTATGGCTGCCTGGAAGTATGAGGCACAGCCTGTCTTTATGTGCAAGGCAGACAGAGAGGCAACGCATACATGTCAATTTGGGGTGAAGTGAAGAAGCTGAGTTTGTGGGTACTGGTTTCAAGTTTCATTAAGATTATTTTTCTATTCACCTGGCCTGATTTTCTATGGACTACTCGTTTGCAAACTATGTGTTCAGGAATATAAAGTCTCTAAAACTTGCTTCAGTAATTTTCCCTAGGTTTTATTCTAAATTTCTAAATATTTAGAAGTATACTTAAAAGCTAATAAAACAACACATATAAGTGCTAACATGGCTTGTATAAGCAAGACCATCACATTAGATATCACTAACACATTCATTTGAATAACTTTTTTTTTCTCTGACATCTCTGTTTATTAGAAGAGAGTTCTGAGACTGTGAGAATTCTGTTTTAAAAGATAATATTTGTAATGACTTCAGTACTTGAACAAAAATTTTCTCATACTGGACAACCAAAGCAGAAAACAAAACCACAAGAAGAAAGGATACTGAGGCTTAAGTAAGACTGTGATCCATAAACATAACAAACTTTTGTGTTCTCCAAGCACTGTTGGTATTCTGTACAACTGATTTTAGAATAATAATTTGAGTTTATAAAAATTCTAATGATAAAACATTAATTTTATGTTTTCTATACTGAGGTTTCATGTATGTTTTTTAAAAAAAAAAAATTCCATTGATAAAAAATATTTGAAAATTACTGCTTTAGAATGTAAGTATTTATGGACCTTCAATAACATGTTGGACTTTTATATATGCACCTCTGTTTTCTTAATAAAATTGATATGAATTATACTCTTGGTAAAAGTATGAGCAGCTGGAGATATGGAAAGTAAATGAACAATGGAGTGCCTCACATTACTCTATAAGTTTCACATCTAGCTGGTAGATATCAAGGTGGTGAAGAGAATGAATGAGTGAAATGAGCAATGGAGAAAGATGGACCCCACCGAATATGAAGAAAATTACACCCAGAAGAAAACTACATATTATAAACCCAGCCCTTCTAGATATTTAGTCCAATTCATCCAAAGTTCAATATGGATAATTTAACTTCATGAAAATGAAACTTATGTATATATCTTTTTAAATTTTGCATTTCTTAGTAATCTTCATCTTCTCGATCTCAAGTCCCCCCTCCAAGGACTAAAAGCAAGATCATAGTCATAAAAAATAAAGTTGGGTATTCAGATTTCCCTGTGTCTGTATTATTTATAGGGTAAGTACTACTTTTCTTTTCAAATGATGATTTTATGCCACAAGAAACAATAGCCTCTAACACTTACTTTATAGCATAATGATCTTGACTATGATATAAAGCTTGATTATGATACTTTGATTATTTCAGCAAGCTGCTTTATAAATCCTTGCTAACCCTAAATGTGTATATCACAGAGCTTTCAAGAAGGAAAATTGTTTCTAATCCTGAGCAGAATAGATCAAAAAGTGGCAAAGCCAAAGTTTAAATACTGCTTTGCCTGATCCTTTTGTCTCTGGGTGGTGTACAGTTTTTGGTCGACTACTAACCTAAAGGTTGGCGTCTGAACTCAGCAGTGGCCAAGTGAGAAGGGCCTGGACCCGCTTCCGTAACGATTAGCCAAGAAAACCCTATGGAACAGTTCTACTCTGTAACACATGGGGTCACTGTGAGTTGGAATCCACTGGATGGCAATGGGTTTGGTTTTTTTTGGATGATTGTAGATTGTGTGCATGTGTGTTTGTTTGTGTCTGTAAATAATAGAGATAATCCAGGACAGCTGCCTTCTATTTGTGTGGAAGAATACTCTTGTCAACAGAATAATGATGGCTAACTTCCCACTAGGATCCCTGGTGGCACAGTGGTTAAAGCACTTGGCTGTTAACCAAAAGGTTGGTGGGTCGAACCCACTAGCCACTCTACAGGAGAAAGATGAGGCAGTCTGCTTCCGTAAAGATTTACAACCTTGGAAACCCTATGGTGTAGTTCTCCTCTGTCCTATAGGATCACTATGAGTCAGATTTTTCTTTTTTTTTGCTAACTTCCCACTGAGGGCAGTGACGGTTTTGTGGTAGAATTCTTGTCTTCCGTGTGAGAGACCCAGGTTTGATTACAGGCCGTACCTCAAGCACAGCCACCACTTGTCTGTCAGTGGAGACATGTGTTGCCAGATGCTGAACAGGTTTTTTAGCAGAGCTTCCAGACTATGAAAGACTACAGAGAAGGGCCTGGTGATCTACTTCCAAAAATCAGCCAATGAACACCCTATGGATCACAACGGTTCAATCCTGTTGTTCATGGGGTCCCCATGAGTGGGGGGTCGACTCAACAACAGCTAACAACAACTTTCCACTACCAAGCTCCTCTTACATAACACTGTCTCCCTGACCAAATATATCATACAAAACAGAACAAACCTAGGCTATCATTACTTCTCCCCAAATTCAAAGTTTAGCTCCAAATTGCCTTCAGTAGGGACTTTCAGAAATGCCTATGACATTCTATATTTATAACTTCTATGTCTAATGTTCTCTTGAGTTCATTAACTATGAATCTGACAAGCAAAAAGAGAAGAAAGATTAATCTTTGGTAAAGTAGCAAAGTCATTAAGAGAGATAAACAGTAAAGAATTTTTGGAGCCTTTGTATATAATACAGACTAGAAATGATTGACTTTCACTTGTCAGAAGAAATTTAGAACTCTACAGAAATGAAATCTTTGAAATGTATGAAAAATCAAGCATGTAATATATTTTGACATTACATATTCTTACAGATACATCGGTTTTCATGATTTTTTATTTTCTAAATAATGTGTTTTTTTATGCTTCAACTTGAAATAAGGGATTATCTCCTGGCTCCTAATTGAAGAAATGGAGTGTATTTTTCTCTTTGAATATAATTGCTCATAAAAATGCTTTGAATAATATCTATATATGCAAAATTATTAATATAACTTATTAGATTTCCATTCCATATTGACAGACATTTTGTGTTCTCTTTTTCATAAGAGTAAACTTCGTTCAAAACTGGACCCACCAACTTTTCGCAAAATGTGTTTCATTCACCCTCTTGCCCAAGCAAAATCCCCACTCAATGTCATCAAATGTCTTCCTTAAAACACCTTATTAGCTTCTTCCTCTCCCTCACAATGACCACTGCCTAAATTCAACCCTCTAGTATCACCATCCTCCACACTGTACTCCCAGTGTAACACCTCACACACAAAATTTTGTTGTGTCTTCCCATGGCCAACATCTCTTGGTCACTGTAATAATCTCTCACACTTCATGGGCATTTACTATATGCCTCACTATTTCTACTGCCTTATATGAATTCATTCAGTTAATACTCACCACTACTCTATGAGGCAGTTATTCCCATTTTGAAGATGAAGAAACTGAGGCATAGAAAAGTCTAGCAACTCCCCCAAGTTCACACAACTAATGATATGACACGGTTCGTACTGAAACCCAGGTAGTCTGACTTAGGCTTGATGCTCTAAACCTCTTCCATATGATGCCTTTCATAAGCATCCTGCAATCTACAAACTAAACAAATTTAATTGCATGAAGCTGTTGGTGTCCTACTCATACCCCTTGTACTTATTGCTTCAGTGAACACAGATGGACTTCTGACTGCCAGCATTTGTATTTCATTGCCTGAAGGCCTTCTTTGGCCCCTTGAGTCTGCTTTGCTGTGTGGTAGGCTGGAAGTGACCAGTGAACTAACACTGGCCACCAACCAATAACCAAAGGGATTTGGTATAAATACCCTAGTTGGTGTATGAATACCCTGGGATAACTCTTCGCCCTGTATTTTACACTAGCATTGAAGTTGCCCAGTGGGATAAAGGACAGTAAATGTTAACAAACCCTTATTTGTCCGCCTTCCTTTGTACCTCCCTTCCTCACTGTTCTGAGAGTATTTTCTGAGATCTCCTACAAAATAAACTAATCACACTTCCATCTTTTGCTCAAGTACCACTTCTGTGGGAACTCAAGCAAAGAGCATGGTAAAAAATTTGGCATCAGGATTCCTCTCTCTTCTCTCTCAAAGCCCTGGCATGTACCAACCCATTTAACCTCTTGAATTTACCACATTCTCTCAAATCTCCATGATCTTGCAAAATTCAATCTCTTTACTTGGAATTTGTTGCCGTTGTAAGGTACCCTCGAGTCGGTCCCGACTCTCAGTGACTCTGTGTACAACAGAATGAAAAACTGCATGGTCCTGCATCATCCTCACAAGTGTTGCTATGTTTGAGATGACTGGTGCAGCCACTGTATCAGTCCGTCTCATTGAGGGTTTTCCTCTTCTTCATTGACCCTCTACCACGTATGATGTCCTTCTCCAGGGACTGGTCCCTCCTGGTAATATGTCCAAAGTACATGAGATGAAGTCTCGCTGTCCTCACTTCTAGGGAGCATTCAGGCTGTATTGCTTCCAAGACAGCTTTGTTCATACTTCTGGCAGTCCATGGTATATTCAATATTCTTCACCAACACCACAATTCAAAGGCATCAATTCTTCTTCAGTCTTCCTTATTCATTGTCCAGCTTTTGCATGCATATGAGGTAAGTAAAAATACCATGGCTTGGGTCAGGCGCATCTTAGTCCTCAAAGTGACCAAACCCACTGCCATCCAGTCAATTCCGACTCATAGCAACCCCACAGATTCTCAATGCTGTAAATCTATACAGAAGCAGACTGCCATATCTATCCCCCATGGAGCCACTGGTGGTTTCAAACTGCCAACCTTCTAGTTGGCAGTCGATCAACTGAACCACTGCGCCACCAGGGCTCCTTCTCAAAGTGACATCTTTGCTTTTTAACACTTTAAAGAGATCTCTTATAGATTTGCCCAATGCAATACATCGTTTGATTTCCTGACTGCTGTTCCCATGGATGTTGATTGTAGATCCAAGTAAAGTGAAATCCTTGACACTTCAGTCTTTTCTCCATTTATCATGATGTTGCTTTTTGGTCCGGTTGTGAGGAATTCTGTTTTCTTTATGTTGAGGCGTAATCCATACTGAAGGCTGTAGTCCTTGATCTTCTTCAGTAAGTATTTCAAGTCTTCTTCACTTTCAGCAAGCAAGGTTGTGTCATCTGCATATCCCAGGTTGTTAATGAGTCTTCCTCCAATTCTGATGTCATGTTCTTCTTCATATAGTCCAGCCTCTTGGATTATTTGCTCAGCATACAGATTGAGTAATTATAGTGAAAGGAGACAATCCTGACACACACCTTTCCTGATATTAAGTCACACAGTATCCCCTTGTTCTGTTCAAACAACTGCCTCTTGGTCTAAGTACAGGTTCCTCATGAACACAATTAAGTGTTCTGGAATCCCCATTCTTCACAATGTTATCCATAATTTGTTATGATCCACAGAGTCGAATGCCTCTGCATAGTCAATAAAACACAGGTAAATATCTTTCTGGTATTCTCTGCTTTCAGCCAAAATCCACCTGACATCAGCAATGTCCCACGTCCTCTTCTGAATCAGGCTTCAACTTCTGGAAGTTCCCTGTCCATGTACTGCTGCAACCATTTTTGAATGATCTTCAGCAAAATTTTACTTTTGTGTGATATTAATGATATTGTTTGATAATTTCCACATTCTGTTGGATCACCTTTCTTTGGAATGGGCACAAATATGGATCTCTTCCAATCGGTTGGCCAGGTAACTGTCTTCCAAATGTCTTGGCATAGATGAATGAGCACTTCCAATGTCGCATCCGTTTGCTGAAACATCTCAATTGGCATTCCGTCAATTCCCGAAGCCTTGTTTTTCGCCAATGCCTTGAGTGCACCTTGCACTTCTTCCTTCAATACCACTGTTTCTTGATCGTGTGCTACCTCCCGAAATGGCTGAACGTCGACCAATCCTTTTTGATACACTGACTCTGTGTATTCCTTCCATCTTCTTTTGATGCTTCCTGTGTCGTTTATATATTGCCTATAGAATCCTTCAATACTGCAACTCGAGGCTTGAATTTTTTCTTCAGTTCTTTCAGCTGAGAAATGCCAAGCTGTTCTTCCCTTTTGGTTTTCTACCCTAGGTCTTTGCATATTTCATTATAATGGTCTTCCCTTTTTAGACGGAAATTCTCAATCTTCAGAGTCTCAATTTAAAGCTAAAACAAGACCTCCAGCATTAGGAAGTCTTCCTTGACTCCCAGGGAAATGTAGAGTGCATTTGCCTCTGCCAGTGTATTTTCTATCAGGTCACCAGGGTAACTGACTCTCTAATCATTTATAGGTAGATCTGCCTGTCTGCATTCCTCCTCAAGAATCTACAGACTGAGGGTTGGGAATGGATCATTACATGTCTATATTACTAACACAGAATAGGCACTTAGCAAGTATTTGTTGAAAGAATGAATGGATGACTCATTTTGTTGTAATCTCCAGGTATTTTGGTTTATAAAACAATCTTCTAAAAAATTTTTTTAATAAATATTTTATGGTTCATCATTTAAGGGCCAAAATGTTTTCTATGTTAAGCCCAATTTTATGATTAAAGCTTGAACTTAACTACAGATTTTTAGCTATATGTAAATATTTCAAAGCTATCTACTGTATTACAGGATCTGAGCAAAACAGGCTTGCAAGTAACTATATTATTTTAAACGAAATTTGGAAAAATTAAACAAATATGATTTTTATACTAATACAGTGAAATGGAAGTTTTAATAACTTGATAGGACTATATTCTATTATTGCTACAACTTTATTATAAAATATTTTGAATATTTTAATGAAATACAGAAAAAAGTTAAAACCATCTTTTAATCTTATAGTGCTAATAATATTCCCTAGGTCTGGTACTAAAATTTTTTTTAGCCAATTTATTTGAGACTGTTAATATTATCAGCTAAACTTGTGTTCAAATGAGTCTAAGTTGATTTATTACTTGAATGAATTTCATATGAAATCAAATGTCATTATGAAAGGTTTCTTTCCATGAATTTACTTTTTACACAGGCTAATGGTTAAGAGCTATGGCTGCTAACCAAAAGGTCGGCAGTTCGAATCCACCAACCGCTCCTTGCAAACCCTATGGGGCAGTTCTACTCTGCCCTATAGGGTTGCTATGAGTCAGAACAGACTCAACGGCAATGGGTTTGGTTTGGTTTAATGTAAATTTATACTTTTTATTTATAGGACAAATTGCTTTAGTTTTGGTTTGTTTGTTTGTTTGTTTCATCTATTCCAGTTTTCTATGCCTAGGTAGTTTTCCCCCTCCTACCTCTAAGAATGAAGTTCCAATAAAGAACTCAGGCAAAAAGAGACACTTTGGGCCAAAATGCCCCATGCAGCAAAAGAACCCAGTACTTTTTCTCCTGGATTAGCCTAACATTGTGTCACAGCTGATATTTTAAACATGATTCTGAGAATTGAGTTTAGTTCCCTCTGTGACACTAAATCATTCTCCCTCTTGAGCAGCTATTTGTGTGTCTGGCTTTTACATTTAACACTTTTCTTTTTCCCACGTTCCATTTGCGAAGAGAATTTTTAAGATGCATTCAAGTCCAGAGATTCAAAATTATGGTTCCCAAAGCAAGTGTGACTCAGCCAGGTTGTGAATTAAGGCAATAAGCAAATGCCTATGTTCAACTTTTATTTTTATTCATTTCAAAAACGTTATTCCCTGGGATGGCCTCCTGAGACAGACACCTCATAGTGATTTGCTTCAGCAAACTTCTTACCCATCTGGTGATCCCTAGAATGAAATTGGAACTGGCTCAAGAGACAGAAATCCAGTTAGCACAGAATAAGACAATTTCCTTCCTACCTCAGGCATATATTCCTTCCTTGGCTTGGGATGTTTTTACTACCCTCCAACCTCTACATACCTAAACCCTACTTGTCTTTCAGATCTCAACCACCCTTTCCCTGGCCAACAACCACCCCATTTTACATAAATTTGTAACATAAATACATGTCTTTCGCAGTACTTTTTATAATTGTTATTTAATAATAATGTATTTATTTGCATATTTTCTGCTTTCACCACTAAGATATTAATTCCACCAAGACAGAAACCTGCTGCATTAGCACCTAGTAGCTCCCACAGTGCCCTGCTCTTTATAGGTATTCAATATGAATAATCTCCTCTGGTTACCAACTTGTGCAGTCACTGTATTAATTGGTTTTGGAGAAGACTCTCCTCTGGGATTTGCTGGTACAACCCTGGTAATCCTTCTGTGCCAGCCAAGTGAGTTTTTCATTATCTTTTTATTTAAAGATACCACTTCCCTGTAGTTCTACCTCAACATCTTTTCCAAGTATATTTGTACTGATGTCCTAAAAAAACCAAAAAAGGTTAGCATGGCTCCATACTGACTCACTGTGGGCTCCTCAAACAGAGGGTCTACTTTATATTCCCAATACTTGAAAGGGTGCTCACCCCTTTAAAGAGTGCCCAATAAATGTTTAGGAGTCTCTGGGTGGTGCAAATGGTTAATGCTCTCCACTGCTAACTAAAAGGTTGGTGGTTCGAGGCCACTCAGAGGTGCCTTGGAAGAAACGGCTGGCAATCTACTTCTGAAAAATCAGCCACTGAAAACTCTATGGAGCACAGTTCTACTCTGACACACTTGGGGGAGCCACAGCAAGTGGTTCAATAAGTGTTTATTAAATGAAGCGATAAACAAACGAATGAGAACTATGTGTTAAGAGTACTTCATGGTGTTGACTGACATGTTATAAACTTATACTTTTTATCAAATGATGGCTAAAGGAACAAACCATGTACACATTTTATCCTGCATACCCATCCCAAACCATTCAGTTCAGGTAACATGACATATTCTTCTCCATTGGTGTAACATGGTGCAACATTTTGATCTTCCCATAATGCTAAAAACTCTGCCCTTTTCAAAAAGTCTCTGAAGAATACCTTTTAGAAGTGAATGGCATCTAATTTTTAACCTAATGGGCCTCATGTGGCAAACCAACTGGTATTGACTCTTATTGAAGGTTTACTGAATACCATTTGAGTCTTAGACTCTGTGTTAAACACTGCACATCCAGAACTGTAAAGAGTGGTTGCTCATCTCCAGGAATTTATGATGAGAAAACATACCTTGCTAAAACGAGTGGAAGTGATTCCTCTTGGAATCACTTTGTAGGAGTTGGATTTAATTACAATTTGAAAGATTCGGACGGAGGGCACGCCAATCAAAGGAAGAAGCATGAGTAAAGCGATAGGGATTAGAATTCACATGCTATTTAGGCAGAAGGCAGCCATGGGCAAAACACTAAAGATTAGGCTACACTGGTCACAGTAGAGGATTGGAGTAGGGGAGTTATGAGTGGTGAAGGTGAAGCATTAAAGGTGATCAGATACTGGATAGCCTTGAATGACTAGTTATGAAGCTTGGACTTGATATTATGAGTAAATAAAGCCATTCAATGTTTTGCACATGAGGCGAACAGTTTCCCACCTGTTCCCCTCCTCTAGCATATCTGATATACTAGCTAACCTCCGTCTAACTAGTCTCCATTGCTGATATAAATGTGGAGGAACTAATCTCAAATCCACTGGCACATCTCAAGACAATATGCTTGATAGACAGTCTCAACTCACCACTACTGATCTCATCTATTGATAAACCTTATAATCACAATAATATTTCTTCCCATCGCTAAATATTATAGGTGGTAGGGGTATATTTATAATGAGAAGAAAATAAGAAAATGATGGGGCATTTCAATTCAAAACATCCTGCATAATAATGTCTTCCTGTGTCTCCAGCATCACTGTGTGAGGAAATTAAGAACTGAAACCATCATTGAGAATTGCACTTGACCTGAAATATCATTTTCTGACAAGTATCATGAAATCCAAATTCCTCTTTTAGTAGTCAAAACCTAAGACTTAAGAAAGGAATTTTATCTTTACCGATTCTTTGAACGATTATGATAGCTTTCATAATTATAGCCTGAGATAACACCAGCCTATCTGCAGACAAGATGAGATGAAATACCTTGACATCAGTTACAGAAACATCACATCATTCCATTAGGAGCATTTAGATTGCCATAGCACCATCTGGATATCTCTTTGTTAAGGAGTCTTTTTTCATGGATTAATGTACTTCATCATACATTTATTCATGGGTGAAGAGTTAGTTCATGAAAACAATGCATCAATAACTTGCTGCTCTTTATTTGCAACCAAATATCATGCCTCCTTCTTCAATGCTAGAGAGATTCTTAAACCTAATCTTATGAGTTTAAATTTCCAACTCTGAGATGATATTTATGCACAGTACAATTTCACTTTTTTTTTTTAATGAACATTTTTTGCCAACCACGGTAGGGAGAAGAATGGGATTTTAGCTTCAAAGGAACAGAAAAAAAGTTCCATCTGCCAATAAAAAGTGTGTCTGAGGTGAATAGTATTCATCAGAAGACGCATCTACAAAGAAGCGCTCAATTAAAAGAAACCAAGCAGCTTCAGTGAATATAGAGTAATATCCTTTTCAAATCTGGGCTCCTGATCTAGTACCCTTAAAGGTTTATTTGCATTTTAATTGCTTGAAAAACAGTAGGATATTAGTGAAATTCCTCAGAAGGCAAATAGTGAAAAGACTTCATTTAAGGCCTCTAGTTAGTGATTCTTACTGCAGTACCACACAACTGTTTTCTTTAATAAGCTGTGTTTAGAAGGCAGTCTCAATTTGTAATTCTGTGGCATGTGCAATGTTATTAAAGGTGCTGTTTACCATGGCTTTAGAATGCTGGAGATAAAGGCCATGCTCTCCTTTCTTTATAATGGACACAAAGGGCTATAATTACATAATCATGCATAGAGATAGCGCTTATAACTTCCTGAATTAATAACTCTTTACCTCCATATGTCTGCACACTTGAAAATGTATATCACACAGAAAGTGAGCAATATTTCATTAGTTGAAAAAAAATTTTTTCTACTTGTAGTATCCAAGTTATTGTCAAGGACTCTTTTTACAGCAATAGATTTTTGTTCTAACCTACACCCTTACTTAGGCCCCCCACAATGCTGGGATAGCATTTTGATGTTCTGTTTGTATCTGTTCAGACGCTTTGGTGTATGCGCTTAAATGTCTGAAATGTCAACAACTGCAGCATCTAACATCTGGGAACTCTTTACTTCCACTTCAAAAATCAGTACGATGCTCAGGCAAAAATAATTCACAAAGCACTCTTTCTGTAGATTAATATCATAAATACTAAATTGGGCAAAAAAGATAAGTTTGTGAAAAAACTAATTATGTGGGAAAATGAAGTGTGAAGGGGTTTATGTGTGACAAATTTTATTGTTTTAATAATTTTCCTGATGGAGTGTCCCACTGCCCTTCTTATTTGCTGAGTTATCATCAGATTGCTGTAATGAATAATTTATTGACATTTTTTCCCTCTCAATATGTGGATGAAAGTATCAAGTGCAATAAGCGGATTTGGACAGCAGTGATACCAGGCAGTCATGCATATTAGCCTTTGTCTACAGGCTCAGAGATCACATGTGTGTAGGAACGCGTGCATGTAAATATGTATATTCACATCCATATCCGTTGAAAGCTGAGGTAAATTAAAAACCAAATGCAAAAATACAAAGAGGAAGGTAGTTAGTTTTGTCCTACTACTGCTCCTTATTGAAATCAAAATATCATTATCTCTGTACTAAAATGTTAATTATCAGCTAATGAAAAAAAAAAAATTTGATGTTGAACACTTGCTATGAGGCAGCCACTGACTTAAGGACTTTGCACCCATTAGCTAATTTAATCTTTACAACTAAACTATAAGGTAGGTACTATTATTATGTTCCCCATTTCATACCCAGGAAAACGGAGATACAGACATCTGACATGATTTTCTCAAAACTGCAGGGCAAATAATTGGCAGAGCCAGGATTTGAACACTGGCAGTTGTGTCAAGCCCTCTTTCTTAATCACTGTTTTATGCGGCATCCTGGTGGGAAGCATGCTTGAAATCTAAAAAATCTGGAGAAAGCAGTGAAATTTGGGTAAAAATATGAATATTTACGTACTTTAATTTGCACCTAGAAATTTAACACTTGGTTTTCTACACGTTTGCAGTGTTCCTTTATTAATTGTCTCATACGTTTTAATATTAATCCCCATGAATAGTCTTCAGGCTCCTTGAGAGCTTTGTTGTACTTCTTTGGAACGCCGCTAAACAGAGAATGTAACATCATATATACATCAACTTCTCAATTTATGACCTATTATTTGATAAAAAATTTTAATATCTTTGAACCTCCTCCTCATCACTCTGTCAGCTACATTTTGTTTCTGAGTAGTCAGCATTAGAAGATGTATTAGGATTTGAGTTTTTGGCCCTTTCACTCAAAGTATAAACTCCCTCCATAATGTTCCTGAAAATGGATCATGTACTGTCTGCAAGAACTTCTCCACTGACAGGGAAACGTGGAACCCTGCCCAAATCTGACATCAAGTATCTTAAGAAGAGAGGTTCTGTTAGGTTGCTTGTTTGTTTTCACACCCATTACTTACCCTTCCCCTGCTCTGTTCTGCACTGCACGGCTGACCCTCCAACTACGCTTCTATCCTTCCTTCCTCCCTGGCTTTGGGCTAGCCTCACTAGTAAGAAACTGGCAGGAGACTGGAGGGTGGAAAGAAGCCTGGTAATTGGGGGTCATATATTCCAGAAGTATGGTGCTGTGGTTTAAGAGCTCGGCTGCTAGCCAAAAGGCTGGCAGTTTGAATCCACCAGCGGCTCCCTGGAAACCCAATGAGGTAGTCTGCTGTCCCATAGGATCGCTATGAGTCGGAATAGACTCTGACAGTAACAGGTTTTCTTTTTTAAAAAATTATTATTCCAGAAGTGGCCTCACTATGGTTATACCACCTTTCTCCAGATCACGCCAGCTTCTGAGATGTGGTAAAACCTCCTCCTCCCTGTGCCCCAAGAACCCCGGAGGTGGCAGCACAGTCGACCCTCAGTATCCACGTCCGCGGATTCAACCAACCGCGATCTGTAGGGCAAAGGGGAGGGCGACACAAGGCAAGACAGGGTTCTGCCGGAGCAAAACTGTGTGGCTGGGAAGGAAACAGCTCCCGGGGGACCGAGGCAGCCGCACCCTGACACAAAGTGGACAAGTGAGGACACCAGGAATGGGGTCGCGAACTTACACTCGGTGCTTCTTGGCCTGACTGAGGATCTGGCGAGCACATTTGCGGCAGAGGCCTCGGTCTGTAAGGAGAGAGCAGAGTTGCAGGGCCCAGGACCCAGGATTCCGCACCGTGTGTGTACAGTCGTCCAGAGTCACCCACGACCTCCTCCCTGAGGACCCCTGGCTCCGTGCGCCCGGCGAGGAGACCGGATGCGGCTGTCCTTCAAAGTGCCTGATTTCCTCCGGCGCCTCACGTCCGCCCTGACTTGGTCCGCCATCACTATTCCACTTCAAAGCCAAGGCTGTTCCTTCCTTCGTAATAACGCGGATTGGAGCCACCTGCAGCAATAGCCAATTCTGAGGCAGGGGTGAGGTGAGCAGCAAGAGGTTTATTATATATCGATGTATAGGAGACAGAGGAGAATAGATTCCTCCAAAAAACCCATCTCCCCCACTGGAGATCGGCTGAAGGCTTTTATAGGGACAGGATTATGGGTGTTAGAAGTTTGTGTTAGTTTCCCTTGAGGTGGTCATGTTTCAGATGAGTTAATCTTCTACTGGTATTCTTGGGGGTTATCTGGTGACATCCTTGGGGATTATCTGGCGACATTCCTGGTTTTTCTTGTCACAAGATGGGTGCTTTGTTTGGTTTTCATCCTTAGATCATTATCACTTGTTTTCTACTCTCCAAAGAGGAACATGGGTTAATCTTAAACCTTTTGTAGAAACTAGAGAAACAAGATCATGAGACAATGTGGCGGTTAGCAATGGGGAGTAAATAATAGTGTACCAGGCCTGTGTAGCCTGTTCCAATCCCCCCTTTTATTGGAAGTTTCTCAATCTTGGGAAACAGGGTGTTGCTTCTTTTCTGGCTACTTCCTGCTGGTTAGGGGCGTCTCTGGGGTGAGAAACCTCCCAGTACCCACTAGGGGCCATATGTGGGGTTGGTGGGGGGGGTGAGTTAGAGTGGAAATTGGCTGCATCTTGGTGAATTAGATGATGTTAGTCCTCAGAGCTTGAAAGATGGGGCGTCTCAATTTACCAGGGTAAATATTTTTCTAGCCTTAGGAGTATTTGTAGTTCTTTTTGTTACTATTCTCATAAAACAGGGAACACAAGAACAAACTAGAATAATCACTATTCTTAAGGTTCCTCTTTCGGGCTCTTCTATGGCCCACTTAACTGGACCTACTGGAGTTAGGATTGAGACTACACACGGGAGGGTCAGAGTGTCCCCAGCTTGCAGGGTCAGTGTCCCCTTTGCCTGTAGGATCACCGGCACTTTTTCTGTCCAGGTCTCCTGGAAACATAGAAAGATAGAGGGAAATAAGGTCAAAATCATTGTACTGTAAGCTTCTTGAACTTGTACTTCAGGCCTTGAATTGGAGTAGAAGAGTATGGTAGCTCTTTGTTTTCTGCTTCTTTCTCTTCTTCTGGCGAGGCTGCTCTTACTCTGGAGTGATGCACCCACATAGCTACTCTTGTTAATTGCAGAGTGTGGGTGGTCAGGAGAACTTCCAAAGGTCCCTCCCACTGCGGGGCCAGTTGATCTTCCTGGGCGTTGAGTCTTCCAGGTTTTCAACAGGACCTGATCTCCGATCTCTGGGTTGGAACCTGTGGAGGGGAGTGCCAGAAGGAAAAGACAAACATGAAGAAGCATACTGATTAACAGTGTTTATGACAGTTGTCAGAGAACAGACCCAGTCTCTTTTCTACCTCTGTCATCACCGAAGTGGGGAAAATCGACTTTTTCAGGAATCGTCTCCCATATATTAATTAGTAAGGGCTCAATTTGAGCCCACTTGGAGGGGCTACCTGGATTCTGAGCAGGGCAATGGGGAGAACTTGTATCTAAGTGGAGCTTGTCTCCTGGCAAAGTTTCACCAAGGACTTTTGCAGAGTATGGTTCATCTTTTTGGTCTCTCCAGTTGATTGTGGGCTCCAGGCTGAGTGTACCTTCCAATTTATATCTAAAACCTTACTGACTTCTTGGGTGACTGTTGCCCTCTGTACTGAGATCGGAAGATCAAAACAGGGTATGATTTCGTTGGGTAACACCTTGGTCACTTCTTGGGCTACTTCGGTTTGACAAAGGAAAGCCTCCACCCACCCTGAGTAGGTGTCCACAAAAATGAGCAGATATTTAAAATTTCCAGATATCCAGGGCATTATACCACTGCCACCTGAAGGGGATCATTGCTTGCCTTCAGGAGTTCTAGGATTTCTGGTACATGTTTTATTTCTTTGTTGGCAGATTCAGAAGTCCCCTTTTTTCTACAAGGCACCGTGTGAGTGAAGGACCAGATGGGCATATTTATTATCAGTATACACATTTATGCATCTTCTTATTCCTAGTCGAAGGGCCCGCCTGAGTGAGGCCTGTGAGTTCAGCCTTTTGAGCTGAACTGCCAGCAGGAACTGGAGCTGCCTCTAAGACCTCAGTTCATGTCATCACCGCATATCCTGCTGTCTTAGTCATCTAGTGCTGCTCTAACAGAAATACCACAAGTGGATGGCTGTAACAAAGAGAAGTTTATTTTCTCATAGTCCAGTAGGCCACAAGTCCAAGTTCAGGGCATCAGCTCCAGAAGAAAGCTCTCTTTCTCTGTCGGCTCTGTAGTAAGGTCCTTGAGATGCATCAATCTTCCCTTGGTCTGGGAGCACCTCAGCGCAAGAACCTCTGGTCCAAAGGACGCACTGTGCTCCCGGCACTGCCTTCTTGGTGGTGTGAGGTTCCTATGTGTCTCTGCTCGCTTCTCTCTTTTATATCTCAAAAGAGATTGCATTAAGACACTAATCTTGTCGACCTCATCAGTATAACCTCATCACAGTGATAAAATTTACAACACATAAGGAAATCACATCAGATAGCACAGTCATACAATACTGGGAATCATGACCCAGCCAAGCTGACAGGTATTTTTCGGGGGCAACTCAATCCATGACACCTGCCTTGTGGCATCCTTCATATAGAAAGCTACTGCCATTTATATACATTTCTATTCTGGGTCAGTCAAGGGAACACCTGAGAGATCTGGTCTGTAAAATCATAGCTCAAGTTTCAAACACTTCTCTGGTTATGATACTGACAACTTTGGGAAGTTTACCAACAGAACTTCTAATGCAAGAGTTACAATATCTAAACCCATTAGATACTTTAGGAGAAAGGAAAATGATTTCTTCTATCTAGAAAGTTGGACCTTAAAACATCAGCAATATTCTCACACAAAACCCATAGTTTCCTTTCCTTTACTCAGTCTTACGTAGTTAATTTCCGTTTCACGTGATTCTGGATCAGTTGCAGTCTGAACTCATCAGCTTCTGCATTAGCGTTCGGAAATTTTGATTGAGTCTAGTCACAGTCCTTTTAGCAAGTCTGACATAGTCCATCTTTTTATTGAGATATTTTGGTCAAATGTTTTCAGCAAATCAGCAAAGTAAAAACTTATCTGCGGATGACAACACTTAATATGGCCATGATTAACTTATAAAAATAATAATCTTAATAGTGAAAGACCTGATAGGAGTTAATTACAAGTGCAACATAAAGGCCAAATAAAACCAGTTTTAAAAAAAAAAAAAACTTCAGATAAAAATATTTCTAAATATAACCATTAACCGTATTCAAAGAGCTTCAGATGTAATGCATAATAATTTTGAGACAAAATACTGTATTGGGATATACCAAGAATATACCAAGATTATCAAATCTCTAAATACGTGAATTGTAATAAAAAAAAAAACTTCATAGGTAAATGATGTGAATTCTCTAATCAAACCATTGGCTTTGATGATGCTAAATTCAAAAAGATAAAGTTGCAACCAAGTTAGCAAGAAATAATAATATTACTGGTCACTGTGAAACAATACTTGAATTATTTAACCAAAGATCTTAAAGTAAAAACCTTAGCTTTCTTTTCTAAAAGCCACGCGGCTTAGTATTCAGACTCAGGAATCTTATTCTAATGAGAGGCCAAACCTTCATCTTCCAGGCAGATTACACAGAGAATAAATTAACCCTTTAACTCAAATCAAAAGAAAATTTTGTTATTTTAACAGCGAGAAACCCAATTCTTTGTTTTATATGCTGCTTAACATTAAAACTCCTAAAAATCTCATAAATTAAACTATTAAACTTTAGTCAGATAAAACTTGACCATATCAAATAAACTTTTTCAATAAAACTCTTAAACGTTGTCTTTGTTGTATACCTCTTATAGTGCATCCCTTTAAATGGCAAAAATGAACACTCATTAGCAGACATAAATATCTATATATATATATTTGCCTATCCTTTCTCTTGTGGCATAGAAAGCCAAAGTATATAAGCTTAAATTATAACAAATATCTGTTAACTCAATTTCACATCAGTAAGTTACCTAAAATGTATTGGGAATTATTTTAAGCCTGTATACCATAAAACATAACTGTTGTTGAAAGAAGGTCTGTTTAAACATTCCAAGTTTTTATTCAACTTTTACTATTTCTTATATTTTAACCAACCTAACATTTAGCCCTTAACAATTTTATTAACTGGCTTTGGAAATCACAAAGTCTGTGTTTAACTGACCAATTCATTGATATGGATATAACTTTAAGTGTCTGGCTAGGAGTGGAAACATTTTTCCAGGCCACTTCAGGTGTGTCTCATTATGATCTCTATTGTTTGACTTGTTTGGGTTCCCCTATAATAGAGAGAACTTGTTTACAGTTCTATTTTCAGGATCCCTTCAATTTCTGATAAGTATAGCAAAGCAGCAATTTTCCTTATCTTTTGTCTTAGAAGAGTCTCCACCTAGCTGGAAACGGTCTTTCAAAAGCTTCCCTCGAGCTAAGACATTTACATATGTTTAAGTTGATGGAGGCATTTTGAAA
>NW_004443941.1:10726623-10773134 GCF_000243295.1 Trichechus manatus latirostris | reverse complement strand
GGAGACAGAAAAGACCACATAAACTCAGCAGACAATACCACAAAAAAAAAAAAAAAATAGAATATGTGGATCTTAGTTTCTTAAAGTGTACATAGCGATTTTTTTGGTAAGATTGACTCAATTCAATGGAAAAAACAGGTTCTAGAAGAAACTTACTAACTTGCCAGAGCCTCAGATGGAGGAATATTAGACCTCTTGACAAAACCTGAGCATCAAGCAAAGTTCCCTAAAGGAAAAAAATGGACAACACAAATGAAAGCTCATTTTCCCAAAGTGGACACTGAAATTCTAAGTTACTTCTAGTATACTCAGTTTATAGTGTCTTTAAATATGAATCCCAAACCAGTGAATCAGTAGTAGGGGGGAAATCCAGGCTCATTTATCAAAGATGTTAAGTGATAAGGTTCAAGCTTTTGGTTTCCTTCTTTCTGAAGCTTTCTCTTAACAGCTGAATCAGGGCGCGCAAGTAGATGGTATAATACTAGTTACACACAGACAATGACAGGACAAACGCAGAACCACAGTAAACGAATGGACAGGACAGACACGAAACCACAGTAAACGAGTAAATCCCGCAAGCTGACGGAGGTGCTTTCGACCCCTTCAACCACTAAGATGGCTCTGCCTGCCGACAGAGGTGCTCTTAGAGAAATCTCAAGCTCCCAGACACACTTACGAGCATTCACACACCAGAACCAGAACTCTAGAGTCACCAGGAGTCCCTACTTGCGAGCCTACTCACGGGGACGGTCATCTGGGGGTGCCTGTCACCCCAGAAACCAAGGGCTCAGGTCCTGCTCGGGAAACCTCAGGCCTGCCCTGTCTGCCCTGGCCCAGAGCGCAACAGGGAGAGAAGTCACGGACTCACCTTGGGATCCCTCATATGCAGGTCTTGCTTTTCTTTCACCCACCTCTTCTGGCGCAGTTGAGGACCGGCGGTGCTGTGACAGATGTAGGTCTGGCCGATAGGCTCCCCCAGAGGCAAATGAAACCTCTCACAGCCGCTTGTCCCGAGAGCTGTCGATCAGCCCCAGGCCCTGCCCCAGGGCTGCTGCGTCTCAAGTGGCTGGAGTTCCCAGTATGGGCCACCAAATTTGTTACCTCAATAATGCAGATTGGAGCCACCGCAATAGCAAATTCTGAGACGGGGTGAGGTGAGCAGCAAGAGGTTTATTATGTATCGATATATAGGAGACAGGGGAATAGATTCCTCAAAAAAACCCATCTTCCCCACTGGAGATCGGCTGAAGGCTTTTATAGGGACAGGATTATGGGTGTTAGAAGTTTGTGTTAGTTTCCCCTTGAGGTGGTCATGTTTCAGATGAGTTAATCTTCTACTGGTATTCTTAGGGGTTATCTGGTGACATCCTTGGGGGTTATCTGGTGATATCCTGTTTTTTCTTGTCACAAGATGGGGGCTTTGTTTGGTTTTCATCCTTAGATCATTATCACTTGTTTTCTACCCACCAAGGAGGAAATCGGTTAATCTTAAACCTTTTGTAGAACCTAGAGAAACAAGATCATGAGACAATGTGGTGGTTAGCAATGGGGAGTAAATAATAGTGAACCAGACCTGGGTAGCCTCTTCCACTATGTTAAAAAAAAAAAAAACAAAAACAAAAACAAAAAAACGCCATTTTATATAAGGGAGTTGAGCATCCGCTGAGTTTGGGATGGGGTGGAGGCAGGGGGGCCCTGGAACCAGTATCTCTGTAAGGAGGACTGTAGTCTTCTTTTCCTAATCTCTGGGTTGCTTCACCATCTCTTATTTGACATTTTAGCTCTTCCATCACATGTGTAATTAATTGCCTCCATTTAATTCCTGTTGTTTAAAACACCTTCCGTGGTTTCATTTTCCTTATTGGACTCAGATTGATGCAAGACCTGTTGTAGATTCATAGAATTTTGTAATTCAGCAAAGTTTGTGTCATGCAAATGTGGTTCTACTATCAACTCCAGATATTCTCTATTTTCTACTTGATTTAGTTCTCTATATAGCGACAAAGCTTCATTCTTCTGCAACTAGGTAATGCGTGTTTGCTGGCGAATTACTTCCACCCTGCAACTGCTGTCGAACGCTGTTCACCAGCTACCTTATGTTGCAAAAAGAAAGAGTTGTAAAAAGTAAGCACATCCAAGAGAGTTACATGGTTCCTATTTGTTTGCCACAAGTATGTGTTTGACGGAAAAAGAAGAAGAAAGGATCGTCAAGAAATAGAAGTTTTCAGGGTAATTCTGTTTAAAAAAAAAAAAAAAAAGTCCTCCGGAGGACATGCTTTATCTTTTTGCATTATTCTGAAATTGTCATTCATTGAAAAATAAAAGATAGTTTTTTCAAGTGGCGCAACTCAAAGGCAGTAGAGAGTGACTCTTCCTTTCAAAAGCTGGACTGAGAGGGCTACATACTGCTGTAATCCATCAGAATGTTGTGGGGGAAATGTGCATTGTAAGGTGTAAATACTCTTGGTGTTACTTATTTATAATTCACCTCCAGGTTCCTAGTATGATATCTGCCCTAATAATTTCTGATATAAACCAAAAAACGTTGCCTTCCGGTCTATTCCAACTCATAGCAATTCTATAGGACAGAGTACAGATGCCCCATAGGGTTTCCCAGGGTTCAAACTGCCGACCTTTTGGTTAGCAGCCGAGCTCTTAAGCACTGCGCATATAGAATAATTTAAATGCAGAGATTTTCTTCCCCAACTAAATGGAGAAAAGATGGAATGTTATCTTCCCATGTTTTATTCAACTCTGACCCCCTTACTGTACCTAGCAGTTTTCAGATAGTAGGTTCTGAATGATAAAAGGCTAAAAATGGAAGCTCTGTTGTGTTCTTTCCTGGAAATAGCAAACAAGTCTTAACCCAATAGTAAAAGATATTTTTGAATACTTTTTATACACATTGTTCTCAATGTTATGAGCTACTGGAACTCAATATGCAACAAATACCCTATACTTCACAGTTGGGAAGATCGAATTAAGGAAATTTAAAACATATGTATATATACGTGTGTGTGTTGCATGTATGTATGTATATATATGTGCTAAATTTTGTAGTTCTATTAGGTGTAATGAGGGAAAAAAATGAAAAACTCGTCTGAATTTGAACAACTCAAATCAGCAAAGATTTAGTAAGTGCTTGCCTTTTTGCACTACAGTGGCCTGACATTCATTACGTTTTAGAAGGAAAAAAAGTGACACTTGAACTAGACCATAAAAATGGATCAGGTAAGAAAGAGTAAGGAGTTAGCAAAGAACATTACAGACATAAGCACAGCGCGACCAAGAAATGACTATTCACCCTTTCCCCAAAGGTTTTCATTTTTTTTAAGTGCTTTAAAGAAATCTTTGAGTGATAGAGAAGACAAATACAGAATGTATTCCATTAAGCCTCATTAATGTCCCTTTGTTTGATAAACTCCAAATTAGTAACCAAAAAATTACCACATGGATTGCATATTGTATGAAGTGTTGAGAATTCCATTTGCCTTTCACTTGTAACTCCTTTTTGTCGCCTGTGTTTGTTTTTGCCTTCACAAAATGTAAACCAAACTAAAATTTTTTGAGTATGTGTTTCTCACGTGGTCAGATTAAATCATGTTGGTTCTCTTACAATCTGGAAATGACGAGGGTAGCCTTGCAACGCTGGTTAGGCTGCCAAACAAAACCGAACATTAGGCATTAAGATAGTCGCATGTCCAAGACTCTCTTCTAGACTCTTCTCGGCTCCCCAGGCTTACCTTGCTGCAACTAGTAAACCACTGGGGTCTTATTTTGATTTAATTTATTCATTTAATGAACTTTAGATTTTGGAATAATTTTAAATTTATAGAAAAGTTGCAAAAATACAACAGAGAGTTCCCACTTCCCCATTGGTAATATCACAGTGCGTTTGTCAAAATTCAGAAACTGACACTGGCACATTATGATGAACTCCGGATTTTAT
Organism: Trichechus manatus latirostris; assembly: GCF_000243295.1. Classification (NCBI taxonomy): domain Eukaryota; kingdom Metazoa; phylum Chordata; class Mammalia; order Sirenia; family Trichechidae; genus Trichechus; species Trichechus manatus. The sequence goes on along the minus strand of NW_004443941.1, from coordinate 10,769,185 downwards.
TTGGATTTCACCAGTTTTTCCATTAAAGTCCTATTACTGTCCCAGAATGTAACCTAGGATGCCACACTGCATTTAGTTGTAATGTATTCTTAGTTTCTTCCGGTCTGTGACAATTTCTCAGTCATTTCTTGTTTTTTATGACCTTAATTCTTTAGGAAAACTAGCCAGGTGTCCTGTGGAATGAGCTCTAATCTAGGTTTGGCTATTGTGTTTTTTGTTTGTTTTGTTTTTAGACTGAGGTTACAGGTTTTGGGAGAGAGTGTAACAGATTTGAAGTGCCATTCTCATGACATCATAGAAGGAGTACATGATGTTCACATGACATCACTAGTGATGTTAGCCTTCATCACTTGGTTAAGGTGGTGTTTGCCAGGTTTCTCCACCATGAAGTCACTCTTCTTTTCTTTCTTTACTCTGTTAATTAGAACTGAGCATCTCACCAGTTCCAGCCTACCCTAAGGATGGGAGAGGGAGTGCCTGTCTGTAGTGGGGAGTATCTACACATATTATTTGAAATTCTTCTATAAGAAACATTGGTTTATTCTCCCCCATTTATTTATTTATTTGATAATTTATTTTTGTCAATGTGGACTCATTTATATTTATTTTATACTTTGGGTTGTAATCCAGTGTTATGGTATTTGCAATCTTGCTCAGATTGTTCCACCCTTAACCACTGAAGCTTTTCATATTGTTTCTTGTTTTCCTTTGACATAGCCGTATCCTTTTGTTTTATTTTTTTGTTTGTTTGTTTTAACACTTCCTTACTTTCTGATATCACAAGATGTTCCAGGTTCATCTTGTATTTTCCCTGCCCTGGTCCCAGAACCACCATTTCTCCAGGACTCCCTGGTAAATTTTATTAGAGGATGGTATTTAGAAAGCCAGATCTGGGAGCTGGGTCATTCCTCCTGGGGTTTCCTTACTTCTGTGACTCTCAATACACAGAACTGTGTAATATAGGAGCCCTGGTTGTGCAATGGTTAAGCGCTTGACTGCTAACCAAAAGGTTAGTGGTCCAAACCTACCCAGGGCTCCTCAGGAGAAAGACATGGTGATCTGCTCCTGTAAAGATGACAGCCTAGAAAACCCTCTGGGGAAGTTCTGCTCTGCCACATGGGATTGCTATGCGTTGAAACGTACTTACGCATGTATACCCACATCTATAATTGTTTCTGTATCTATCCTTCTGTATGCATATTAAGCTAAATAGATCATACCGTTGTGTCCGTCCATAATTCAGTACCACAGAGTTCATTCTAGCCTGGCATTCTTGTTTATCTGTAACCTTCCTCTCCCACAGTGAAAAACCTGGTTCCCAGCATCTGCCACCATTTACTTATTTGCTCACTCCCAGTATACGTGTATAGTGTTTCGAGAATTGTTAACCTGTACTCTGAGAAACAACTTTACTAACTAGAGTACAGTGTTCATGTTCAGTTCCTTTTGTCTATTGCCAATGTTTTATACTTTCTAGTGAAAACATCTTTTTCCAAAGTTACTTTGGCCATTTCCTTTTTTTTTAAAACTTTGTATACATTAAAGTTCACTCTTTTCAGTATACAGTTCTATAGGTTAGAGTCAGGTATCCATCACTCCAGTACCAGACCGTTCTTTCACTCTAAAAGTTTCCCTGTGTGTCCCCTTTCTATTGACTTCACCTATTTTAAATAATCATTGTCAGAAAACATCCAGTGAGTGTCGAGATAGCCACACATCTTTAGCTTTATAATGCCAATCTAAAATTTCATCCTCCAGGTCTCCATCACCTGTAAAAAAAAAGTAAACTTCTGAATATGATATGTAAGATTCCTTGTGATCTGGTTTTTCACTTGTTCGTTCTCATCTAGTTTCTGCCACACAGCACAACTCATCTTCTTTGAATAGGGAAGTCAGTCACTCTTTTCTTAGTATTCACATAGCACCTGGAACATACTTCTAGTATTTACTACACTGAACTCAACCAGTGTCGTGGATTGAATTATGTCCTCAAAAAATATCTGTCAACTTTGGCTAGGCCATGATTCCCAGTATAGTGTGATTGTCCACTGTTTTGTCACCTGATGTGATGTTCCTATGTGTTGTAAATCCTGTCTCTATGATGTTAATGTGATGGGATTAGTGGCAGTTATGTTAATGAGGCAGGAGTCAATTTACAAGATTGGATTGTGTCTTAAGCCAATCTTTTTTGAGATATAAAATAGAAAAGCGAGCAGAGAGACATGAGGGAGTTCACACCACCAAGAAAGTAGTGCCAGGAAAAAAGCCCATCCTTTGGGCCTGGGTTCCCTATGCTGAGATGCTCCTCAACTGGGGAAGATTGATGACAAGGACCTTCCCTCAGAGCTGACAGAGAGAGAAAGCCTTCTGGAGCTGATGCCCTGAATTCGGACTTCCAGCCTACTATACTGTGAGAGAATAAATTTCTCTTTTTAAAGCCATCCACTTGTGGTATTTCTGTTATAGCAGCACTAGATGACTAAGACAACCAGTTATGCATATTTCTGTCTCCCTAACTTGAAAATGATTTCCATCATAGCAGCTGCCTGGTACTATTCATCTCTTTGTCTCCAGAACCTTGGACAGTTCCAAGTGTACAGTAAGTCCTGGGTCATTTTTGGCGAGATGAAAAAGCATGAAGAAAGCAGTGTGCTTGATGCTGGGAGTTGAAGGAGGGAAGTGAGATGCAAAGGAAAGTTAACGAAGTATAATGTCTCTGAAGGTGTAAACTACCAATAAAAATCAATAACTATTAATTGGCAAATGAGGGTTAAAGTTCTGCTTGTGACCATCTTGCCCTCTGGGAATAAGAAAAAGAGAGCAGTGGGTTAAAACTTCCTACATAATATTTTTCTGATGTTAGTTCCTTAAAAAGAGAAGTCATGAAGTCTACATTGGGGTTAGATAAAAAGGTTTGATAACAGGTTTTTGTTTAAAATGTAGGAAGCTTAGAGATGATTTTGTCCTGGGAAATAAGACCTGGCAAGAATAATATTTTAATTTTCAAGTTTTATCAAATTCTGTTTTCCTAAATAAGCTAAAGCAATTGAACCAACAAAAATTAAACTTCTTCAGATTGCACGTAATGAGAGAAGAAAACAATGAAAGAAAAAACTTCCCAGCTGTGTTGTGACAATGTTAGGGAGGTGAGTCAGTGAGAAAGAGCCCCCCTCACATAGAGGAGAATGTGTGGGGGAGGAGGATCCGAGCTGTGGTCTCAGGCTGTTGCTGTTGTAATTGACTTGCCACTCATCCTTTTGGGATGACACTGACATCCAGCTGTATCTATCTTACTAAAGTCTTGCCCAGCCTGTTCCTCCTGCCCTAAATATGGAACCCAGCCACATGTATCTCAAGTGAGAAAATTCCTGCGGACTCTGCTTGCTGAAAGCCATCCTATGTTCATACAAATCACAGAATGAGTGCTCAAGTCTGTTAATAAACATGCCCGAGTTATGCAGAATTGACACAGGCTGTTCTTAAATGTGGCTGTCTTAGAGTCATCATCTGCATCAAAGGCACCCAAAAGAAGTGAAACAAATACTCAGAGGAAGGAAGATCACTTTGGGCTGGGAGATTCAGGAAGGTTTTATGAAGAGGTCCGCTTTTATTTGAGTCCTCAAGAGTAAGTGTGACTTTAATGAGTGAAGAGAGGAAATTTTTCTAGGAAGGAGGAACAGCATAGAGGTGAGATCATGCAAATATATGTGGGTCAGTGACTACAATAGTTTGGGTAGAATAGTAGGCTTTTAAAGTAGAACAGCGCGAGCAAAGACAGTGCATTATTTGAAAGCTCTATAAAGCATAGAGATCAAAATATAACTTGACAAACAATACTGTCCTAAAAATTCTCCCTTCCTAAAAGAACCATCATATTTATTATATTGGTGACTAAGTAATAGGCTAGGAGAAGAAATAAAGTGCTTTCTGGAAGATGTCTTCACTACTCACCTCTTTAAAATAAAATAAAATAAATGTCCTGATATGGTTTTGACACTACTGCTCGCTTTGCTTTCTGACTGGGCTTCAGACTTAGAGATTCTGATACTGTTTTAAGACTAACAAAAATAAAGCTGCTGCAAAAGAAGGATCAGAGACCCTTCATTGACCAGGTCCAACCGAACTTCTCTTCTCAGTCTCTTCTTTAACACGGCACAAATGGACTTGTAGGATGTGTGTGCCTTCATGAATGTGTACCTTGAAATTGCAGTCTCCAGCAAGTTCATGGTTTCTAAGAAAATGCTATGGCTTCTAACAACTTAGTCTAATGGTTTAATTGTTCCTCCATGTGACAGCGTCACTCACTTTTTATTTTATGAGGCAATAAATGTTTCCTACTGGCTGGGTTTACTCAGCACTTTTAGATGAGCTGTTTATTAATAAGCATATAAAATACGAGAGATAAAAAACAGCACAGCACCACCACACATCCATCCCAAGATGTAACATGAAAATGATTTTTAAAACATCACTGCAGCATTTCTCTTCTAATCATTACCTCTGTAAACTATCTTCCAATTCGTCATACGTGGGAGGATTCCACGTGTTGTGTATCAGAGTGAATGTGCATGTTGTATATTAAAGTCCTGGTAAATATAATTGCGAATGCATCAAAGGCAATTAAGCTACGTGATTTTGATTAGGTATATTGTCCAACTGTATTAACAGCTGGCAGTGTGGGGGAAAAATCCTCCAACTACTCAAGGTCTAATTTACTGTACAACATTATTGCTATTCTCTGAAGCTGACAAATCATTTTGAATAAAGCCTTATATTTCATTACATAAAACTCTGTTCTTTCCTTGATACACAATGAGTTTCAACTAATACTGCACGCAAGGACGAAGGCTGCTAAGCGCACGTGTATTGAGTTTTATAATTACTCTCGTTATTATTTGCATAAACACAGACACATTCACATAGAGCCAGGACTTGCCATGACCCCAGTACCTTGGCATCATTCAGAAACCAGTTTCCACATTTGTAGCTCTCTAATTTGCTTTAGGCCATGACAACACCTGCCAGTCTAGGCACTTCCACAGCCAGGAGGTGAAAGCACATTGAGCACAATGCCAGGCTCAAAATTGGCACCGGGTTCTCCTCTGTGGGGTAGACTGGGGAGGCCAGAGTCTAAACAGTGTCTGATGTAGAAAGAAAACTCAAAGTTGGTTTCTCAATCTCAACAACACAGCTTTTCTGACTCTCTGATGCTCTACACCCTGCTGCCTGACTGCATCCGGCTCCCTGACTGCACCCCGCTCCCTGACACACCCCGCTCCCTGACTCACCATGCTTCCTCACTGTAGCAACAACATCTATGGTGCCTACCTGTTCTTCCCCACCTGGGGTTTCATTGTTGTAGCCCAATCCTCATAGTAATTTCTCACACTGCCTTCTGTTGTGTTTTTCTGTAATATATACATAATAGCTATGTGCAGAGAACAGGTTTAAACCATCAGACATGGTACTTCTAATGTTCTCATTTTATGTAGAGCAGGGATTGGCAAGTAGTAAATGTTCTGGTGTTTGTGGGCCATAAGGTCTCTGTGGTGTCTGTTCAACTCTTTAGCTGCTGGGCAAAGCAGTCATCAACAATATTAAAAAGAAAAAAATCTTGTGTAGTTGTACTCCAATAAAACTTTATTTACATGTTCAGGAGGGAAGCAGGATTTGGCCTCAGGCCATAGTTTGTCAATCTCTGAAGTATATTGTAACATCTGATAGGAGATTTAGCATACGTTGGCCATCATTTTTACTTTTAAACATGAAAATTAACACTTTTGTATATTTTACTTGAAAAAGTAAAGGGAAAGGGAGATCTATATCAATTTAAGAGAGAAAGAAATAGAATCTATGATCTTCTAATAAATCCTTTTTATTTTACAGAAAAATAAAACTACTTAATTCTTTGCCCTATTCTTTTGGTTTCTAGAGAAAAAAAATTAACTTTATGTTGGGAGAATTATTATTTTTTGATTCAGAAAAAATCAAAACCCTGAAATATAAACCATTGCTGTCAAGTCGATTCTGACACATAGCAACCCTATAGGACAGAGCAGAGCTGCTCCATAGGGTTTCCAAAGAGCAGCTGGTGGATTCGAACTGCCAACCTTTTGGTTAGTAGCCGTAGCTCTTAACCAGGGCTCCCTGAAATATGCTACAGTCTATATATAAGGACTTAATCGTAAGTAGCCTAGTGATCACTTGTGTAAGGTCATTTTAAAGCAGCGCTTTGAACCGGTTCTTTCTGGTTCAAACCCCTGCTGAGAAACTGCATTTCTAACAAGTTCCCAGGCTAGGCTAACCTGCTGGTTAGGGACGAATTCTGAGAACCACTAATGGAGCAGTGGTTCTCAGAATTTATTATGCATAAGAATCACCTGGGGATCTTGTTAAAATGTAGATTCTGATTCAGTATATTTGAAATGGAAATGAAAATTCTCATGGGGGTTTAAACTGGAATGAACTGGTTCAAAAGCCTGTATTAAAGACTCTTGAGAACACCTGCAATTCCAGTGTTAATTTTATTTCTCTAAGAATGTTTTAGACTCCACAGAGGAAACACCACACCACAAGTTATGTAATCCTTGCTGTTATTGCTGTTATCAGATGCTGTCGAGTTGATTCCGATGCATAGCGACCCCATGTGACAGAGTAGAATTGTTCCATAGGGTTTTCTAGGCTGTAATCTTTACAGGAGCAGATCGCCAGGTCTTTCTCCAACAGAGCTGCTGGGTGGGTTCGAACCGCCAACCTTTCAGTTAGCAGCAGAGTGCTTAACCATTGTGCCACCAGGGTTCCTTATGTAACCCTTAGTGTGAATATATTTTACATTCTTTATAGATAGAAGGTTTTTATGAACTGAACAATAAGAGACTATATGAACAGTTGGTGTTTGAGGTAAATGTGGACAAATTTTGTACTTCTGAGAAGACGCTCAAGTCAGATGTAGCTTTTGAACAAACTGTAGGGTTTAAACCCAGCTCCATTATTTCCTACCTATAAAGTCTTGAGAAATTTATTCAATTCTCTAAGGCTCAATTTTTGTATCTCAAAAATGGAATAGTATTAGAGTAGTAAAAGTGACTGGATACATTGTAAGACCTCAACAAATTTAAGCTATTGTGATTATAGCTAAGTCTTCTGGGCTGTTAACAGCTCTCACAAAAAGTTAGACATAAATGTGGCATTCATGTAACAGTGACCACTGACATTTGCCAAGTAGTTTACAGTTTTCAAAGTTCTATACTAAATTGGTTCATAGAATGAATATACAACCCTGGGGAGCAGGTAGTATTAGGTAGTGTTAGCTAATATACCTTGGGCAGTTCTACTCTCTCCCATAGGGTTGCTATGAGTCGGAATTGACTTGACTACAACAGGGAGGTAATATAGAGATGAGAAAATTGAAACTTAGCAAATTTAAGTGATTTTCACTACTTCATTGAACTGTTTTGTGGCAGAGTCATGTCTTCTTCCTGAGAGATAAGCACCTCAGAGAACCAATTACCTAGAATCGTACTAGTGGTCTTTTTGGAGTAAGTTCATCTCATAAAATGCTATACTTTGGAGCCAAGGGTGACTCAACCTCAGCTGTTTCTAATGTAACCTAGAAAACATGGGCTTACCTGGCACAAAGAAGGTTTCCATTTCCCCAAAACTCTTCTTATTTGTTCCTTGATGCTTGAAAGACCTTTACAGAAGAAAAGCCCTTTGTTTGACGATTTAAAATAAGACTTAAAATGCTCACAATCTTGGCAGATGACATTGCATTGTTTGGCCCTGATTTATGGTGAGCATTCTCTCCTTTGCCCTCTCTGGCCATCCAGGCTGTCAGTCTCTCTCCTTCTCAGACTCTCCATTCTCTTTACTACTTACTCCTAGGTTTTCTAACTGCATTTCTATCCACTTGAAAACACACTGTTATTCTCTTGCCCAATTTCCTTTAATGAGTTGTCTTTCAGCTTATATAACCTTCCCTTAAGAAAGCATTTTATGCCCCCTCAGATTAACGTTATGTTCTCTCCTCTGTGGTCACACACACCGGGTGTTATAATTATTTTGAATGTCACTTTGAAATAATTTCCTTAATGTCTTCCTTTTCTCAAAATGCCTTCTATCTGGAGACAGAAGCCACATCTCTTTTGCTCCCTGTATTTCTAGTTACCATCCAACTCATGGTGACCCTATGTGTGTTAGAGTAGAGCCGTACTCAGTAGGGTTCTCAATGGCTGATTTTTCGGAAGTAGATCACCAAGTCTTTCTTTTGAGTTACTGCTGGGTGGATTCGAACCTCCAACTTTTCAATTAGCAGCCAAGCATGTTAACCATTTGCACCAACCAGGAAATTCCAGCACATACTAAGACCTCAATTAATGTTTATTAGTATTCAGTGCAAATGACTAATACCACATCTTCTCCTGAGATAATCATGACAAGGAGTGAGACGAGAGAGTACTGCGGTGCTAGCAACCTGACTGAGGTTAGAAAGTAATAAGGGAAACTATCACAGTAAAGGACTGTACCAGAGGCTACAGAAAAACACAATCCAAGTACTAATTTACTTTGACTTCCACTGTAAGTGGAAAATAAGTTACTGTCCTTCTTTCTACACAGAGTACTGTTGAGGAATAGGAAACAAAGGAATGATTGTCAGCTGTAACTCCAGGTGGCTGAACAATGGTTATCACTCGGGAATAAAAGAACATATGCCTGAGAAGGCCAACTAGAAGCCACATATTTCAAGAATGATAGAACGGTAGTCCTGGCTATAGGACCACGGAATACAGTGGTGTAAGTTGTGCATTTCACAGTTAAGGGGGCACCATTCATAATGTGGAAACCCTGGTGGCGTAGTGGTAAACCAAAAGGTCAGCAGTTCGAATCCACCAAGTGCTCCTTGGAAACCGTATGGGGCAGTTCTACTCTATCCTATAGGGTCACTATGAATGGGTTGGGTTTTTGTTTTTTTATTCATAATGTATGCAGCTACCTGCCCAAGTGATAGCAAGACAGATATTCTTCCATTTGAATCATGCCAGGAAAGATAGAGCGAACCCGTGGTAGTTAAGATCACTAAGACAAGCAATTGATGTGTCCATTAGGATTGTATCAGGCCACATTAGACAGAAACGCCAACCTAACCAAATAAGGGATTAGTTGATCATGTAGCAAGAAATCCATAAATAGGCAGTTCAGGGCTGGTGCAGCTTCTTGGGAAAATCCAGGACTGGGACTTTTTCTGTGTTCCTGCTCTAGTACCTCTAGCTGTAAGATAGGCTGGGGATGGAGGATTTGAGCTGGGTACCTGTTCTTCTTGAGCAAAATTGGAGTCCTTTAGTAAAGAAAGAAGGGAGATAAATGTTGGATAGGCAATTAGCAGCGTCTGGCACACTTAGTGTTACATCTCCAGCCACGAGTGCAGCTCCTGCTATCTGGCAGAAGGCAAGGTTTCAACAGTGTCCGAGCCAACTCCCCCTGATGTATTTCCTAACCTAGTTAGAAGTAAGTATGGGTCTGTCATTTAACCAGCATGTGACTTCAAAACAGCTATTTTTAAAGCACTAAGGAATGGCCAGCGGTGAAGGGAAAGAGGATAAGAGAAAGATACTGTATTTGGATGAGATGATGCTAAAAAGAGATCGTAAAATAAAAAGGCTTGAAGAAACTGTGGTTCGAATAAAATGAGTAATAACATTTAATGTTCAAAATAGTAAAAGAACTATCTAGGTGTGTGTGGTTAAGAAGAAGGAGCATGCATTTATATGTCAGCCTAGTAATTATTATGTATAATATTATACTACTTTATTACAACAGAATCTGCAGAGACAAGATGCACTGAGTAACATCTAATTATATCAACAGGGATATCACTATAATTTGCAGAGTGGGCTTGTTTCACGCAAGAGTTTTTGCACCGTACATGGATTAACGGTCCCTTGAAGAGGGGTGCCTGCCCGTGTACGTTTTCTTTCATAAGAGAACTGAGAGCCACTGAGGCACCCAAATCTAAAGTCTTCAATTTTATTTGAATGACTCAATCATTCAGATACTCCTAAGGAGAAAAAATTTCCAGTATAAATGGCAAGTTGAACTGTTTTGTATAGAATAAATGTTTCAACTAACCAGATCTCTTCTAGCAGATTCCCACTTAGGAGTTGAATCATTCCGAATAAATAATTATGCACTTTTGGGGAATGCATGATGTAATTGAATAATCGAAATTTAAATAGTTTAATTTCCAAATGTCTCTAGCTATACAACTCTCTTTGGTGACTTCTTAGCAAATTCTTCTTTCAGCTTCCTTTATCCCTTTACCTCCACTTTATCTTCTTCGCTAAGAGACAGCCAAAGTAAGAACCCGGAGTCAAGTACACCTGGATTCATATCTTGATTCAGCTGTGTAAACTAGGGCAAGTGATTTAGTCTTGCTGAGATTTTGTTTTCTTACCTGCCATCTCAATCAAGAGATGCCTCATTGAGTTGAAATGATGGCAAGTCATCATATGTAAAGTGTCCAGCAGAGTTTGGCACATAGTCGGTGCTCAGTAAGAAGTTGATTTCTCTATTCCATCTCCCCTCTCCCCTTTGCTCCCAGCCTTTTCATTCTTTCCTCCTAAACTCAAGATGCCAAGTCATTCTCCTTAATTTTGGTAGACTATCTCTTCTCTCTTGGCTGCTTCTCTGTCTTTTTTCACCTGGCTGCCATCTTTTTTTAAATTGTGGTAAGTTTATTTATAGCAAAATATTTTCAATTTCAACATTTTTTTCCATGATATTGAAGATGTTCATCGTGTCACGAAACCATCACCATTATCCGTTTCCAAAATTTTCCATCACCCTTAACAGAAGCTCAGTGCCCCCCTAAGCAATGGCTCCTCCCTTCTTCCTCCTTTCCACCCTTGGTAAGCACCAGTAAACTTTGGTTTCTATATATTTGCCTATTCTAGATATTTCACATAAATGGGATAATACAATATTTGTCCTGTTGTGACTGACGTATTTCACTTGGCATAATGTTTTCAAAGTTCATCCATGTTATATGGTGCAGTGGTTAAGCGTTTGGCTACTAACCAAAAGGTCAGCAGTTCGAATCTACCAGCCACTCATTGGAAACCCTATGGGGTAGTTCTACTCTGTCTTATAGGGTCACTATGAGTCGGAATCGACTCGACGGCAATGGGTTTCTCTTTATGGCTGAGTAATATTCCACTGTTTATATATACCACATTGTGTTTATCCATTCATCTATTAAACAGTTAGGCTGTTTCCATCTTTTGGCTATTGTTAATGATGCTGCAATGAGTGTTGGTGTGCACATGTCTGTTTGAGTCCCTGCTTTCAATTATTTGGGCTATATATCTAGACATTTAACCAAAGAAGAGATATAAATGGCCAACAAACGTGAAAAAAAAAGCTGAACATCATTAGTCATTAGGGAAATGCAAATCAAAACCGCAAATATCACTTCACCCCTACTAAGATGGCTATGATCAAAAAAAGCACAAAACAACCGGTGCTGGAGAGGATGTGGAGAAACTGGAACTTTCTTCCATTGGTGGTGGATTTGTTAAATGGAGTAGCCACTATGGAAAAGTGTGGTGGTTCCTCAGGAAGTTAAAGAGAATTACCATAAAACCAAAAAACCAAACCCATTGCCATCAAGCCGATTCTGTCTCATAGAGTAGAATTGCCCCATAGAGTTTCCAAGGAGCACCTGGTGGGTTCGAACTGTGGACCTTTTGGTTAGCAGATGTAGCTCTTAACCGCTACGCCACCAGGCTTACCACAGGACCCAGCAATTCCATGCCTATGTATATACCCAGTTGTATCTTGAACACTGTTTTTTAAGTTTTACAATGACCTTAGGATTGCATTTGAGAAAGTGATTAAGGCTTAAGAATAACCTCACATGGAAATATGGGAATTAAAACTCACAAAAATTAGCCTTCCAGAAATGCATTAAAACCAATCCAGCAGGAAATGACTTGCTGGCAGGCAGTCACAAGATTCTCAGGAGGATCTTGATTCCCATCCTTATGCTGGCTAGGTCAATGTTGCCTACATTGTGTTGAAAGCACAGAAAAAGGGTCTTTTCTGCATGGCAGCAGTGCCTGTGGCTATTCTAAATGGAAAGGGTGACGTTTCTATCCCCAAAGAAATAGGGACTATTTAGTGTTACCATTATCTAACATCTCTTAGCTAGGTTTACAGGGCTTAAAGCAGGGCTATGTAACTCATTTGATCTCAGCAGGACAAGCTCACTGGAAATATAACATCTGTTCACCTAATGTTCTCTCCATGCAAGTCTCATTGCCTGATTGCTTGAAGTAAGACAAAATTCTCAAGCAAATGAATCCAGAAATGTGTGTGCACACATGCATGTGCAGATGTGTGTGCCTGTGCACATGTACATGTACATACACTCACACACACACACAAGGCTGAACTGAAATCTCTACCTTCGACTAAACTAGAAAGTTCTCGTTATCTGGTAGGGATCCATTAGCTCACCATTTAACTTCTTCCCACTTAATCAATCAAAGCTCTTTTCATTGTATGCATCCATTCATTCAATCAGTAAACAATTACCAAGTGTCTTTGGTGATTCAGGCACTATTCGAGGTAATAGAAATGAAGTGGTGAGGAAAACAGACACATTCTCTCCCTTCATTATACTTACTGTTTAGTAACAGATACGGGTATTAAAAAAATAATTACACAAAGGTAGTGATTGTCGGCTCAGTACACCTCTATACTGAGTCCTTGTCCCACACACATACCTTTTTCTAATATAGGCTTTACCCAGTAATTAGGGGAGAGGTCATATCTCTTTAACTGAGTCAGTCATAGTACTCCTTTTCTCTAGCTACGTTATTGCTCCAGAGTTGGCCCCATCAGGATACTTCCTCTGGATTTTTCTACCTAGAAAGAGTAGGAAAGAGCCCAGAAACTATTGGCCACTGTGATGCCCATCACATGAGGAATTTAATTTGAAATAGGAGAGAATAAAACCAACCAGAACCAGGCATTAAGTTGCGTACAAGTGGAAAGAGGGAAGAATGGAATCCTACTAGTTTTATCCTTATTGCCAGAACCCAAAGCCCCTGGACGTGCCCTGGTTTCCGTACTGCCTTGTTAGATTCTGAGAGACACCCAGATATTGTGCAGTGTCCACACTGTGTAACCTCATTACTGTTAGTTTTTGTCATTTGCAATTAAAAGTATTCTGATGAATGAATAATTATAAATTCATGGTTATAAATTATGGCATATGCTTTGAAGGAAAAATATGAACCATGAGAGCATAAAACAGAAAGAATCATCTCATCAAAAGAGTCAGGGAAAGCTATCCTGATGATGTGAATTTAAGTTGAAATCTGAAGGATGAGCCTGTGTTAACTATGAGAAGAAGGGGGAGAAGGGAAAAGCAAATGGAAGGCCCAGAGACATGTAGAAGGTCAGAGTGGATGATCCATTGATCTGTAGGGCCAGGTGGAACAGGATCAAAACACATAGAAAATCTCTTACAGGCTATGTTTTCTCCTACCCAGGCATATAAACATTAAACACACCTCCTTGTATGTATCAAAAACATAATTGGAGGGCAATTCTAACTGGCTTTGCCTAATAAACTCTGTGATGATAAGAAAGATGCTTTCTTCTATCGTTAGTCATGCTCATTCTCCTACACAATTTATGGGGAAGCTAAATGACCCTATGACTATGGAATTTCTTATATAGTAAATAATTTGTTTTGCCCAAAGAGAGGGTTTGGCCTTTGTCTTCACCTTCTGGGAGGGAATCTAGATCATACTTGATAGGGGTGTCTTGTTTAGGTTGGGAGTTGGTCATACCAGATGTTAGAGTGGAGTTGGCCATATCAACAATCTTAGGGTGGGGGCTGGTCATGCCAGAAAGACCAACCATGTGATTTAGGGTGGGGGTTTTGGGTCATGTGGTATTAGTTGATATGTAGGCTGAGTTCAGCCAAGCAGGCAATCAATCAATCATGCCTATGGAGTAAAGATCCAATAAAAACTCTGGAGACCAAAGCTCACATGAGCTTCCCTGCTTGGCAATACTCTATGTATGTTAATCGTACATCGATACTGGGAGGTACAGATCCTGAGGACAATGGAAGCTGCACATTTGGAAACCTCCCAGACTCTGTCCTATGCATCTATGTCTCTCTCTTTAGCATATTTTCACTTATATCCTCTCCCAGTAATAAACCATAACTGTGAGTATAATAGTCTTCAATGAGTTCTCTGAGTCATTCAAACAAATTATTGAAACTGAGTTTGGTTTTGGGAATCCCCTGAACTTGTGGTTGGTGTCAGGAGTGAGGTTGGTCTTGTGTGGACTCCTCCCTCTAACTTGTAGTTGGACATAACTCCTTGCATTTGATGTCAGAAATCTTGGGCAGACGTGGCAGTCTGGAGGACTGTGCCCTTAAACCTTGCAGTTTGGCTAACTCCAGGCAGTTAAAATGTAATAAAATCTGAAAGAAAAAGAATAGTGCAGAATTGACTTCTGTATACATGGCCATCAGAGCCAAATGAAAATCCTGTTTCCCACAAAACTTTATTAGGGTAGGGGATTTGACCCATTAGGAAAGTGGATGATTACGTTGCCTGAATTTAGCTTGCAAATACAAATAGTTGACCATTCCTGAAAAGTCTGATAGATCTAAAATCCAGAAAAAGAAACTATGCTCTTTAAAGTTTGGGAGAAGGGTATGAGGACAAACAGGGGAAGTAGGTGTTCCTGCTTAAAATGCCTACAAGTCTTTTCAACGCATAAGGATTTTTCTCCTTAAAATTTTCTAGGGGCACATAGCCACAATTGGGCACCAGAGGGAACAAACAGTGGTAATTTAATGGGAAGAGATATATACAAGTAAAAATAAACATTAACTGGCACCATCATGTAAAATTTTTAGACAAAATTATAAAGCCCACTTATTGCATTTTATTGCCTAGCAAAAGTCATCATTGCCTATAAAAATGTGACTTCATCTAAAGACCATAGACATTTAAAAAATAATTTACCAGTAACTTGCAGAAAAGAAGATCTTAAAGAAAATTATAGTAGTATTTCATCAGAAAGTGTAGCAATGCGTGTCATTTTAAGGTATGATCATGCTCATCCTGAACCAGCCTGTTTCCATCAGTGAGAAATCACTGACCAGCTCAGCCTCAAGACTAGCTGCATGTTAAATTAAGGAACTCCTTCAATTGTTACTGTTATCCATATTCTAACATAGATTATTAACTGCATATTTCTAAGTTCAATGTCTATATTTAGTACTGTAATCTTTATTAAACATTTAGTAAAGTAAATGAACATGTCACTTAACAATAGTTGTTAGGATTGTTCCAGTCCATTCTCCTCAGTTACTTATGAAGTGAATTTTTAAGTCGCTTAAGGGATGGAGGAATCCACAGAGCTTAGGTTTGGCCAGGGCAAAAAGAAATGAAACAAAAACTGGGCAAAACCTGCTTCTTAAATGAAGGTGGCTTGCTTCCTTTGAAGTCTTTGTGAATATTGCTTAGTATTGCTAATTCAGAAAACTTGTTAGCATTAAAAGCCTTAATTAAATGTTTAGTCCGTTGTGCTGGGTACCACACCAATTTGCAATTTTGTAGGTCGTGCCCTCTGAGTTACTGGTAGTTGAAGATGGTTAGTCCTCTGCACGGTCTACAAGGCCTTTAATCCTCTGGCCCTTGTCTATCTCTCCAGTCTCATTCTCAGCGTGTCCTTTATCAATTATTCTAGTGCTGTATCTTAATACTTTCAGATTCCTAAATACTACCTTTCACTTTCAGGGTTTCCAAAATGCTATGTCTGTTTTAGGACACCTTCTTCCTCTACCCGTCTTCTTTTGCTTAACTCCTACCCTCCCTTCTAAACTCACAAGAAATGCCATCTTCTCTTTCAAGACGCCATATCCTGTCTCACCAGGTTGAGTTAGATGTTGCTCCTCTACATAAGGTGATGCTGTATACATAATCTCCTGGCAATTTGGGCTTACCTCTAACATAGCACTCTGTACAGTAATTGAACATGCTATGTTTAAATCCCCTAGTGCCTAGTGCAGTGCCTATAAGACATATCTACTAAATTTTAATAAATGATACTCAACTGACAAAACACTAAACCAGGAAATGAGGGGTCACCCAGTTCATTCCTAACAAAACTGAAAAAATAGCTGTAATACCCTAAGTAAGAACATAACTCTCAAAAACTCAGATGTCTTCTAAACTCCCCATCTAGTGATTTCTAAACCAGTTTTTTGTACCTTTATTTGTTATGTTGGTATATTTTAAAAGCCCTGTCTTTCATAAAGGTTTTAAACATTATTTAATTGGCACTTATATTTAATTCATCTGTTTATCTGACCTTAGCAAAATGTATATTTGGTTAATACTAATTTGTTTCTCCAAAATATGCAATTTCAACATGACAGTATACTCACAGCAGATAACATTGTCTTGATGATATTAATCAAGTCCAATTGAACAATTTTTTTTCTGAAAAATGTTAGGCCAGCCCATAATGTTAATTGTCTATTGCATATGTCATTAACAACACGTCATTCTACTTAGAATCATAGCATCTTGGTTTGGAGGCACCTTAGCAGTTCTCTAGTCTGGGCAAAATTTACAGTTCAAATCCATCTAGTCATCTGCTTCAGCAGTGAGCATTGCCCAGCCCCACGATCCTATAGCACAACTTTCCTCAAAATCGAGCATCTGAACTAAAGCTTTTGCTTGGAAAACCTCACAGGCATGTGAGACATGGAGAGGGCAATGACTATCCTTCTCCCTCCAGGCTGACTTCATTTAAATTGCTCCAGACAAGCAGGTGCTGATTCTACTTCCTGTTCTCCTCAACATTCAAGAGCTGAACCACTGCTATAACCAGGAAAACAAAAATTTCTGCCTCTTGGAGTGGTCAACATCGAATAAATGGGCTTTGGTAGCAATTACTCAACCATTTTTTCTGTCTTTACCCTTTTGTTTCTTTTTAGCTCTCTTATTGCTATTTGCTAATTAAAATGAAGGAGAAGGTAGCAAAACTAAAGGAGTTTTAGTTCAGTAAGACTAAACACCTGTTTGAATGTCTTTACAAGTTCAGGAACGTGATTGTCTAAAAATAATTATAATTAAAGTTATAAAATAAGTAAATAAGATCTACTCTCCCCTCCAAAATTTACTGTAAATAATTGATAGTTGGTTTAAGGGCTGTTATCTTTGCTAAAGAGCCCTGGTAATGCAGTGGTTAAGAGCTCGGCTGCTAACCAAAAGGTCAGCAGTTCGAATTCACCAGTCGCTGCTTGGCAACCCATGAGGTAATTCTACTCTGTCCGGTAGGGTCGCTATGAGTTAGAATCTACTCGATGGCAACAGATTTGGGTTTTTTTTTTTTTTTTTGGTCTTTGCTAGATACTTTTAGGAGTTAAGACTTGAGAAATGTAAAAAAAAAAAAAAATGGTCATGTGACTAGTTCAAAAAACACTATGAAACTTTGATAAAGATCAATCAAGTAGCATACTAATATTGTCCTGGGATATTATAATAAATGTGGTGAAGGTCGCCTTTCTCCTAATTAGGCAGTGGAAAGTGGACTTTGATACCATGCAGGCTTAGTCATTTATGAGCCTGGAGACTCTGGAAAGTCACTTAAACTCTTCAAGCATCGGTTTCTTCGTCTATAAGATGAACAAAATAGTACTATGCGGTGTGACTGAGTATTAATCATAACATGTGGAGTCTGTCAACAGTGCCTAGCTCATAATAGGCTTCAATATATAGCAGCTATTATTATCACTGACATCTTAAAGCAATGCTTAACAACTGTGTATTCCCAGGCCACCTGCATTATAATTGCCTAGTCATCTTTATGAAATGTTACTGAGTCATGGGAGGCCTTGTGGCACAGTGGTTAAGAGCTCAGATGCTATCCAAAAGGTCAGCAGTTCGAATCCACCAGCCACTCCACGGAAATCCTACAGGACAGTTCTACTCTGTCCTATAGGGTCTCTATGAGTTGGAATTAACACGATGGCAACGTGATTCATCTTTATGAAATGTTACTGAGCCATAACACAGGGATCCCCAAATCAAATTTTAAAAATTACAATCCAAGACTTCAAATTTTTAAGAAACACCATGAATAATTTTTATTTATTCAATTATCTTAGCATCACTGTATTGATGTTAAGATAACAGGATAAATAAATAGGATGAATAGAATGTATGTGGTCATAAGGTGATTGTAACATCTGAACTTTCACTTATGAGATGATGCGTACCATTTTATATAGCTCACAGTGTTCCAGTTAATTTGGTTATTTGTATGCTCAGGAATCCATACTGTAGAGTAAACTTTTCTGTGTTGGTAAGTGGTAACATGGGTACTTAGTAAATCACATTATAGTGCACTATTTTTAAAAGTTGTTTTAAGATGGTTGTAATATATTAACCTACACTATGCTAGAGGTAACTTCAAAAAAAGCTTTGCAGGTTCTTGGCTTGTAATTGGTGTTCCCAAGGTATACTTTTAACCTGTATACTGTATACAGTTGGCCCAGGTACTATAACTAAAGTGTAAACTCCTCAGTGTAATGTCTGCTAAATATTTTAGGCTGCTCTTCTCTGGAACCCAGGAGGCATCAATTTAACAGAGGTGTCATTTGGAACAGCTGATATCTATCTATCTTGTGGCAGTGGATGTCTTTGTCACCTCATTGGGTAGGAGGAACTCAACTGTGAGAATTGCACAGAATTATCTAACATTTATAGACCCTTTCATAATGAAATCTAGAAAGCAATTATCCATTAGCACATCTGCACTGGTCCAGGGGGAAAAAAATAAACTGTTCACATTAATGAAATTGTAAGCATTGATTAATTATTCCTTTTAGAATCATATTTGGTTTTAATAGCGAAGAAGAAATCTGCCACCATTCCATTTAATAAGGGGCTCTTCCCATGCTGGTTTTACTATTATTATTATTAATTTTCACACCAGCAATTGTTTGCAACAACTAACTTCAGCTTCAACTGGCTGAGCCCTCAGAGACAACTGCATCTAGAAGTACTCAGCTGAATGTATAGTTAGCCTACTGTCTGAAAACTGCAGAGCACAGATCATATGTTAATACGAAGAAATCTGGATGCTTCCTTCCTAATGCTCTTCAGGGCTTAAAGGTTAGTAGGAAGTTCAGGAAGTTTCTAAGGCCATTCTTTTCTCTCCAATTAACTTCAGTTTTAAACTACCCAAAAGGGATTAGAGCATTAATGTTAAAGATCTCGTTAGTGAAACGGGGTTTTATGAAGTCAAACAGAGATTAAATTCATCTCAGCCTGTTTGCAGCCAAGCAAGATGATTTAAGGGGTTAAGCATCCCAGGTTTTGGTCAGGCAAGGATATTATTACTGGTTTTTGAACAGAATTGTTTTGATCTAATAGCCATTTTTGAGATTATTTTAAATACTGCAATTAAGCTGACCTTTGTCAAATATTTATATGCTACAGACCTCATTTTATAGATAAGTAAATGTTGAAATTAAGAGAGAATGAATTATTTGTCCAAGATCCCATAATTAGAACCCTGCAGTCCAGATTCTTATCTAGTACTTCTTCTAAAGCATTAGTTTACCTTGGTAAGATTTATCTAAGAAGTAGAAGCTATACCTTTGCAAGTTGCCGCTAGATTATAGAATATCAGAGCAAATGTCTATAATTTTTCTCCCATTCTCTCCCTGCTTCTTGCAGATTTATTCCTGGGTTTCTGTGGTCTGTTGGGAGATACCATGAATGAGATTCCCTAGTAGTTCCTCAGGCCTGCCAAACACCTGCCATTTCTTTTGGAGCTTTTCTGGACCCAACACTTGCCCATGTTGTTGTAAGAATTAAGAATTATGAATATATGCTTTTGTCTGTTGTCTTCTATAAATTAGGCACATGATCAAATGAAAGCTGAACAGTGGTGAAAGCATGCATTTCAAATAGGACTTTAAAAAAAGATCTTTTTTTTTTTTTGGTAGAATAAAAATGTATGATGCAGTTTGAGGGCTGCTTATTTACCTCAACATATTTCCCACAAGAAGATTGATAATTCTTATTAGTATACTTCTGTTTTAGTGACCTAGTACTGCTGTAACAAAAAGTATCACAAGTGGGTGGCTTTAAAGAACGGCAATGTACTGCCTCACAGTTTGAAGGCTAGAAGTTCAACTCAGGGCATTAGCTCTAAGGGATGGTCCGTCCTTGTCAGCAGCTCCTAGAATGCCTGGGCATTCCTTGGCGTCTGTCTTCTCCCCATGTGTGTGTCTCTGTGTCTATTCTGACCTTTTTATAAGTCACCTGTCAGAAAGGATTGGATTTAGGACCCACCCTACTCAAGTATGCCCTCATAAACATACCAAATGACACCCCTATTCCCAAAAAGGGTCACATTCAAAGGTACAGGGGTAAGGGCTTCACATAACTTTTGGGTGGATACAATTCAATTCATAACAACTTCCTTCTTCGTGATAAGATAATCAGGAAATATATTGTAAAACGCAAGTAAAAAATATGGATATTATTGACTAATTTACATACACACATGAATTAGCACAGCTCCATATTAACTAAGAAAAATCTTGGATGAAGTGTTTTCATCGGTTGGAGTTTAGAAAACGTGACCTAGTGAAAAAGAAAGATCTGGAACAGTGTAAATGTTAGAGGAAGTCTCAAGGCACCATTGTAGGGACTTCTAAACATTTGGAAGATGGAAATGGGCAAGACAGGAGCCTGGTAGTGCAGTGATTAAGCACTCTGCTAATTTTTTTTATTGTGATTTAAGTGAAAGTTTACAGTTCAAGTCAGTTTCTCATACAAAACTTTAAATACACATTGCTATGTGACCCTAGCTGCTCTCCCTGTAATGTGACAGCACACTCCTCCTTTCCACCCTGGATTTCCCATGTCTGTTCAACCAGCTTCTGACCCTAAACACTCCACTATTAACTGAAAGTTCAGCAGTGCTAACCTACCAGCTGCTCCTCAGAAGAAAGATACGGCAGTCTGCTTCAGTAAAGATTTATAACCTTAAAAACACCATTGGGTGGTTTCTACTCTGTCCTTTAGGGTCACTATGAGTTGGAATTGACTTGATGGCAACGGGTAGTGGGCAACTGATGAAACAGCAAACAGGTACATGAAGCAAGGGGGAAGACACTTCTTTAGTTTCACAGTTTTTTCTAGAATTAACCATGAATGACACTCCTGAAAATAGGATTATGGCTCTAAAATAGTTCTGAGAACTAAAACAATGAGCATATACTGTGTCATGATTTCCAAAAAAGACAAGCAAGTAATGTCGTTTACACTTAAATTATTTGTGTAATCTCTCTAAGTCCCAATTGCCACATTTGGAAAATTGGAATAATAATAGTGATTATGCAAATTAAGATTAAAGACCTACCAGACACTCAGTAAATTGAAGATTTTAGTCAATAAAAACAATAATAAAAATAATATTATTTCAGAATGGGTCTCTTTAAAAGACCCTCTTAGGGTGGGACACAGTAGTTTATAAATGACTTATCCTAATTAAGTTTACTACTTTTTCTTTGGCTTTCTAGACCTTTATCTACGAGATGTGTTCCCACCAGTTGGTTTTATTCACTATTTAAAATGAGAAAGTGTGGTTAATTTATTTTAATAGAAGTCTACCACCTTATACTTATCCTATTTTATCTTCAAACCACTGATTTGCCTTTTTTTGTTGTTGTTTATTAAAAACATTCCTAAGATGTGCCATATTTTGTTCTTTCTCAGGGTCTTTGTTCATGCTATTCACTACATTAGGCATCCCTCACCACATCCACACTCCAATTTAGTTACCTCTGCTTATCCTTCATTTGTTGTTGTTATTAGGTGCCCTTGAGATGGTTCTGACTTACAGGGACCCTACGTACGACAGAACGAATCACTACCTGATCCTGCTCCATCCTCAAAATCATTGCCTTTTTTGAGCCCACTGTTGTAGCCACTGTGTCAGTCCATTTCACTGAGGATCTTCCTCTTTTTTGTTGACGCTGTACCTTACCAAGCATGATGTTCTTCTCCAGGGACTGGTCCCTCCTGATAACATGTCCAAAGTACGTGAGACAAAGTCTCACCATCCTCTCTTCCTTCACAGCTCAGTGAAGTTTTCACTTGTCCAAGGAAGACTGCCTCTACTTCCAGACCAGTCCTTCCTGTTGTATGCTAGTTTGGTACTCTCTACTTTTCTTTCATAGCTCTTTCCCAGTTTTTTAATTACTCTGTGTCTGAGTGATTGCTAGATTAATGTGTGTCTCCTCCAGCTCTGTAAATGTTATAAGGGCAGGGGCCTAATCTGATTTGCTCAGTGCCTTGCCTGGCACATTGTAGACAGAAGGTTCTCGATATACAATTTACTGAATAAATGAAAAAATGACAAGATTGTTCTGAATTGCATTTTGTGAAGTTATGACTATCTTTTCCATTTTAACATCACCCCACTGTATTAGCCTAGGATTCCCTAAAAGAAGAGGTAAAGAAAAAGGCTTACATGCAAATAGTTTATTTGTGATTATGAGTCCAAGGAGCAGTCATGCAGGGTAGGGGAAATGCAGAGAAAGGGGAGAAGGCCAACGTAACAGTGCTTCACCAGGTCGACCACTATTATAATGTCGGATGGTCAAAGCCCAAGACCATTTGAGAAGCCTTATGAGATACAGCTCAGAACTGTTCAACCTGGAAAGAAAAGGGGAAACATTTATCTATTGGCTATCAATCCCCATTGGCCAAGGTTGGCTCTACAGGTATTTGCATCTCTGTACTTCCAGGTGACACATGAGAGAGTTCCAACGGGGTGTTCACCAACGGTCCATAGCGCAGTGTCAGAGAAGCCTCAGCGTAGGAAGATGAGAGGTGTGTGCAGAGAAGAAATGATGGACTGTCTGGTGACACCAGCACAGAGCTGCCAAAGTCTATGAGGAACTGGTCACTGCATGAATGCAAGAGTGAGGTTGTGGGGACTTGAAGTAAAACAAAACAAGCCCATTGCCTTTGAGTCAATTCCAACTCGTAGCGACCCTACAGGACAGAGGAGAACTCTCTGTAGGATTTCTAAGGAGCTGCTGGTGGATTCAAGCTGCCGACCTTTCAGTTTGCAGCTTGAAGTGGTATTCCATTAATCCTCTCCATACGGAAGTCAGATCACCCTCTGTCCAGCTAAGATTGCACACAAGCTCTGATGATTAATGTTTGTATTTAATCCATTATCCCTTATTTACTCACCTCTAGATAGTACGCATTCCAAGCTGGTCATAAACAATCATGTCATGTGAAGAAAGGACTTATGTAAGAGTTCTGTGTAAATTAGGATATATGACATTGCTTGATTTTCCCTTCCTACAAAGATCATCATTCTGTCATGAAAAGACATCAGATAAGTTCAACGTAATTTGTTCAAAGAACATTTTTGTTTAATGTCAAACTCCCTGAGTTTTTAGATTGGAAAATAAGAAGTTTATAAAATAAGGTTCCTTCCAGATACTTCTTTCTTAAAAAAAGTTTTGTGAACCTGTCTTTTGCTTTAAGATTTGAGAAATATTTATTTTTTTCCCACTGACTGCTAACCAAAATGTCGGCAGTTCGAAGCCACCCAGGCATTCCTTGGAAACCCTATGGGGCAGTTCTACTCTGTCCTACAGGGTCACTATGAGTCAGAATCAACTCAACGGCAATGTGTTGTTTTTTTTTTTTTACTACTAGTCAGAGCTATCTTATTAAGGTCTTTCCTGATTCAATAAATAGAGTTGTTTAGACCTAAGAAATATGAATGCCATTTTACATATATGGAATATTTGTGGAAGCATTCCTTTTTCCTGGGCTGAGAGGAAGGAAGGGTTCAAACCACATATTGGGAGAAAGCCTTCCCAAATGTTCTGATACAAAAATGTATGCCTGTGTTATGGACATTCTTGAAATTCCAGTTTGATGAAAAGCAACAATTTTGTCATAAACATTATTGATTTGAATTGCATGCTTTCAGACTGAAATTTGTGTAAGTCTGAACTAATTGTGTTTTATTTTTATCATGGTCTAGTCTTTCACTGGAAGCTCTATCAGCCCATGCAATATTTTGAATTTTCTGGTGGCTCAAATTTTAAAGATTTACTGATCTAATTATTGTTACATACATGATTTGAAACCAGTCGTATAATTGGCTAATTGCAGTTACAACCAGAGGGCTTACAGAGACTGTTGTTGTTGTTGTTAGGTGCCATCGAGTTGGTTCTGACTCATAGCGACCCTGTAGGATACATTAGAACTGCTCCATCGAGTTTCTAAGGAGCAGCTGGTGGATTTCAATTGCTGACTTTTGGTTAGCAGCCGAGCTCTTAACCACTAAGCCACCAGGGCTCCCTTACACACACCAGGCGAGAAGAATATTTCCTCCTCTATAAACCCTACCACAAAATCTAAATGTCTTTTAATCTTTTTAATGTCTTATACATTGGATTTTTTTTCCTTTTACAGCTGAGAACAAATAGTTTATACAATTTTACATTCTGCTTAATTTATATACTACTAACGCTTTAATAGTATATAACTATATTAATTCAGTTTTACACATTTATCTTTAACCAAGCAGCAAAAAGCACTATTTAGACACCTACTCACTGTGTGTAGATTCCTACAGAAACACACACACATGCATGCGGATACACACCCACATTTGGAAAAGAAATCAAAGAAATGGTCCCTACCAGTAAGGAATTTAAAATATTATACAATGTTACAAATATTGGCAAGTTAAGGGAGGAAATATGCTACTGGCTGAATTTAAGACACTATTAAGTGTTGTATCTAATGAAAAAATGATAGTTGTTACTCTTCCCGTAGTAAAAATTCAGTTGTACTGTAAAAGCATAATATGACACAGAGCTTGCCACTCTGTGGGCACAAACAATCTCACTTTAATATGTAAATGTGAATTTCAGTAGCTCAATAGCTCTTCCTCACTGATAACTGTTGGCTCTCGGCTCTTTCGCAGATTTTCTTCTCCCTCTTAGTATCTTTAAGAAACCCTGGTAGTGCGATGGTTAAGAACTTGGCTGCTAAGGAAAGGTCAGTGGTTGGAACCTACCAGTGGCTCCCTGGGAGAAGAGACCTGGCAATCTGCTCCCATGAAGATTATAGCCTAGGAAACCCTATGGGGAAGTTCTACTCTGTCATATAGGATCGCTATGAGTCAGAGGCAACTCGAAGGCACACACAATAATAGCTAATATCTTTGGGAACCTATGAGTTCCCACCTGTGCTGGTTAAGATGCCTACTGCTGTGTATTTCTGGGCTACTAGTCAAACTCCTTATAGCTCTAAAACTTCAGGACTCACTTTTTTATTCTACCAGAACACATGTATTTCCCCTTCTGGGTCACTGTAAGTCAGAATCAACTTGACAGCAATCAGTTTTTGATGGTCCTTGCCTCTTTTAGATGAGTTCCTTAGGGTCCCTTGTTGTTGTTAGTTGCCATCAGGTCATACGGGACCGACAGTAACCTTTATAGATCAGAACAAAATGTTGCCTGGTACTATGCCATCTCCATAGTCATTTATTTGAGTCCACCATTGCGGCTATTGTGTCAATCCATCTTACTGAAAATTTCCCCCAATTTTGTTAGTCCTATACTTTCTCAAACACAAGGTCTTTTTCTAGTGATTGTTCTTTCCTGAGAGCATGTCCAAAATAAACAAGACAACATCTTGCCATCCTGCTTCTAAGAAAGATTCTGGTTGTTTCTCCTAAGACTGATTTGTTTGTTCTTTGAGCCGTCCATGGTAGTTACGGATTGAATTGTGACCCCTCAAAGTATGTGTCAACTTGCCTAGGCCATGATTCCCAGTATTGTGTGATTGTCCTATGTGTTGTAAATCCTGCCTCTACGATGTTAATGAGGCAGGATTAGAGGCAGTTATGTTAATAAGGCAGGATTCAATCTACAAGATGAAAAAAAAAAAAACCTATTGTTGTCTCGTCTATTCAGACTCCTAGCAACTCTATAGGACAGAGTAGAATTGCCCCATAGAGTTTCCGGGGAGCACCTGGTGGATTTGAACTGCCGGCCTTTTGGTTAGCAACTGTAGCTCTTAACCACTATGCCACCAGGGTTTCCCTACAAGATTAAGTTGTGTCTTAAGTCAATCTCTATTAAGATATAAAAGAGAAAAGTGAGTCGAGAGACATGGGGACCTCACACCTCCAAGAAAACAAGAGCCAGGAGAATAGCGTGTCCTTTGAACCGAGGGTCTCTGCGCTGAGAAGCTCCTTGGCCAGGGAAGTCTGATGACAAGGACCTCCCTCCAGAGCCCATAGAGAATGAAAGCCTTCCCCTGGAGCTGAGGCCCTGAATTTGGACTTCTAGCCTACTAGACTGTGAGAGAATAAACTTATGTTTGTTGAAGCCATGCGCTTGTGGTATTTCTGTTATAGCAGCACTAGATTACTAAGACGATGGTATATTCAATATTCTTCACTGACACCAGAGTGTGAAAATATCAATTCTTCTGTTTTCTGTTTTCATTATCCAACTTTTGCATGCACATGAGGCTATTAAAAAGACCATGGCTTGTGTCAGAAGTACCTTAGTTACCAAAGAGACATCTTTGCTTTTTAAAACTTTAAAGAGATATTTTGCAGCAGATTTGCCCAACACAATGTGTCATTTGATTTTTTCACTGTTACTCCCGTGGACCTTGACTGTTGATCCAAATAGAATGAAATCATTGCCAACTTCAATTTCTTCTCCTTGGTGTACCTAACCCAGTAACTTTCAAGTTGATTCCAACTCATGGTGACTATATGTGTGTCAGAGTGTTTTTAATGGTTTGATTTTTTGGAAGTAGATTGCCAGGCCTTTCTTCTGAGGCACCTCTAGGTGGCCTTAACCCTTTGAATTAGCAGCTGAGTGTTTAATTGTTCCACCCAGTGACTCCTCCATTCTCTCTCTCTCTAAATATATATACACACACATATACATATAGAGGTAGCATATGATCAACAATGGGCTTAAGCATAACAAAGTTTGTAGGGATGGGGCAGAACGGGGCAGTGTTTCCTTCTGGTATTCATAGGGTCACTGTGAGTCAGAACAGACTCGATGGCACCTAACAACAACAACATATAGAGTCTCCTTGACTGTGAGAGATAATTTGTCTTTGTTAAAGCCATCCGTTTGTGGTATTTCTTTTATTATAGCACGAGATAACTAAGACATCATCCAGAACAACTTCGAAAAAGAAGGACAAAGTTAGAGGACTACCACTGTCTGATTTCAAGACTTTTCAAAGTTGTTTTGGATAATCTAGGTCCTTCGAATATCCATATGAATTTTAGACCTTCCAACCATACCTTGCACCGTCTGTACAAATTAACTTGAAATAGATCATAGACCCAGATGTAAAACATAACATTAAAAAACTTCTAGAGAAATACACTGGAAACAACATTTGTGACTTTGTGGTAGGCAAAGACTTCTTAGATACAACACCAAAAGCAAAATTCACTAAAGAGCAAATTCATAAATTGAACTTCATCAAAACTGAAGAAACTTCTGTGCTTTCACAGCCATTGTTAAGTGAACAAAAAGGAGAAGCTCAGATTGGGAGAAAATATCTACAACTCATATGTCTTATAGAGGCCTTGCATCCAGAACATACCGGTCTCAAAACTTAATGATTAAAAAAAAAAAATCAGTTTTAAAAATAGGCAGACAATTTGAAAAGACAGTCTACCAATAAGATGTACAGATGACTAGCAGGCACATGAATCAATGCTCAACATCATTATTCATTAGGAAAGTGTATTAAAACTACACTGATATACCACAACAATAGATCCCACATCTATTAGAATGGCTAAAATTAAAAAAAAAAAAAAAAAAGTGGCTACACCAAGTGTTGGTAGAGGTGTGAAGGATCCGGAACTCTCCAATGTCACCAGTGGGAAGGCAAAATGGTACAAGCACTTTGAAAGTCAATTCGGTCTTTTCTTAAAAAATTAAGCATACACTTGGCATATTATCTAGTCATTCCATTCTTAGGTTAAAACACTTGTAAAGTAAATGATCCGTAACAGCTTTGTTTATAATAGTAAAAAACTGGAATTAACCAAAATGTTTAACAATGTGTCCATCAAAATAAACAGATTCAGACCTACTCGTAATATGGAATACTATTCAGCAAAAAAAAAAAAAAAAGGAATAGATTATTGATGCATGCAGCATCATGGATGAATCTCAAAATAATTACTGTGATTGCAGGAAGTAAGACGTGCCCTAACCTCCCTCCCCCCACAAAAAAAGAGTACATAATGTATGATTCTGTTTATATAAAATTCTAGGAACTGCAAACTAATGTATAGTGACAGAAAACTCATCAGTGGCTGCCCGTTGGCTGGAGTTGGGGAGGAGAGTGTAAGGGAGAGGGAGGAATAACAGAGACACAAAGAAACTTTTGGGCAGATGTAGGATATTCATTGTTTTGATTTTAGTAATGGTTTCATGGGTATATACATATGTCAAAACTTAACCAAAATTTGCACTTTAAATATGAAGAGTTACTGTATGTCAGTTATACCTCAATAAAGCTGTGAAGGAACCCTGGTGGTGCAGTGGTTAAAAGCTTGGCTGCTAACCAAAATGTCTGCAGTTCAAATCCACCAGCCGCTCCTTGGAAACTCTATGGGGCAGTTCTACTCTGTCCTTTAGGGTGACTATGAGTCAGAATTGACTCGATGGCAGTGGGTTTAAAGCTGTTAAAAAAAATAAGAGTAATAGTTACCTACCTAAACCCAAGATTATTACTCTCTTGTGTCCTGTGCAATTGACCTAGAAATTTTTCTTGTGATGAAATGCACAGATACTTAGGATACTTGGACTCCCATCTTCATTCACCAGGCATACTAATATAAGTCAGAATCCTAAGAATAATTTTGGTTCAACATTCCACATCATCTGCTCTCCCATCCCCCTAGGAAGTTCTTCATTCCTTTGTAAATCACTGTGTGCAATTACTTGCTGTGATTGCCTAACTCGGCTTCTGTATCTCAACACTGACCAAGCATGGATACCATATAATGCCATCACGTAAGTTACTAAACCATTTCTGTGCATTTATACAGCTTTTAAAATTTACTGCTATAAAAGTGATAGTTGAGAGATATGAAGTCATCCACTTAAGTGGGGCCACGCAGGTTTTTACTTCATAATCTGTAAATTAAGGTCTGTAAGTTTTCAGTGACTCATGCCTGAAAGTCATAGGGCCATGAAGATTACAGTCTTTAGACAGGACCCCCAAAAAGTATATGGGGCTAATGGAAAGGGGACTGGACTTAAATTGAGTATTCCTGGGCTTCGGTTTTGCCATTTGATAACATGTACCTGTAGGCACTTTATACATGTAATCATTCATTCATTCATTCAACCGTCATTAATTATTCAGCATCTTCCATTGTCCGAGCACATGCTAGGTCATAGAGATAACATGTTAAAATTTGATATAACCCTTATCCACATTATCTTAGAATAAAGTAAGGGATGTAGACATTAACCAGATATTCATACAATTAACTCTGACGAACTATATCTATTCTCTGCTATGAATATCTAAAATAGAAGGATTTGTCTTTGTTCGCCCAAAAAGGATTTCCTGAGTAAGCAGAGCTTGAGCTAAGACTGAAGGTGAGATTGAGTTAGCCAGGCAAAAAGGGAATGCAAGAGCTTTCTAGGCAGAGGAAACAATTAGATGGGGCCTGAGAGCTGGTCAAACGAATAAGTTAGAATAACATGTCACTGGTGGGAATGCAAAATGGTGCAAGCACTTTGAAAATCTATTTGGCCTTTTCTTAAAAAATTAAAAATATGCCTAGCATATTATCCTGACCCCCTCCACTTTGACTAGTAAGGTGCCAAGAACCCATTGAGGGTCTCTGTGGTTCTAGGGGATCCGTGGGCATTTAGATTCAAGTGGCCCAGGGTCCTGAATAACTTCACAGAGGAAATTCTACCTTCTATCCAGAGGCGCCTTGGAAGAAAGGCAAAACATCAACCATTGAAAACCCACTGGAGCACAGTTCTACTCTGACACACATGGCGTCACCATGAGTTGGAGTCAACTCCATGGCAGCTGTTTGTTGTTGTACTCTACAGCCACATTGGTCTTTGACATGAGTAGGATGCAGCTATGTTGTCTTGAGCACTGTATTCTGGAGTTATTTATTCCAGTAGCTGGCATTAAATACCCTAACACACGAGCATAGATTAGTTGATCTCAAAAGTTCCAGTTGGGAAATGCTGTGTTCCAAATTTATCATCTGAATATAAATATGGTCATGTTCTTTATTGCTTCATGTGTTTTGTTGAATCTCTAAACCAGCCCATGAATCACTCAATGGCAAGTTCTGCCTCTTATCTATTTCTTTCATTCCACCCAAGAAACAACTGGGGAAATAATAGGTGGTCAATATATGCTTGCTAATATATCAGTCAATGGATCTTTCTTTGTCTAGATGAGTATTCTTTCTACACTGCACTACACTGCTTTTTACTTGCAATTTTTGATGTTTGCTGGAAAAAAACTCATTTGTATCTGACATTTCCTGTGCTTGGAGGCTTAGAGTGTGTTTTCCCCCTAGTCTTCTGAGGTTTTTAATGACAAAATCTGCAATTAAGATTTCTTCTATAAAATACTGAATGATTAATAATTTTAATGAAATTAAATTGCTTTTAGTAGATTGCTAATGGCATCAGGATCAGGATCTAAACCAAAGCAGCTGGTCATAAACACTGATGTTGAAAACATGTGGCTTTTAGTTTTGCAAGTCTTCCAAATCAAGTATAAAATTTCTCAACCAAATGTACTTAGGAAAAACATAAGCAAACAGCTCTAAATTAAAAATGTAATTACTGTGTTTGAGACTATATCAAGAATTTGGAGATGTGTGATCAATTTATCTTAATTATATAATATAAATATGCAGCTACTCTTATTTGTTGAACATGCGCATTTTTTTTTTCAAGAAACCCAAAGGATTTTATGACTAACAAAAGAGCTAAGCCTCTCAAGTCGCTGATCTTTGGTAATGTTGCCATTTTCATTGAGAAATAGAATGAGTACAGTTCTTGAGAGATTATTACTCCAATCTGACCCGTTTTTGGCAAATACTTTTAGTTTGGCTCACAATAACCATGCCAATAACTTTCTAGCTTGTCTCTTCCATCATGAAGAATTTTAAGCAAAAATCCACCACCACCAACACAAATCATTTTTCCATGCTTCCTTTCCAGATAAAGATGACCATGGAACACAGATCTGGCTAATGAGATCAATAAGTTGACATTGTTGGATCTGTCATGTGGGGAATATCCTTCAAGAGGGACTGACTCATTTGGCATATGCCTTTTAACTTTTTGCCTTTCTCCCTTTCTTGATTCCAATACAGGCATGATACATGCAGGTAGAACAGTCACTTCCTGACTTGGAGGTGATCTATGTATGCTAAGTGGCTAAGCAGAAAAAGCCTACTGCTTGATGGCATCATGTAGCCATCATACCTGCTCATATCTATCTCTGAACTTTTTATTATGTAAGAAAAATAAGACACTGTATTTATTTAAGCCACAACATGACATAATTTCTGACTTATTTATCACTTTCTTCACACAGATTCATATTAAATTGATTCTTCAAATTTATAGCTAATTGTTAAAACTATACCCTCACAGGTATACACACACAGATATACATATGGTGACAAGTTATATATATATGTAATCATCTTTCATAGGCAGTTGGATATGTAGCTGTATGCATATTTCTCTACAGATTTCGGTTAGAATTTTCAGGTTAGAAATTTTAGGTGTCAGTGGAGTGAAATACGAAATAAAAGACTCAAGCAAAAAAAAATAATGTTTTATAATCACATTTCAGGTAATTTTTTCCTTTGAAATTGAAGAAAAATACAGAAAATAATATTGGAAACTGGATCTTCTTTCAAAGAAAAGCAAAAGAAAGTAATAAAATGCTGGGAAGCCTTATGAGGAAGACTATAGGTCTTTATGACAAGGCATAGTGATTTTATGCAGTTCCTCAACTTCTGCATGAGTCTTTCCAAATGCAAATAAAAGCAAATTGGATTTGAAATCACTGGTATCTGTGCATTATGTTAGGTACTGTAGAGAAAACACAGATAGCTAAGTCTCAGTCTGTGCTATCACGTTGCTTACGAGCTAAACTCAGGACAAGATAAAGCAACATAATTTTATCTGGCGAGGTATTTGAGCACAAGTTTCATATACACTTATCTTTAAATCCTCTACAGAATCTAACATGTTTCTTGTATTCAGTAGATCATCAATAAGTATTTATAGTTTACATAATAGAAGTGAAAAAACTCTGGGAAAGCAGAATAGGGAGCAATTGATTTTGCCTGGAAGATCAGTGATTATAGTCAGATATTTAAGCTGAGTTTGGATGATTATGACATTGATAATTAGAGAACTTTTTGTTGGGGAGAGGTGGGAAACTGGGCGAAAGACACTTCAGACACGAGCAAAGTGACAAGGGTGTTAAAAAATGAATGACATATTCCATGAATGCCAAATAGTCCACTGGGACTAGGGTTTGAGATGTTTTGGGAGATGAGACTATAATGATAGATTGGAGCTAGTTTATGCAGGACTGTGATTTGCCTGCAAGGAATCTGGATATTATTCACTAGGCATTGGGAAATCACTGAAATTTTTTAATATAGAAGAGTGACCTGATCCTTCTTGGGTTGAGAAACATAATCATGGACACTGTGAGGGTTGGGTTGTGGACACTGAAGCATGAATATATGGAGACTAATCAGCAAGATGACTGATATGGTTGTGGCTAGAGTTGTTGAGTGCCTGAATGAAGGGTCTACAGTCAAAATAGTGAACAAAAGGTGAAAATGTCAAACAAGGTTGCAGATCCTAAAACTTGGACAAACAATTGGATAGGTATTGAGACTGGGATAGTGTAGTTGAAAATGGAAATAAGGCGTTTAGCCTGTGTTACTAGACAGATTAGAAGATGGGATAGGACATAGTAAACCTGAAAAATAAAAAAAAAAGTTACGTGTGGAAGGGAACACACAGAGTTCAGTTGTTCAGCTTTACCCATGTGGTGTGTGAGATGTCAGCAGTATTTGTGTGTAATGCTCAGTAGACAGTCTTGCTCTAAATTGTTGTTTTTAGGAATTCCAAATAAGATGCTATTATTAATGATGCCTGTATTTTTAGAAAACACACTTTCTAATAATAGCTATAATAGTAAGACTGTTGTCACAATAGTACCTTCCATTTGCATAGTTTACACTTATGTTTCCATTTAATTCTCACAATAACTCTGCAAGATCATTGAGGCAAGAGTAATTATCACAGTTTTCTAGAAGAGTCAACAAAGCATGAGAGAAATCAAATCACTTGTCGAAAGACAGACAGCTAAATATATGGTGAAGCTGCCCCTGGAACCCAAGTCTTTTGAATCCTAGTCCAGGGATCTTTTTTTTTTTTTTAACAGCAAAAATGAGTTTTTCCTTCAAAACTTTTATACACAAATTGTTTTGTGACATTGGTTGCATTCCCTGCAATGTATCAGGACTCTTCTCCTTTCCCTTTCCACCCTGGGTTCTCCATGTCCATTCATTCAGTTTTTCTGTCCCTTCCTGCCTTCTCTTCTTTGCTTTTGGGCAGATGTTGCCCATTTGGTCTCGTATACTTGATTGAATTAATAAGCACATTCCTGGCGTGTGTTGTTTTATAGGCCTGTCTAATCTTTGGCTGAAAACTTTGGGAATGAATTCAGTTCTGAGTTAGCAGGGTGTCTGGGGGCCACGGTTGTGCTGGACTCAGTCTGGTGGAGGCTGTAGTAGTTGTGGGCCATGAGTCCTTTGAACTAATCTTTCCTTTGTGTCTGGTTTTCTTCATTCTCCCTTGCTCCAGACAGGATGGGAGCAGTGGAATATCTTAGATGGCCGCTCACAAGCTTTTAAGACCCCAGATGCTACTTACCAAAGTAGGATGTAGAATATTTTCTTTAGGAACTATATTATGCCAGTTGACATAGATGTCTCCCGAGACCATGGTCCCCAGCCCTCAGCCCCAGTAACCTGGTCTCTCAAAGTGTTTGGATGTGTCTAGGAAGTGTGTATGACTTTGCCTTGTCAAGTTGTGTTGACTTCTCCTATATTGTTTGTTGTGTTTCCCTTCACCAAAGTTAACACTTGTCTGCTATCAAGTTAGTGATTTCCCCTCCTCTCCCGCATAGCTATCAAAGATAGTTTCTTTTTTTTCTGTGTGTAAACCTTTCCATGAGTTTTTATAATAGTGGTCTCATACAATATTTGTCCTTTTTTGATTGACATTTCATTCAGCATAATGCCCTACAGATTCATTCATGTTGTGAGATATTTCGCAGATTCATCATTATTCTTTATCATTGTGTAGTATTCCATTGTGTGTTTGTACCACAATTTGTTTACCTATTCATCTATAGATGGGCACTTAGCTTGTTAATCTTTTTGCTACTGTGAATAATGTTGCAATGAACATGGGTGTACATATGTCTATTTGTGTGATAGCTCTTATTTCTCTAGGGTATATTTCTAGGAGTAGCGCTACTGGATCGTATGGTATACCTATTTCTAGCTTTTTAAGGAGGAGCCATATTATTTTCCATTATGGTTGTATCATTTTACATTCCCACCAGCAGTGCATAAGCGTTCTAATCTCTCTGCAACTTCTCCAACGTTTGTTATTTTCTATTTTTTTGATTAGTGAAGTAATGTCGGGGTGAGATGGTGTCTCATTGTAGTTTTGATTTGTTGTGATAGCGAGCATTTCCTCAAGTGTCTGTTAGCTGCCTAAATGTCTTCTTTTGTGAAGTGTTTGTTCATATCTTTTGCCCATTTTTTAATTGAGTTATTTGCCAGAGATCTTTTCACTTACTATTTAGCCTTGTGAACAAAAAGCTAAGCAGAAAATCACAAACTCCTTTTAGTAGTAGTATACCATAGAAAATACAAGTTAGCGTTTTGAGAAGGTGAATGTTTTATACATATATGAGTAGTGTGAGTAAATATGTGTATATACGCATACAGATATGTGTACATTTCTTCATTTACTTCAATCAAAGCAATATATCATAAAAAATTGAGCACAGTTGCAGACATAAAAACTCAGCTGTCTTCTTATCAAGACTGACATTAAAGATATTTGTAATAATGTAAAACATTGCCACTTTTTCCATTGGATTTAGGTAAATTTTCAAAAAATATATTTATTTCATGATTTACTAATATTGTATTAATATAAATTGTTAAGTAAATATTTTAAATCTTACGTTTTAATTTCAAATACAGAAAATGTTATGGATTGAATTATGTCCCCCCAAAATATGTGTTGTAAATCCTAACCTCTGTGCCTGTGGTTATAATCCCATTTGGGAATTGGTTGCTTTTGTTATGTTAGTGAGGCAGGATTAGTGTAGAGTGTATCTTGAATCAATCTTTTTTAAGATATAAAATAGATTAAACTCAAGCTAGCAAGCAGAGATGGGGGGAAGAGACATGCCGAGCCACATGAAGATCGTCCAGGAGCAGAATCTAAAAGAGACGAGGACCTGCCTTCAAAGCCGAAAGAGAGAGAAAGCCTTCCGTTAGAGCCAGCACCCTGAATTCGGACTTCTAGCCTCCAAAACTGTGAGAAAATAAATTTCTGTTTGCTAAAGCCACCCACTTGTGGTATTTCTGTGATAGCAACACTAGATAACTAAGACAGTAAGTATTGATAGATATTTATCCAACAAAAAACAAAAATTTCAATTGTGTCCTCAATCCTTTTTAAGACTATCAAGGGGTCCTCAGACTAAAATGCATGAGAACTGCATTATAAAGTATGACACACAGTTTATATGCATGTATTTCTTTTAACCCTCATGACACCTCTCTAAGAGTTGAGGCTCTACAGAGAAGTAAACCACATTCAAACCCCAGCACTACCACTTACTGTCTATGAAATCTAAGCAAGCTACTTAACCCCTCTGAGCTTCAGTGTTACCCTCTCTACAGTGGTGATAAGGTACGTAACTGAGCTACCTCTAACAAACCTAAGAGCTGTGCAGTGGTGTACCGAGTGCAGGGAGACAGAAACAGTCCATCCCAGGCAATAATGTAGTGCACTGTCTGTAGAGAAAGTCAATAATAAAACATACTGAAAGTCTTCCTGCTCTTTATTATCACCATGCACCAGCAATTCTAAACAATGTCGGAGATAAATACACCTTCCCCAGAAACATTTTTCACTGAGCTAAGTTCTAAACAACTGCCTGACCCAGGGCATGCGGCTCCCAGTGCCCCACCCATAGTGACCAGTGGATGGCTTTTAGATTTGTGGAAGGCACTACCAGTGCCAGCGCTCCCCAGGTGATCAGCCGCTGGGGCCTCTGTTACACCTGCATGCCAGCTTATCCTCTCCCTCTGCTCTGTTGCACCTCTCCTATTCTCTTACAGATGTTATACCTGAGAGCCCAGCCCCGTAACCCTAAACCTCATGCACATAAAACTCTGACTTGGAATCTGTTTCCCAGGGAACTTGCGGTAAGACAAGTTACTAATCCATGATCTTGTGAGGCTGAGAATTCAGATGCTGGCAAGCCTGACTGCAGGTGTAACCATCTAACTACTTCCTCCTTATGTGAACCCCATTCCTTGCTCTAATGTCTACAAAAAAAAAAAAAAAAAAAGGTTAGCAATGTTTCAGGGAGGCAGGCAGTTGTAGATTTCTGTTTGTCCAGAAGTCCAGCCAAGAGCTTTGATCACTAATGATTAGAGGGATAACCGTAACCTGTACTTGCAGCCCATGACCAGACCCATTTTCAGTGGCAATCTTCTCATTATGTATGAACTGTAAAATAATCAACAAGAAAGAAAGGAATTGGAATCTTGTTTGGGGTGTAAACTTTGAAGTTTTATCTCATCTGCGTAGCACCCGCCCTTGATTTCCTTTTTAAGCTGTTTTGTGAGGGCTGGAGCCCTGGTGGCACAGTGGTTAAGAGCTTGGCTGCTAACCAAAAGGTTGGCAGTTCGAATACACTAGCTGCTCCTTGGACACCCTATAGGGCAGTTCTGCTCTGTCCTGTAGG
Organism: Trichechus manatus latirostris; assembly: GCF_000243295.1. Classification (NCBI taxonomy): domain Eukaryota; kingdom Metazoa; phylum Chordata; class Mammalia; order Sirenia; family Trichechidae; genus Trichechus; species Trichechus manatus. The sequence continues at coordinate 10,731,926 of NW_004443941.1, read as the reverse complement.
GTCACTATGAGTTGGAATCAGTTCAGCAGCAACGGGTTTGGTTTTTTTGGTTTGCAAGGGCTAGCTGCCAGATCCGTGCCAACCTCTCTGAAGAAACAACAGGGAGAGTGCTCCTAACAGACAATAGTCACCAAACCGTCAGCTAGGGCCTTTGCTGGGCCCCTAGAATTCCTGCTGTACTTCTTATGGTTAAAAGTAATACATTTCCTAATATTTTAGTGACAAGGAGTAGGGATTTTTACTTTTCCTTTCCACAGAACCATGAGCAGAGAGAGTCAATACACATAATTACCCCTAACCTGAAGTTATGGATTGAATTGTGTCCCTCAGAAAGTTAAGTGGAAGTTCTAATGTCTGTCCCTGTAAATATGAGCCTGTTTTGAAATAGGAGTTTTCCTTTGTTATGTTTATGAGGTCATACCAGAGTAGGCAGGATCCTAAACCTAATCCCTTCTGAGTGGTGTCTTACAAAAAGGGAAAACAGACAGAGAGAGATACACAAAAGGAAAGTAACCACTGGAAGAAACATCCACAAGCCAAGAAATGTTGAGGAGCTCTGGGGCTCCCAATGAGGGACCATCTCCTAGAGCCAATGTCCTGATTTGGACTTCTAGCCTCCAAAACTGTGAGACAATACCCTTCGATCTAGCTCTAATCTGTGTCCTACCCGTTTCTTTGCAGGATCTTCATTGATTAAACAAGCATTTATTGAGCACCAACTATGTGCCACACACTGTTCGAGGCAGCTTAAAGAAGACAGACGAAGCCCTTAGCCTCAGGAAGTTTACTTTAATGGAAGGAGACAGACAATAAACAAACTGACAAATGAATAGAAAATTGTTGTTGTTGTGTGACGTCCGACTCAGCGACCCTAATAGGACGGAGCAGAACTGCCCTATAGAGTTTTCCTAGGCTCTAATCTTTACGAGAGCAGATTGCCAGGTCTGGAGTGGCGGGTGGGTTCCAACTGCCAACCTTTTGGCTAGCAGCTGAGCACTTAACTGTTGCATCACCAGGGCTCCTTAAATTGAAAATAGTAGGTACTATAGTGAAAAGTGCCAAAAGGAGAATAATGCAAGGGATAAGCCACAGATTAGAACTGGTTCTAAATTCTGGGTAGAAGTTTTGAGAAAAATCTATGGTTTTTTATTTATTTTTTAGTCTACAGATTTTTATCAGCTACTCTCTACTAGGCACTCTGCTATGCACTGGACTTGAGGTAGTAAATGGGATGGATATAATTCCTGTCCTGAGAGCCTCAACAGAACACAAAAACCGGTATAGTCTGTGCTAAGACTTCTAAAAATTATAAACATTTAATCCTGAAGATACTGTGTGACATAGGTATTAACACCCTCATTTGAGCGCCTTCCAACCTAGGTAGCTTATCTTCTAGCACTCTATCAGACAATTTTCTGTTGTGATCCATACAGTTTTCATTGGATACTTTTCAGAAGTAGATTACCGGGCCTTTCTTCCTAGTCTTTCTTAGTCTGGAAGCACCACCGAAACCTGTACACCACGGGTGACCCTGCTGGTATGTGAAATACTGGTGGCATAGCTTCCAGCATCGTAGCAACACGCAAGCCACCACAGGATGACAGATGGACAGACAGGTGGTAGTACAATATAAATAATTGTAAAAATGGCCATGGTGGTGTCAGACGTCTAATTTCAGGAGAGGGAGGGAGAATCAAGATCCACATCAGCCCAAGGCTGATTCCTATGAGGTGGAAGTCAAACATACCTCCACCCTCCAACCTTTTCACCAACTCTGACACCTGCCATCCCTTCCACGGCACTGCCTACTCTTCTGCTGGGTTTGATAATTGGTTGCAGTGGTCACACAGAATTCATAGACCATACACACGATTATGGGGCTTATTAGGGAACTAACAGGTTACTATTCAGGATCAGGAATGACTCAGGATACAGTTCTTCCATCAGGACAACGTCTTCTCAGCCCTGCCTGCAAGCAGGCCTCTGCCTTGGCCCTGCAGCCCCTGCCCTGCTCAGGCAAGTTTCAGGGGCAGATTATCCAAGAGGCAAGTCAAGCACAGTGCTTTCCTTGCTTACCAAATTATCTATAGTGAACAATTTCACATTTTTTCGGTGCGTCGAAGATTCTGCTTCTGGGTATAGCTGATATCTGTCTCTCTCCCAACGCCACAGCAGCTTCCTAGAGAATCAAAGCCTCGTTTCAAATTTTCAATCCCTGGCAGAGGCGGATGATCCAGTAAGCAAGGTAAACACGGGCTTACTTGTGTTTACTAATCTGTAGTGATCAATTTCAAAGGGGTTTGTCCAGATCATGCTGAAACCCCTGTGAAATAGGTCACTACAGGTTAGTAAGCAAGCACAAGTAAGCTGATGCTTACCTTGCTTACTGGGTAGTCTGCCCCCAGGCAAGTGTTACAAAGCTCTTTAGCTCCACCAATAAGTGCCCAGAGGTACCCGATTCAGCCAGTAAGCCTCACCGAGCTTTCTCACTCCATGCATGGGTTGGGTGAGCCCTGCTGTGCCAAGTGTCTGGAGGCACCCCACTCCACCCGCCAGCAAGCCTGAATGTGCTCAGCTCTCTTGCTCCGTGGGCTGGCATGCCCACTGTAGCTGCCTCACTCCATGGGCTGGGAAGCTCACTGTGGCATCTTGCGCCCATCTCCTGGTTCTGCCGCCGCCATTTCTCTGCCACTCTTCCTCACTGTCTTGTGCCATCTGTGGTGTTACAGCCCTCTCTCTGTCTCCTGGGTCTAGGAGGCTGTCAGTGCAGGACCCTGGGTCCAGAGGATGTGCTCCACTCTTGGCCGTTCCTGGTGATAGTGAAGTCCCCTCTTCCCACCTCTGGGATGGCTGATTTTAATCCTAGGAGGATGGGAAAACCAACTAATACCCACGTTAGGGTCCCATATACCTTATTTGCATGGTCCCACCCCACAAGAATTACATGCATCTTATTTGCATTGTTAGCAAGTTGTTCAATCTCCTTGGTGGGCCACAAGCACCTTATTTGCATAGTCCCATCCAATCATTCTGTGGGAGTCACAAGACCATGCATGACTAGAAGGGCCATATTAAGTAATTCACTGCACTGCAATAATATAAAGGAATTAACTACTGATACATACAACATGAATGAATCTCAGAAAGATTATGTTGAATGAAAGAAGCCCAACCTCAAAAATAACATACAATGTGCTTGCATTTAAATAAAATTCTAGGACATGAAACACTAATCCATCATGAAAGTAAAGTCGGAACAATGATCTCCCATGACAGAGGAGGGGTGAGAATTGACTGAGAAGGAACCTCAGGGAATTTTCTGGGGTGAAGGTAATGTTCTGTATCTTGATAGGTGTTGTCATTTTACAGGTGTATGCACTTGTCAAAACTCATCAAACAGTACCTAAAATTTCTGCATTTTAGTGTAGGTGAATTTTACCTGAAAAAAGTAAGCAAACATTGAGCTCTTGTTAATGATACACATGCTGAAGTGTTTAGGGGTAAAGCGCACTCATGTCTGCTACTCACTTTAACTGCAACAAGGAGTAAGATGGATTGATGGAGGGTACAGGGAGGGAGGATGGAAAGGTATGTGTTTACTGTACAATTCTTTTACACTTTTCTATGTGTTCGACTATTTTCATAACGAAATATTAGAAAAAATAATACAAAGATTTGGTTAAGTCCCTAATACTGGAATTCCTGCACAAATTCTACCTGTATTGTGACGTCTTCTTGATTTCTCTCAGGCAAAAGCAATCCCACAGTCTTCTATACAATGAAGGGGCACAAGGAACTGGGATAAGAAGCAAGAATTATTTGGGCCTCTCTCCCATTATTTATTTATCACTTAAAAATGTTACCTAAGTGGTGAATCAATGATGCTATATTTTGAATTATTTATAAATCTGTCAGCATTATGGTTGACATGCAGTACTTTGCCCTGTATTATAGTTAGTTATAGTAATGTCTGTGCTTTTACTGGGTGGAACAAATGGTTAAGTGCTTGACTATTAGCCAAAACATTGACTGCTCGATCCTACCCAGTGGCAATTTGGGAGACAGGCTTGGCAATCTGCTTCCAAAAGGTCACAGCCTTGGAAACTTTATGGAGAAGTTCTACTCTTGCACGTGTGGGGTCATTATGAGTCAGAATCGACTCATGGCAGCTAAAAACAACAAATGCTTCTGCTAGGCCATACTCTTTTTGAGGGCAGGAGTTACTTTTATTCCTTTTTCTATTTCCAACATTTAGTACACTGTTTTGCACACAATTGATGCCCAAAAGTCCACTGTTAAATGGAATTGCAGTCTGACCATTACCATCGAGGTTTGTTGTTGTAGTTGTTGCTGCTGTGGGCCGCTAAGTCAATGTCAACTTATAGTGACCCCATAGGACAGTTCTACTCTGTCCTTAAAACCAAGACCCGTTGCCATCAAGTTGATTCCAACTCATAGCAACCCTATAGTTACCTGTATTTCTTTTTCTAAAAATTTTTTTTTTACAGATATGTTCTTTAATTCAACCTTAACCATCTATGACCTTCTCTGAATATGTAGGAAAGTGGATCAGGAAATTTTTACTAAAAATAGAAGTACTAATTTTGAGGCCAGAACTCCTGATCATTGCTTGAACTGAATGCCCTATTGTTCCATATGACAATAATGGATGCTCGTATCTGCTGTGTTAACATCTCCTCATGAGTTCTTACCTAAGCATGCAAGTACTTTACTGATTGCCTTTCATGATGTCTACGAGTTCTTTTAGATTGTTTGAAATAGTGTCTCTTCCAAATAAACCCCTATTTCATAACGGAGCCCTGGAGTGGTTAAGAGCTCAGGCTGCTAACCAAAAGGTTGGCAGTTGGAATCCACTAGCCCTCCTTGGAAACCCTATGGGGCAGTTCTGCACTGTCCTATAGGGTCGCTATAAGTCAGAATCAACTGGATGGCAGCAGGTTTGGTTTTTTAGTTTATTTTCATAAGATCCGGAGGGCCTCATTGCAGATGCAACAACCGAAGCATGGTCTATGTGGTTGACGAGCGTACTTGAAGTCATTGTTGAGATGACCTTTAACCTTATTAGTGGGGGTTCATTAAACAACTTATAAATGACAGCATTATCTGTGTAGTGAACCACAATTTGCATAATGTCTTACTCATCTAGTGCTGCTACAACAGAAATACCACAAGTGAATGGTTTTAATGAAGAGAAGTTTATTTCCTCATAGTCAAAGTAGGCTAAAAGTCCAAATTCAGGGCATCAGCTCGAGGGGAAGGCTTTTTCTCTCTGTCGGCCTTCT
>NW_004443941.1:10705898-10726523 GCF_000243295.1 Trichechus manatus latirostris | reverse complement strand
AACATCATAGAGGCAGGTTTACAACATACAGGAAAATCACACAGTACCAGGAATCATGGCCTAGCCAAATTGATACATTTTTTGGGGGACATAATGCAAACCACGACACATAATGACAAATTTTAGAAAGAAACTTTTAATAATCTGTGATTACGAATCTAAGTCAAAGTAAGAAAATGCAAATGAAAGAAGACAGAACTTAATTCTGTGTAGAACTAAATTGAATTCGGAAGTTAGGTTGAGTGTCTATGTATTCCTCCCATTGAAGACCATGTATAGACTGTAGAGAACATGGAGTCTGCCGTCGAGGGGCATATTCCAGTCCTGAGGAGAAAAATAGTCTCCCACAGAATAAGAAGGCACTGTGTTACTGCAGTCAGGGCATTTCTGTTCAACCCACCAACTTGGACTCACCTCAATTTTCATAGAAAATATCAGTTTTTCATTAGCTGGAGGTTTTAGGATGTTTTCAGAAACTATTTTCAAAATAGACAAAAGGTCTATGTGCTCAACACATTGACTTCCTATTTCTGATGTCCTCCAAGGTGTCCTTCTTCTCCCCTTTCTGGATATATATTCATGAGGTATGTACCATTTCAACCTTATTTTAACTCATTATACTTCATCTTATTTTTGTTCTATGATTTTAGCCCTCCTGAAAACCCTGATAAAACACACTTCTTCCTTTTTCATACTAAAGGTAGAGGAAAGAAATACATACATTTCACAAAGTTCAGATGACACTAGACTTATGAACTCATTTTTTCACATCGGGGTCTCTGAAGGGTGGCCTGCATAAAAGCCGTATCTGTCCTACAGAGTTGCCCTGAAGTGGACTTGGAAATTGAGTACCCAGCACCTTGGAGAGATGGTACTATGAGCTCAGAACAACGCATGATAGGAGAAAGGCAAGGAGAGGGAGAAAAATAATGGGCCAAACACAGTTTTATCAGTGAGGTAGTAGGTATATTGGTAAAAATGGCCTTATTTTCTTAAACATATAGCCGTTTCTCAGTACCAAATAATAGTGACAGCTGGTCACATAAATGTAAACTCTCAATGAGGCTGAAAGCATGCTATCTTTTGACTTTTATAAATCTTGAATCTATTAGACTATTTTTATGAAATGGTGTGTTAATAATAATCATCTCATGAATATCTAAATATAGTAGAGTTATTTCTTTGTGAATCAACATAAGTTTTGATCAACAAAAATAAGCATGGATTAATAGTTTAAGAATTTTAAGTATTACACCTGTATGTATAAATAGATTCTGATACATTGGCTTGTTTTCTTATTTTGTATTAGAAAGGCAGTACAGCACAGTTGCTGTGGATTCAAATTTAATAGCTGTGTTACTTTGAGCAAGTTTGCTTACTTCTTGGTGACTTAAAATCCTCATCTATAATGCAGTAATTGCAATTACCTCATTGTCTTGGTATTTGGATTTAAAGAGTTAATACATATGAAGCTCTTAGAACATTGCCTGGCACATAGTAAATGCTAATTGTTATTATTTATCGATAGTAGAGTTATGAGAAAGACATATATTAACCCAAAAAATGTAAGTTGTTTTTAGACAGAGAGATAGATAGCCCCTATTGAGTCAACTCTAACTCATGGTGACCTTATGTACATCAGAAAACAACGTTGCCCAGTCCTAAGTTATCCTCACAATCGCCATCACGTTCGAGTCCGTCACTGCCGTGATTGTGCAGTCCATCTCACTGAGGTTCTCTCTCACCCTTGCTGGCCGTCGACTTCACCAAACATGATGTCCTCCATAGGTTGATCCCTCCTGAGGACATGACTTCAAGCAGTTTGACAATGTTCTGTTGTGATCCATAAGGCTTTCGTTGTTTAAATTTTTGGAAGTAAATCACGAGGTCTTTCTTCCTAGTCTGTTTTAATCTGGACTACCGAAACCTGTCCCCTGTGTGTGACCCTGCTGATATTTGAAATACCACTGGCATAGCTTTCAGCATCAGAACAACACACAAGCCACCGCAGTATGACAAACTGATGGTGATGGTGTTTTTAAACATTTTATAAAAACAGGATACAATTGTTGATTGAGTGACACCTATTAACACCCCTAGGAGGGAAGTCCCGCAGCTTGGGGAATAGCAAAGAGCATGGCAACCTGCAATGTCAACCTACTTCATGGCTTGCAAGTGTCATAATTGCCAATAAAAACACTTCTTGCACAGAGGCAGTGGATGGGACAGTGCTTTACTCACATAGAGAAGAGATAGAGCAAGGACAGCTTCAAGAGTGTGTGCTGGTCCCTCTTGAACAGTGGATCCCTCTCTGCAACAGCTGATGAAAGGGTAATGATCTGCACACACCCATCTTGTTCCACAGAAAAAAGGGACCCCCATCCCTTCCCCACTGGGAACAGATACAGAAGTGGCATTGGCCAGGTGACATATAATGCACATGCTTAGCCATGCCGTTTCTAAGAATGTTGACATGTGCTCAGAACAAGAGGGGAGGAATGTACTGAGAGCCCACCAGCTGCTACAGGATGTATTATGGGTCAGGGCGCCCCAGTGAAAAGGAGTCAGCCCACACACATCCTGTCCAAGACTCCAGGCTGATGCATCTGGTTCTAAGCGCAAGGTTCATTCATGGGTCACAGGGAAAGGCAGCTGGCTGTAATAGGTCTGCCCCTTTCCACAATAATTCTGTTCAATATAATCAGGGTCGTTCCCACTCCTTTTGTCTTTGTTTATTCTTAGCAACTTGAAATAACATAGGTGGCTCTTCAGTTTTTTTGGCTAATGGTTTTAAGTATCAGCTATACACGGATAACACCCACATTTAAATACCGGAGTTAAACGTCTCCAGCAAGTTCAGACATTCTGCACAGCACAGCCTGACCTTTTCCAGCATTCTGTGTCATCACCAACTTTTTTCTTTCGCACTTCACATCCAGTCAATCTATCGGTAAAATCCTATTGCTCTACATTTAAATTACACAGTCATACGTTTTACCCCTCTGCTATCACCCTGGTACAAGCCACTAGCACCTCACACCTGGATCCAAGATCACAGTTATTGCATCTTTATGCTTCCACGTATATCTCTCTTACTTTCCTCTCTACAAACAGTAAGAGTACTTTTAAAATAGAGTATACACTGCTCACAACCCTGCAGTGGTTTCCTATTTGCACTCAGAATAAAATATAAGCTGGTGAAGGCGTAACTGATACAGGCCCAGGGCCCCTCCCTACTTCATCCAGACTTTTCCTCTCACTCACATGCTTCTAGCCACACCTTGACTTTGGGGAACATGCCCAACACGCTCCCACCAGAGAGCCTTTGCCTTTGTTCTTCTCTGTTTGGAACACCTTTTCGCCAGTTATCTGCATGCCTTGGACAATGAATAAGGAAAAACAAGGAAGAATTGACACCTTTGAATTGTGGTGTTGGTGAAGAATATTGAATATACCATGGACTGCCAGAAGAACGAACAAATCTGTCTTGGAAGAAGTACAGCCAGAATGCTCTTTAGAAGTGAGGACGGCGAGACTTTATCTCATGTACTTTGGACATGTTGTTAGGAGGGACCAGTCCCTGGAGAAGGACATCATGTTTGGTAAAGGAGAGGGTCAGTGAAAAAGAGGAAGACCCTCAGTGAGATGGATTGATGCAGTGGCTGCAACAATGGGCTCAAGCATAGCAAGAATTGTAAGGATGGTGCAGGACCAGGCAGTATTTCCTTCTGTTGTACATAGGTCACTATGAGTCAGAACCTACTTATTGGCACCTAACAAAACAACATCTGAATGCCTGACTCACTCATTTCCTTCAAGTCTCAGCTCAAATGTCAACCTGTAAAAGAGTCCTTCCTATGGACAAAAGAGTACCCTTGTCTCTTTCAATCCCCTTGCCTTATTTTTTTTTCTAACATTTATTATTAATGACATAGTTAATATTTATTTGTTTGTTTGATATTTCTCTCCCCTAGTAGAATATAAATTAAATGTTATGAGGGCAAGAGCATTTTCTGTTTTGCTTACTGCAGTAGCCCTATTGGCTAGGTAAGGCCCTAGCCCATGGTAGATGCAAAACAAATATTTATTCAATGAATGAATAAATGATTGGTCAGTTCCAGTGTCTTTAAGATCATCACAACATTGAAAAGTGGTTTGTTGTGGTGGTGGTTGTGGTGATTGCGGTTAATACAAAACTAAAATAAAATAAATGACTTATAATGTCTACCAGGCAGGATTTGTTTTCTTGTAATTCTAAAATTACATAACCATGAAGCATTGAAACTGACTTGTGGAAACAAATTCATAAGATGAACTGATTTATTCACTATATTTTACACTTCTCTCCTAGAGTGGTTAAATGGAAAGTAATTAGTGAAAGCAATTTCAGCAGAGCAAAGCAGGAACTAACTGGAAAGGGCTGGGTTTTTAGTCTATATATTACTAATGCAAGCATGTTCCTTGAAAGGTTACTAATTTCTCTGTAACAATTATTAAAATAATTCTCTAAGATTCACAATATCTATATATATTTTAATTTTCTCTTTTTTGCGATCATTAGATAGATAATATTTTAGCAGGGCCCTTAGGTCTCAGTATAATTATTATTTTACGTTGGGTCAAGAAAATGTTTAAAATATCTATCTAAATCCAAAAACAAAACAACCCATTGCCCATAGGGTTTCCAAGGCTGTAAACTTTATAGAAGCAGACCGCCACGTTGTTCTGCGGAGCAGCTCGTGAGTGGGAACCACGAACCTTCAGGTTAGCAGCTGAGTACTTAATCACTCTACCACCAGGGCTCCTTTTTATTCTATCTATAAAAACAAACAAAAACCTGTTGCCACTGAGCAATTCAGACTCATAGCGACCCTATAGGACAGAGTAGAACTGCCCCATAGGGTTTCCAAGGAGGAGCTGGTAGATTCGAACTGCTGAACTTCTGGTCAGCAGCCGAGCTTTTAACTACTGTGCCACCAGGGCTCCACTAAATATATACATCCATATGATATCCACAAATGTTTTGTAATTTGATGTACAAGCTCTGATGATCTGTCCCCTTGAAAAGCAACGCTGTGAAAGGCTGATGAGAACAAAAAACTCACAAACCACAAAGCCTCTACCTTTATGTCAAGTACAATTGTCACAGTCCATATAAGCTCAGAGAGGGAGTGAGATAACGCAATAAGATAGATGGGAGATTAGAAAACTGTCATCACTCACTTATGATTTTATTCCCTTTCCTCAAGAGGCAGAAAGAAAATATCTCTTTATCTTTAGCTCAGTAACACAAAATCTGAATGATGTCACCATGGATGAAAAGGATTTCATGGAAGTCATTATAAGAAGTGTTGAAGAATAACCCAAGGGAGGGAGAGATAGGATTGTTTTATTGAATCACATAAGATGCATATAAATAGCCTACATGAATATATTCCCATGTGAGATATATAATCTAATTTGAGATTTGCAACTCTTTCATCAAGGCATCAGGTTTGTGATCTTGGGAAATCATTTACCTCAAAGGTATGACAAACCAGAGAGTCAGGTGCCCAGACACCTACGAATGGCTTTGTGTATCTCCATTTTCTCATTTTAAGTTTAATCCTATTAAATAAAGGTCCACAAGGTTTAAAATATTGTGATATGATGTTATATAATTTACTTGACAAGGGACAGACTAATAACATAATCTTCAATAGAGCTGTAATTTCCTATGGCATTTTATTGGTGATTACTGGAATCTAATAGATGTTTTATATCTCAACCAATTCTTTTGAGACATTAAGATACATGACAGAAAATACATACCAAAAATAAAAAAAGTGCAGAAACAATACAGTCTCAAATTAGAGCATATGTTTATGATAAAGGGATCTTTTTGTTTTGTTTATTTTTATTACATTGAAAAAGTCTGATTTTTAGATTTCAAAGCAACAATTAAAGGAATTTGAACTGATTACATCTTCCAACGAAGTTGATTCTAAATTTCTACAGGTAGTTTTAGAAAAGGAAAAGACAAAAGTCTTGTCTCATACCAAGAAATGTTCTGAAGTGGTCCATCATTATTAATTAGTTTAGAATCTGCTGTCAAAACATTAGTCACATGTTTGCTATTAATGTCAGCTTAATTGGTTCTTTCATGTGGAAATTTCAGATTTCAGCCCGATATTGTATTCCAAGACAATGCTCCAAGAAAGGGGTGGAGGGGAGTTAATAAGAAATGTCTAATCATTCTTTAATTACCATTTAAAATGAATGACACTCAAACAGTAAAATGTGAGAAAGAATACATTAAAATAGAGCTGTTGCTCACACAAGATAGACAGTTTTCTACCTCTCTTTCAAAGCCAACCCATGGTAGATAGGCAAGGACTAAATTAGTTTGATAAATGAAATATTTACCTTCTTAGAAAGTTATTCAAAATGCAATGGGAAAATGATTAATTTGCAAGTGTCCTTTATGTGATTATATAAAGAGTAAAGTAAAAAACCTTCATTGTCCTGTTCCTCTCTTCTTATTCATTCGTTCTGATTATTTTGTCTCTTTAAGAATCTGCCAAAAAAATCTGACTACATTCAGGTATTCCAATACCATGTCAGTTTGGTGGATATAAAACCAGTTACCATGGAGTCAGCTCCAACTCATGGCAACCCTGTGTGTGTCAGAGTAGAAATGTACTCCACAGGATTTTCAATGGCTCATTTTTTTGGAGTAATTACTATGTCTTTCTTCCGAGTGCCTCTGGGTGGGTTTGAAGTGCCAGCCTTTTGGTTAGCAGTAAAGTTCGTTAACTGTTTGCACCACAGCAGACTCCTTGGTGGATGTAGGGTGGTTTAGTCTGAAGAGTATGCTACTTTAAGTGAAGAAATTCAGGTCCAAATCATGACTATCTATCTGAAGTGAGAATAAGATAATTTATCCTTTTTTTTTTTTTAAATTCATTTTGCTATTTGTGTGTCACTTTATATTATGAAGGAGCCCTGCTGGCACGGTGATTAACTGCTCAGCTGATAACCGAAAAGCCAGCAGTTTGAACCCACCAGTAGCTCTGTGGGAGAAAGATGTGGCAATCTGCTTCCATAGAGATTATAGCCTTGGAAACCCCATGGGACAATTGTACTCTGTCCTGTAGGGTCACTGTGAGTCGGAATCGACTCGACGGCAGTGGGTTTGGTTTGGTTTTGGTTTCATCATGACTGCACTGCTTATTAGGTATGTGTCTTTGACCACAGATTTACATTTGCTAGTGTCAGGCTCCTCATTTTCAAAATAGGGAAAATAACACCCATCTTAAATTATTGTTGAATTTATATCTGTAGAAATGTCTAGAATGTTGCCCAGAGCATGAGAAGCGTTCAGTAAATATTAATTAAATCTGAGGAAAGCATGTAACAGCATTAAAATGAATAGAAGTCACTAAGGTAGGATCACTAACTTTCCAAGCTACTACCACAACTTATAGGCATGAACACAGAACCCCTGCCAGTAATTCTGTGACATTTGAAAAGAGAAAAGGGGTTAGAAAAGTAGATAATGGGAAAAAATAATTCTACCGACTTTTTCAGAGGGAAAAACGATGGATTCCACAAACTATTGATTCACAAGCTTGGTGTCTCTCAAAAGCAAAATTCTAAAATGGATTAAATAGATACCTTGTGAGAATTTAGGACAGGAAACGGTGATGATTAAGAGAGCACAAATATTTCCAGAACACAATCATTATAGATTGGCTTCCTTCACCCGTTTTACAGGTTATTAGACAAATAGACCAAGATGGTGTCTTGATTTTAGCTAAGTATTTGACAAAGTATTTACCAACATTTCTTGGGACAAAATGGAAAAAAGAGGACTAGATCAATGAATGGTATGATCAGTTGTTTCTAGCTCATCCCAGAATCATATCAAGAAGGGCTAATTTATGAATTTGTGTCTACAGGGATAATAGACACCAGTTTATGACAGAGCATTGTTTCTTGCTCTGGTCATATTTAACATTTTCTAATTAATGTCTCTAATAAAGAAGCAAATATTTTCCTGGCAAATCTATTTTTCTGAAAGCCTTTTTAGTACAAGAAGATAAAATAATGATCAACAAATCGTATCAAATTTAATGGTCCAAGCTGAGAGAGCATGAAATTACAGAAAGAATTCAAAATGGCTTTGATGAGCTAAAATAATAATTCTTTAAAAATTTAGTAAAATGTAAGAGTAATAGAGACACTGTTTTCTACAGGAGTTTAAAATGTCATTTTCATCAGAGGTGTACCTAAGACAAGACATGTTTATTTGCTTGGCAACAAGACTTAGAAGGTAAAATGATGGCAGATGTAATTTTTTTTTTAATTATACTGTTTGCTGATAAAAGATATTGGACAACATTCTATTGTATTCCGTAAGGCTTTCATTGGCTAATTTTGGTGCAAAAACCTGGAGTTAGAAAACCAAAAGGGAAGAACGTGATCTGACAATCGACATTTCTGAAGCTTAAAGAACTATGGAGAAAATTCAAGTCTCAGGTCTCCATATTGAAGGATTCAATGGACAAAACATTAGAATGACACAGGAAGCATCAAAAGGAGGTGGAAGGAATACACAGTCACTCTACCAAAAACAACTGGTTGACATTCAACCATTTCAGGAGGTAGCATATATATGATCAAGAACTGCTGGTACTGAAGGAAAAAGTATAAGCAGCCCTGAAGGCATTGGTGAAAAACAAGGATCCAGGGAATTGATGGAATACCAACTGAGATGTTTCAACAAATGGATGCAACACTGGAAATGCTTACTCATCTATGTCCAGAAATTGGCCAGCCAGCTGGTAGAGATCCATATTTGTGCCCACTCAAAAAAAAGCAATCAAACAGAATGTGGAAATCATCAAACAATGTCATTAATATTACATGCTAGCAAAATTTTGCTGAAAATAATTCAAAAACAGCTGCAGTCATACATCAACAGAGAACTGCCGGAAGTGCCTGCTGGATTCGGAAGAGGACGTGGAACAAGGGACATCATTGCTGGTGTCAGATGGATCTTGGCTGAAAGCAGAGAATACCAGAAGGATGTTTACCTGTGTTTTATTGACTATGTGGAGGCATTCTATTGTATGGATCATAAAAAATTATGGATAACCTTGCAAAGAATGGGAATTCCAGGACTCTTAATTTTGCTCCTGCAAAACATGTACATGGATCAAGGATCAGTTGTTTGAACAGACAAGGGGATACTGTGTGGTTTACAGTTGGTTAAGGTGTGAGGCAGGGTTGTATCCTTTTCATCTTAAACAATATATATGCTGAACACAGGGCTCAAATAACCCCATTTTTCCTTACTTTCTTACATAAAAGGTAGCCTGTCAAATATACTCTTTTACGTTTTGCTTTTTTTCACTTAAAAATATCTCCTGGAAATCACCCCATCACTCTCTGCTTGAGTCAGCTTTGGTAAACTGTATTTGCTTAAGGAATTATCTATTTCCTCTAGATTTTCAAATAAATTTTCATACCGTGTACAAAGTATGGTTTTAGGATTTTTAGAAAAATCTTCATAGCAATATTTATCTCCAACTTGTCATTTCTTATTTTGTATATTTGTGCTTTCTCCCTTTTGTCCCTTCATTAAATTATCTAGTTGTTTTCCTGATTTACTAATGTTTTTTAAGTTACAGAACTTTTATATATTAATTTGATCTATTGTTTTTCTCCACCTTATTCCTTCCTGTTTTTATCATTATTATTTTCTTCCTTGACATTTTCTTTATTTACTTTGTTATTGTTTTTATTGCTTTATGAGTTGGAAATTTATTTTCATCCTTTTAATTTATTGGTATAGATAGTTAGGGCTATGAATTTTCCTCTTATTGCTACTTTAAATAAGGAGCCCTGGTGGCTCAGTAGTTAAATTTCTTGGCTGCTAACTCAAATGCTGGCAGTTTGAAAACACCAGCCACTCCATGAAAGAAAGATGTGGCAGTCTGCTTCCATAAGGATTCCAGCCTTGGAAATCCTATGGGGTGGTTCTACTCTTCCTATATGGTCACTATGAGTCAGAATCAACTCGATGGCAACAGATTTGGGTTTTTTTTTGGGGGGGGGGGTAGGGTTGGCTGCTTTAAATAATGCTTGATATGTAGTGTATTAATTTCAAAATGTCTATTATTTCTGTTTGTATTTCCCTGTCATCCAAGAGTTATTTAATAGAAGGTCTTTTAACGTGCAAGCAAATGGGTCTGTTGCATTTTTGTTTTCATTTTTGAATTTCTGGTTTAATTTGACTGCATCAGAGAATCTTTGTAATATTTTTACTTTATGGAACCTATTGATGTTTTCTTTGTGCCCAAATAAATTAGCATTTTTTTGTGAAAATACCATGTCAGTATCAAAATTTTTAATGGAAATTACTTAAGGCTGAATTTTAATTTACTTTTTGAAAAGCTAATTTAACTTTATTAGCTATTTTTATTAAATACAATATTTCACATTTCTAGAGTTCAATGGCTGTTTGGTTCCCAGTGTAAACAATTGTTATCTTTCTTAACAAATGTTAGCTTGATAAGAGTTTCTCAGTGTACACACTGTTTTACCCCAGATTATTCATTATTGCCCACATCCAGTGATGGTACTGGTTCTACTACAAGTATTTTTTGTACAACATTTGTTTTTCCCCACTCAATGTTTATAGATACAGATTTAGCATATCCTTTTTGATTGTTACATAATATCCTACAATATGAATGTAACTTTAACAATTTCTCAGTTTAACAAACTTAAGTTTGTTACTTAAGTACTGCAGTGCAAATCTGTATAAATGTGCCTTCTTTATGCACATGTTGATAGAGCCTCTAAGGTATATATGCAGAAGAGAAACTGCATTCCAAAGTAGCTGTGTCTATTTAAACATTCTATTGCAATGGATGAGAGAAACATTTTCCCACACCTCTGAAAACACTGATATGAACAAAATTTTAATATTGTATAAATCCAATGGAAAACTTTTCTTTTTAAATGCTGTGACGTTATTCTACTGAGGAAAAGCAACTTTTAATATCTTCATTCTGCCTTTCTACACCTATTCTAGGAATACCTTGCTCATGTCATTTGATCATTTTTCTATAGGGTTGCTTTTTTTTCCTTCCCTTTTTTCATTATATATTATGAGTCCATTATCTATTTTCAAATGCTTGTTTTCCAGGATATTACTTGGTATTATATTTTATTTATCCATATTTTTTATTGTTGACATAAGCAAAATTTTTAACTATTGTCTTTCACTTTTGGTATCTAGATTAAAAAGTCTTCATTGCTACACTGTCATAAGCATTTCTTTCCTAAATTTTCTTCTCTACTGTCATGGTTATTTATTCATTTATTTTTATTTTACAATTAGTTTTTGATTCAGCTGGAATTTATTTTTATGAATGCATGATAACTGTTTTCAAATATTTGAGGGACTCACCAAAAGAAATTAACTTATTTTGAGTTGATTTAGCAATAAACAAAAGTAATCATTGAATTTTAAAAAGTGCTCTAATTTTAAAGAATAAAAAGCACTGTTTGGCAGTAAGGTGCTCAGCCCGTCATTGAACACAATCAAGAAATTACCAGACAACCTCTGTCAGGGAGATTATGGAAGGGGTTTCTGCATGAGAAAGAAAAGTAGATTTCCATCTCTGAGAATCTACAATTTCTTTGTCAAGGCAGTATTTACAATATTTGGTTTATTTAGCTTTGAAAAGTGTAATTAGATAATTATTTTGAAATTTTCCTGCATTCAGTATATTATATGCAGAAAAGCTATAAATGCAGAGAAGGAGGAAGAGGGAAAAGTAAATTCACCAGCTTATTACTGAGACTGAACCATGATAAATATTTATTTTGAGCTATATAAACCAAAAACCCTTTGCCTTCAAGTCGATTCCTACTCATAGTGACCCTATAGGACTGAGTAGAACTGCCCAGTGGGGTTTCCAAGGAGAGGCTGGTGGATTCGAACTGCCAGTCTTTGGTTAGCAGCCAAAGTCTTCACCACTACGCCACCAGGGATCCTTGAGCTATATAGAAGCACATATATTTATATATAAATATATTTACAGCTATAAACACAGGAGTCTTTGTAAACTTGGACTCACTCTATAAATACATTTTTATAACTTACTTTAACAATAAACTATAAATTACAGATGCCTTTCCATGCCATCCAGTATATAGCTATAATCATTTTTAATAATGGCATAATATTCAATAATTGTATCATAACTTAATGAACTTATGGTTGAGTATTTGTCATGGATTGAATTGTGTCCCCCCAAAATATCTGTCAACTTGGCTGTGCCATGATTGCCAGTATTGTGTGATTGTCCACCATTTTGTCATCTGATGTGATTTTCCTATGTGTAGTAAATTCTGCCTCTATGATGTTAATGAGGCAGGATTAGAGGCAGTTATGTTAATGAGGCAGAACTCAATCTGCAAGATTAAGTTGTGTTTTAAGCCAATCTCTTTTGAGATATAAACGAGAGAAGCAAGCAGAAAGACAGGGAGACTCCACACCACCAAGAAAGCAGTGCCAGGAGCTAAGCACATCCTTTGGACCTGGGGTTCCTGTGCAGACAAGCTCCTAGACCAGGGGAAGATTAATGACAAAGACCTTCCTCCAGAGCTGACAAAGAGAAAAATGTTTCCCCTAGAGCTGGCGCCCTGAATTCAGACTTCTAGTCTACTAGACTGTGAGAGAATAAATTTCTACCTGTTAAAACCATTCATTTGTGGTATTTCTGTTATAGCAGCACTAGATAACTAAGACAGTATTTAAGTTGTTTATGTTTTTCTCCTTTTATAACCAATTCTATAATTAACATGCTTGTATGTTTGTCTTTGAACATGTGTCCAGTTTTTTTTTCCTTAGGAAATATCCTGAATATAGGAGTGCTGAGTCAAATTGTATTCACATTTTAAATGCTCTTGATACCTATGACTAAAGTCATTATTCATGCATCCTAAAAGTATTGATTGAGCATTCACATCAGGAACTGTGCTTGGTACTGATAATACAATGGTAAAGAATACATAGTCCTAACCTTCACAGGGCTTAAAATTCAATTTGAGTTGTAGATAACACAGATATATAAAAATAGTAGTACCACTTACATACTATTTACCATGTGCCAGATCCTATTCTAAGTGTTTTACATATGTAAACTTTTCTTAACCCTTACTACAATCCCATGATGTATTCCTATTTTACATATGAGATATGCAAGGCATAGAGAGGATAAATAACTCGCCCAAATTGTCAAAGTCAGTAAGTTGTGAAACCAAAATTCCAAATTTGGTTTCAGAGTGTGTAGAAGTAGCCAGTACATATGTGTTGTTGTTGTTAGGTGTCACTGAGACGGTTCTGACTCATAGCGACCCTGTGTACAACAGAACGAAACACTGCCTGGTCCAGCGCCATCCTCACAATCATTGTTATGTTTGAGCCTGTTGTTGCAGCCACTGTATCAATCCATCTTGTTGAGGATCTTCCTCTTTTTCGCGGACCCTCTACTTTACCAAGTATGATGTCCTTCTCCAGGGACTGGTGCCTCCTGATAATATGACCAAAGAATGTGAGATGAAGTCTCACCATTCTCACTTCTAAGGAGCATACTGGCTGTACTTTTTCCAAGACAGATTTGTTCACTTTTTGGTAGTCCATGGTATATTCAGTATTCTTCACCAACACCATAATTCAAAGGTGTCAACTCTTCTTTGGTCTTCATTATTCATTGTCCAACTTTCACATGCATATGAGATGATTAAAAGCACCATGACTTGAGTCAGGCACACCTTAGTCCTCAAAGTGACATCTTTGCTTTTTAGCACTTTAAAGAGGTCTTTTGTAGGAGATTTGCCCAAATCAATGTGTTATCCATAATTTGTTATGATCCACACATTTGAATGCCTTTGTATAGTCAATAAAACACAGGTAAACATCCTTGTGGTGTTCTCTGCTTTCAGCCAAGTTTCATCTGACATCAGCAATGATGTCCCTTGTTCCTCATCCTCTTTTGAATCTAGCTTGAATTTCTGGCAGTTCCCTGTTGATGTACTGTTGTGAATTTTTTTGAATTATCTTCAGTCAAATTTTACTTGAGTGTGATATTGATATAGTTCAATAATTTCCACATTCTGTTGGATCACTTTTATTTGGAATGGGCACAAGTATGAAATCTCTTCCAGCAGGTTGGTCAAGTAGCTGTTCAAAGTACATATATGGAGAATTATAAATTCCTTAAGGAAAAATGCAGGAAGTTATAGGATCAGAGCACATAAAAACTTCATCTATTAATGGAAAATCATTTGATTAATACCTAAAGGGGCTATATGTCATTCTGACATTAGGATCCTGCATGGAAAGTTAGAAAAATACCTTTAAAGAAGCTGTATTCAACTAAATATAATTGAGTACTTCTACTTGACTAAATATGACCACAGTGGCTGAAAAAATATTATCTGTTCTATAATATCAGGCTATCCAAAATCATCAGTGGTGCTTTATTGGCATTGATCGACTGCCTCATTGCTTCATCAGATAGTTTTGCATGAGTAATTGTAGGTCACTACTTGTAAAGTGGACGAATTTGCATAGCACACATTAATCAGCAGTCATTCCTGCTTTGAGAAATAGTGAAACAGATGGCAAGAGCAATAGTACAAGTGACTGACTTTTGCCTCAGCCGTCTGGGTGGATTCTCAGTCAAGAAAATTAGTTGATTGTGGTGATGATTTATTTTAGCTCTAAAATGCTGTCTACAAGTAGCAATTGAAGGCATAAGACCTTTGGAAATGTCTCCAGGTTTCTCTCCCTCCACCCCCACTATTGCAACAGCAAAACCATATCTTTAGTAGCGAATATTTAATGCCAAATACTTTAATGGGCTGTTTCCCATTGATACTAATTTTTCAACTTCTTTGAAGATGCAGGTTGCATTTCTGCCAGGTCTACTTGTTTATAAACTTGACTTTGTTAAATATCACTGCTGTATCTCCTATTTATTCTTTAATCTGAGTTTATTGTTTGTTCACCCCCTAAGCTACGCTGAACAATTATTTTTTATTTCTTTAAGTTTAAAACTCATAACACCAACTTTGTAAAAAACATGTGCTCACAGATCCTCTCTCAGTGCCTTATTTTTCTTGGAAGTTAATTGGAGGAAAACAAGGCCTTTTCTATTCTGACATGATCCTTGTTATTGGCAAGAGTGCTGTCAGGAAGCAGAATGCCAGTTCCTTCAGGTGTGTTGACTCCTTCATGCCAATGCTGACTTTCTGAGAAGAACAAAAGATATTTTTATAAAAAATCCAGGGGAAAAATCATAGTACAAAAGGTCAAAGATGTGCCCTCTAGCTGAGAAGACATCAGAGCAATGGCACCAAATCTTCGAGACTGACAACAAGGAAGATACATTTTATGCCCACAGAAGATGAAACAACAGAAAGTCAGCAAAAGTTTCAGAAATGAGAGCCCCACTGCTCTATTAGGGTGAATTTTTAAGCTTATGTACAAGTAATTACCTTCCTTCAAATATGGTACCAAGTTCATTGAGCTTCTGTTCTTGGAAACTTTAAAAAACAGAACTGGATGTAAAGATTTCAGAAATGATATCCAAGTGTGCAGGTGAATAGACCAGATGGACCCTTTTCCTTTCCAATGACATAATTCCACGGTCATGGGAAAGCCCAAATTCTAATCTTGTCTTGGCATATTTGGTTGGTTTCTGACAGGAAAGCAGCTGGTGTTTGAGGTTGTGTAATGCAACTTCAACCATCAAATCCGCTAATTGTAGTAAAATGTGAAGGAAAGCCTTCTGGTTTGGTGATTTTCATTTAACCGTTTCCCTTAAATTTTATACAGCTTGTTTTGAACTAGGCTATGAAGTTCTTGTTCGGACGCCTGTGGTTCGACACCAACCCAACCAAATCTGGAGTTGTGTGCACAGGTGGTGTTCAAAAGGCCCTGAGTGCGTGAACACAGACTCGTTTCATGCAGAAGTGAAAGTCAGCAGGTAGTAGATGGTATCCATAATGTTTGGAGTCCCTGAGTGTTGCAAATGGTTAATGCACTCAGCTGCTAACCAAAAGATTGGAGGTTCAAGTTCACCCAGAGATGCCTCTGAAGAAAGGCTTAGCAATTTAATCCTGAAAAATTAGCCACTGAAAACTCTGTGGAGCAAAATTCTACTCTGACACAAGTGGAGTCGCCAAGAGTCAGAGTCAACTCATTAGTAACTGATGGTGGTAGATGGTATCTAGCCAATATAGTCACTAAGACATCTTGAAGGGGTGCTCCGAGATGAATGGTAAAACCCAACAACAAAGACTATACATGAAGCTAACACTATGAAATCCAGGTGGGCAATTTAGCATCAGGTCGGTCTGCTGGAAAATAGCAAATGGCTAGCCATGAAAATGAGGCTTCAGGATCTGGGCTTGGAGGAAGTCAGAAAAGCAAGACAGAATTTGTTTTAGTGGGACTAATGTGGTAGGTCGGGCACCAGGCATCAAACTGGCACACGCTACAAGTCTCAAATCCAGCTTCCACAAGTGGGCTACGATGTCAGCAGCGACACTTGAAAATAAAATGAAAACCCATGTTCCAGTGAGGTACCATCCGAGCAGAAGTAGCAGAAAGAGGGTATTGATGCAGAGCCCCTTAACTGCCTTAATTCACCTTGTTGGCATTTATTATTGGTCCTGGGAATTGGAACTGCCCCAGACTACAAGTGGAAGTCAAGCAACTCCAGCAGTGAAGAGGATGTGGATCTTGGCAGGGTCTAATAAAAACCACCCAGAGAATAAGGTTACCTCAGGTGCACTCACTTGAAGAGTGGCAACACTCCTGGATAAGGTGAAGATGAGAAACTCTGAGCCAGAGTAACAAGTATGATTATGACTCCAGGCTCAGCTGGGGCTGCCAGACACAAGAAATATGCAGTCATTTGAGTGCAGCAGGATAAGCATAGTAGAGGATTAATTTGTTCAGCTACTCTTCAGCTTATTACCTGTCTTGGGCAGATAGAAAGTGCTTAATTGCTATAGAAGTGGCCACTGATGCTAGTACGGGGTCTTTCTGAGCCACTCTTCTCTGAAATATTTCATAAAGCTGAATATGAGCTCTCAGTTCAGGATCGGTGAGGTTTTCTTTTGTTAAGTATTTTATGCCTCCTGAGTTCTTATGTTTAATGATTATTTTGGCATCATTAAGTTTCACAGGTGGAAATTCGGAAAAGTCGGTGAAAACACTATGTCAGTGACATACCCGGGAGTGCATGGTGCTGGGCTGGATTCTATCTCACAGTCAAATCCTGAGTCAGGAAGCAAAGAAAAACATTCACATTAAAGCTGGTCATTATGGAGATCTGCTTGCACCATGGAGTCACAACTTTGCATCCCATCTTAGAGGGATTAACTAATAAAATGAAGTGAATGTTAATTCTCCCAAAAGACATGTGCCTTCTGGAACTTTTCCCAATGGAAGCAGGAAAGGAATTCTATTAGAAGTCATTCTTCTATCCCAGAATTTTCCTTCAAATTAAAATTTTTTTTTAAAATAATATACTGCCATGTGTTGAAGGAAAAAAGTAGAAATAATAGTAGGACTCTATCTGATATTCTGTAAGGTTTTCCCATTGCTCGTGCATATTACACAAATTGATAAATATATATGTACGATATGGGTCACATTCATATTGCTTGCAGGTAAAGTTGTGGTATTTATTCATTGTGAAATAGGATTGAATTGTCAAGACACACAATCCTAACAGTTATTAATGATACTTTATTTTCCCATTTCTCCATAACCTACTCATCTGATGCTCATGAAAATTATTCAAATTATTACTGCTCTATGATATTTAATCATTTTATAATATGGTTATGAAGGGAGTTACGAAGGTTGTAGTCAACACTATTAAACCAGAGTAATTTCTTCTTTCTTTAGAATTATAGATTGCTACCTTATAAAGATTCATAAAATGTAAGGATAACAGTTCTCCTGAAGTATAAATTAATCAAATATATAAATATCAGCTTAATTTATATGATATATATATATATAGGAGCACTGGTGGCACAGTGGTTAAGAGCTTGGCTGTTAACCAAAAGGTCGGCAGTTCGAATCCACCAGCTGCTCCCTGGAAACCCTATGGTGCAATTATCTCTGTCCTATATGGGTCTCTGTGAGTTGGAATCAACTCAACTGCAATGGGTTTGCTTTTTTGGTACCCTATTGCCGTCGAGTTGATTATATATATATACAGCCCATTGCCCTCGAGTTAATTTCGAATCACAGCAACCCTACAGGACAGAGTAGAACGGGTCCATAGGGTTTCTAAGGCTATAATCTTTATGGGAGCATATTGCCACATCTTTCTCTTGTTGAAGTGGCTGGTGGGTTTGAACCGCAGACTTTTTGGTTAGCAATCGAGCACTTAAACACTGTGCCACCAGGTGCCTAAATATATACATGTATGTGTATATTTCTGCAGCTGTTTATAGTCTTAATATCCCAGTTCTTAAAATTTTATAGATTTAGATTTAAAAAAATATTTGGAATGATTTCGAGAGAAAAGACACATGGGTATTATCTTGGCCTAGGACAAAATAATTATGCTGCAGTGTTTAATCATGTCTAATATTCATGCTAGTGACCTATTTTTAGACTAGTGAACAATTGAGAGTACATTGCCATTGTCTTATCAGAGTCTTATTATAAAATGAGGCAAATGAATTTTTCAGTACAGACTGAAGATGACAGAGTTTGGCACAACACAGAAACTTGACACTTCACACTTAGGTAAGACTTCCTTTCATAGGCCTACTCCTACAAATTTAAAAATTTTCTTATGCACTTGGCAATAAGGAGCAGGTTTAATTATCCTGAAATCTAAAGGTGGCATTTTGTAAACCATAACAAAGAGAAACAACCTTTTAAAGATGAAAGAGAGAATTTAGCTTTGTCAGATGGCACACGCTGTTTGTGGAAGATTTGACATTCCTCCAGTGGAATTTCCAGTGACATGGAATTTTCCGGGAACATCTATATATTTAATTAAATAGGGAAGTCTATTCTAAACAAACACAGATGTTTATGGTTCTGCATGACTGACAGCATTTCTCTTTGCCAAACATTATTGTTTGGAGAGTCATTTAAGGTCTGACTAGCAGCAACTCTACATTAAAAGGAGAGAATTACAATTTAGTTTGCAGTAATTAAATCACTTGATAGCAAGTGGAGCGGCACTGGAGCCATGAATGGAGATTTTTAGGAGCGTACCACCCATCTCAGAAGTGAGCTCAGATGTTGGCATCTGCTTTTCCAATGAGTCAGGTGTCCCCCTGCGTGTGTACTTGTTGGTCTTTTGAAAAGCACCCCAATTGGTCTGTTTGACTGAAAAGCACCCTACAACAAAACAAGATCTTGACTTAATGAGCTTGAGAAGCACCCAAATAAACAAAATTAGCAAGTTTTCTTCAGCAAAATTCTCAGAGCACTTAGTATGTAATTGAGCCTTGTGAGTAACTGAGAGACAAACATCATGTTTCTTAAACCAGACGGCTACATTCCTTTCCCCCAACATTCCATGGAATTGGTGGTTTGTGGATGCACTTTGGGATATGTTGCTATGCAATGGTGTTCAGGTAGTAAATCTAGTCCATCTCCAATTTTTGGAGTTGATCAACCTATTCTGCCAGCCTCTAGCCCTCCCCTCCACAAGCACAAATTGGCTTACAAAATAAACATCATCCCTTCTAGGCAGGCTCTTCCCTACGTGCTTACTTTGTGCTTTGCATTGTGCTTGTTCGCCTAGTTCTATGTGTTGGACTCCATGAACTTGTTATAATACCAGAAAGGCAGGCTACATGGAGGAAACTCTTTTCCTCTCTCCTTACCACCAGACCTCTGAAATACTTTAGCCTTCACACTCAGCTTCTCACTCTCCACAGTGCCTTAGGAGAGTATTACCAATGTGAGCTAAGATTTGAGTTTTTATGACACAGAGTAGAAAGAATGGAGAGAGGCAGAGGACAGATAGTGGGAAAGATAATAATAATATTTGTTGCTTTTTCTGGAACAGCTATTTTTTTGTCAAGAATATGAGTAGTATCAAGAAAAGGTTTAAACACAGAAGAAAACATTCTTTGATGGTTACGAGGGTGAGGAGGGAGGAAGAAGGTTATTCACTAACTAGATAGTAGATAAGAATTATCTTAGGTGAAGGGAAGGATAGCACATACTACAGGGGAAGTCAGCACAACCGGACTAAACCAAAGCTGAGAAGTTTCCTGAATACAACCAAACACTTCGAGGGACGGAGTAGTAGGGGCAGGGGTCTGGGTTCCTTGGTTTCAGGGGACATCTAGGTTAAGTGGTATAACAAAGTTTATTAAGAAAACATTCTGCATCCTACTTTGGTGAGTGGCGTCTGGGGTCTTAAAAGCTAGTGAGCAGCCATCTAAGATGCATCAATTGGTCCCAACCCACCTGGAGTAAAGGAGAATGAAGAACACCAAAGTCACAAGGAAGGTATTGGCCCAAGAGACAGAAAGGGCCCCATAAACCAGAGACTTCATCAGCCT
>NW_004443941.1:10670518-10705798 GCF_000243295.1 Trichechus manatus latirostris | reverse complement strand
AGAGAGTCCCTGGTGGAGCAGAAGAAAGGTGGGGTGCAGAACTCAAATTCTAGTAAGAAGACCAGACTTAATGGTCTGACTGAGACTGGAGGAACCTCGGAAAGCACGGCCCCCGGATTCTCTATCAGCCCAGAAGTAAAACAATTTCTGAGGCCAACTCTTCAGACAGGGATTGGACTGGACTGTGGAACATAAAAGTGATACTCATGAGGAGTATGCCTCTTAGCTTAAGTAGATACAAGAGACTAAACGGGCAGCTTCTGTCTGGAGGTGAGATGGGAAGGCAGAGAGGGTCAGGAGCTGGTTGAATGGACATGGGAAATCAGGTGGAAAGGAGGAGTGTGCTGTCACAGTGTAGGTAGAGAAATTAGGGTCACATAATGTATGTATAAATTTTTGTATGAGAGACTAACTTGAATTATAAACTTTCACTTAAAGTACAGCAATAAAATAAAAAAAAAAGAAACCTATGGTAGGGGGGAGATTGTAAATTAGTAAAATGACTTTTATTTAACTTAAGAAGCAAAATTCTGCCATTAACACTTTTTGTTTTACACACTTGAATTAAGTCATATAAACAACCGCAACAATTAAAAAAATATGAGTAGTAGATGCAATAGAAAAAGAGGGTCAAAAGTAGGAAAATCTATCAAGCTACATATTAAAGAATTCATAAAGGCTAGAGGACAAGATACAAAACTGCTGGCTAGAGAGGTACGAGCAGGATATAGTATTTAGGGATAGGGTTAATTAAAGTCTTTAGAACCACTATAGGAACGAATGATAATTAAGGGTAACACAAAAGAAAATTTTGAAGACTTGCTGTTCGTTATGGATTAGATCTCCTTTAAACATCCTTTTAGGGATATCAGATAAATACTGGGATGCCTTGTTATCTACTTCCAGCTACTGGACTACATTACCATGACTAAATATACCCTTATGCAAGGACAATGCCATCAGGTACCTTGAGTTATATTTAAGTTGTATCCACTTCTTATATTAATGACCTTCTGGATTTGTGGTTCAGTTTTTTGATTTTAGCTTCTAATCATCTCCTTGTTCTGCCCACTGTCTTGATTTTGACAGTCCCTCTGTATTTAGTGAAAACATTCCTATACCGTATCCAAACTCTCTTATTCCACAAGAGACCTGACTCCTTAGTCCTGAGTTCCTTCTTCCCATCTCCCTTCACCAACCCCAGTCAGAAGAATAGGGCACTTAGTAAATTACCATCCAATATCTTAGAAATTGGAGAAGCTCTTACATGGGGCTAAAGAACTGGCTTCTCTCTTGGTCCAATTTTTAACCAATTCTATTCTTTGGTCCTGCTCATTAGTGTTTGTCCTCTACATGCTAGTGTTTTTTGACCAAACAAATCAAAGTTGAAATGGTCGTTTCTTTATAGGAGAGGCCCAAGAAGCCCATGCCTCATCTGAAAGTTTTCCTAAGGAAGAGGTTCCAGGGGCTAGGGAGGGTAGAATACTGTGGGTTAGATCTATGAATGTGCAGAGTCAAAGAAGGTAGAAGAAAAAGAGGTTGACATGAGAAAGGTCAGAAGTTGTTAGGGCCTGGATTATGTATCAGACAAATGTGAGAAGTAAGAGTATCTGTGTGTGGCCATTAAGATTCACCCTGGTAATCAACAGAATGGAGGAAGCCTTGAGGTTTACAGAAGGCAAGTTGAGGACAGGTTTGGGAGCTCCTTTATGCAACCCAGGCTTGGAAGACTGCATATCCGCATCCTACACAGCTGGACATGCTATACAATCTGTAAATAACTCTAAAAAATATCTAAAAGTCACACTAAAAAAAAACAAACCCGTTGCCTTCGAGTCGATTCCGACTCACAGTGACCTGGTATAAGTCAATCACTGCAACCGTGCAAAATTCAGATCTCATATTCTGAGACCTTAAAAAGTTGTATTTTTATTGCATTGATTTCCTTTTCTTTTAATTACCCACAACCGAAGAAGGTTACTTTGCCTTCAATGCTGTGTGCAAATATTTGCTCTCATTTATGGATTATGTGAGCACAACATGTCTTTGTCTGTGAAATGATGCCTCCGTCCTCTAGGACCCCTGTAACTTGGCGGCATCACATGGCAGTGCATCGCCTTTCATACCCGGCTCCAGCTTGTTTGGCAAGAGGACACACAACAGGGTCTCCTGTTTATATATATGTCCTTGTTCCATTTCTTTTTTCTTTTTCTTTCTTTCTTTTTTTTTTAAGGATATCTCCTTTCTTCCCTTGTGGTTACAATTCACTCTTCACAGGCCATTATGATTTTTTTGTTCCCTTTAAGGAGGAGACTATAAAATCATTTGCAAATAAAGACATTGTGACTCTTTGAAGGGATTTGCATTTAGACTTGATTATTGTATATGAAAGGAGCCCTGGTGGTGCAGTGGTGAAGCGCTCGGTTGCTAACCCAAAGATCGGTAGTTGGAACCCACCAACCACTCAGAGGGAGAAAGATGTGGCAGTCTGCTTCCATAAAGATGCACAGCCTTGGAAACCCTATGAGGCAGTTCTACTCCATCCTATAGTGTTGCTATGAGTCGAAACTGACTCACAGCATGTATTATATATGAACTCATATAATTTTATGCTTTTCTCCATTATTTATTAAGTACTTTTGCACTTTAATAACTTTTTGCACATTAAACTTCCCTCTTATGACAGTTATTCCATTGCTTTTATTTTATTTGTACTTTTCTACAGATTACCTTTTTTCCCACATAGTCAAAATTGTTTCTAATGATGTTACCTGCCATTCTGAAGAGAACCACTAATGGTCATTTGTTTTTAAAATAGCACCAACTTTTAATATAATATCACATTGAAGTTCACATTTAATTTTGTATTAATCTATCATAAAATCAGTTTCATATTACTCTGATTCACAAGCAGGCATAATTTATATTTTTTCCCTTAGAATGAAATTGCTCAGTGCCTTTCCATCTTATGATTTATATGTTTTTATTTACACAAAAGTTATTCATCACCATGCACTTTTTACATTAGAATATTAATCAAGAAAAAAGTTCATGCAATTTCCCAGAGGTTTCTTTCAGCTCAACTTGCAGCAAGTATTTGGTTAGAATTTACACCTAATGTAATGCTCAACGCATGGACTGTACAACTTTGCCTTCCTTTAATTCTTACTGAGCCTGATTAACACACCACAGGAGGTATTCCTATTAAAAAAAAAAAGTCAGTTGTGGCTTTCTACCAATAACAGTAGAATGTGAGGAAGTGAGTGGTGTGTGTGATGATTTTCTTGTACTTTATTATTTAGGGAGTGCATGCATTCTATTAAAAATGTGCATAGTGAATGTACATACATACATATATATGTGTGTGTGTGTATATATATATATATATATATATGTAAAGAGAGAGACAGAGTGAATGTAGATTTCTGTCTATTTGTATTTGTTTGCTATCCTTTATCTCCCCAATAAGATGCAGGCAGTATGTAGAGAGAAACTGTCTTCTGAATTTTTCCAACTAACATAGAACTAGCATAGTGAAATACGTAACAACTTCATAAGGAAATGAGTTAATGATTAAACTCCTTCATCAATTTTTGGAGATGCAGTGAGGACTTTTTTTTTTTGGCTGCTCAGCATCTATTCTTCATTCTTTTGTTAACTTTACCTAGGTTTCCTCTGGGGACCACCATCACTCCCATATTCAGCTCCTGTACTTAAGTGAGGCTCCTTGCCAGTTGAGGGGTAAAGCCTGGGGCCTACACATAAGTCAATCAATGAATCACATTCTCTTGGCCACTGGAATTGGCTTAGGAGTGGGTTTATGTCCCAGACAGACCCAGTAGAACTCAATGAAACTTCTTACAGAATTCTTTAGAACAAGACTCTTGTTCTTATGTCTTGTCATGTACTGAATTATCCCCCCAAAATATCTGTCAACTTGGCTAGGCCACAGTTCCCAGTATTGTGTGATCATCCACCATTTTGTCATCTGGTGTGATTTTCCTATGTGTTATAAATCCTATCACTATGATGTTAACAAGATGGATTAGCAGCACTTATGTTGATGAGATCTACAAGATTAGATTGTGTCTTAAACCAATCTCTTTTGAGATATAAAAGAGAGAACCAAGCAGACAGACACAGAGACGTCATACCAGCAAGAAAGAAGTGCCAGGAGCAGAGTGTGTCCTTGGGACCTGGGGTCCCTGTGCCTGAGAAGCTCCTAGACCAGAGGAGTTTGATGACAAGGACCTTCCTCCAGAGCTGGTAAAGAGAAAGCCTTCCCCTGGAACTGATGCTCTGTGAGAGCATAAACTTCTGTTTGTTGAAACCATCTACTTGTGGTATTCCTGTTAAAGCAGTACTAGATAACTAAGACATGCCTGAATCTGATGCTGAGCACACACAGGCTCTGGAGAAGCTGTAGTCATCTTGTGACCACACTGGAGCCTGAGGATGGAGAAACACAGACAAAGAATGAGCTGAGTGTTGGAGAAAGCCAAGTCCTGATGAAGCAATTTAGACCTCTGCCTCAGGCCTATCTTAAGACCAAATAGCTATGGGAGACAATCAATTCTCTATTTACTTTAAGTATTTTTGGTTTGATTTTATGTCTTTTGCCACTGGAAACTTTTTAACTGATACCAAGAGAAAATTATAAGGCTCCATTGCAGAAAGCACAGATGAAGTCTCCTTTGTTCTCTCAGCTATGTACTTAGCTCCTATCCAAGCATATAACCTGGTTCTACCTCTCAATTGTAAGCAGCATCCTTCAAACTGTACCTCTTAGAATCTCATTCAAGGATTCCTGAGAGAGGAGAAGGAAAGAGACACCCTGATACAGGACACCATGCTGAATTCAAACAGAGCCACTTCACATCCCTTTTGAGCTTTTAGGAAAAGTTCCAAGGCAAAAACAAATTTGAAAAGCACTGGTTTAGAACATGTTTTTGTTCATGTTAATGAAACCAAGGTAGCAGCAGAGTGAAGGCAATTTGTGTCGTTCTGTTTCCAAACAACCCAATTCTGACCGACACTATACAATCATGCTTACATTTATAATCTCTCCGCTACACAGAAATGACATTCTTCATTTGGTAATTGAAATCACTCTGTGGTTAATGGCATCTTTAGCTTTCACTATTCATGTTTTGCTTCTCTTTACATAGCCATTGGAAAATAAAGCCCTGCTATCCTTTGCATAGGATTCATAGTGGTACAGTGGTTAAGCACTCCGCTGCTAACCAAAAGCTCAGCAGTTCAAACCCACCAGCCGCTCTGTGAGAGAAAAGACGTGGCAATCTGTTCCTATACAGATTACAGCCTAGGAAACCCTGTGGGCCAGTTCTTGTCTGTCATATAGGATTGCTGTGAATCAGAATCGATTCGACAGTGCACAGCAACAATCCTTTGTGTAATTTTAATATGCGTGAGAAAGCACATTTCTTTTAACTAGTACTTTGATAATTAAACAAAATCAAACATTCACATTCATTCAGTGAGACGTGCACTTACCAAAAGCGTGTTTAATTCCTCAAATTGCATAACAAAATAGAATTGGGTTGAAGATTCTGTTAACTATTTATGGAAGAGCAACTCTGTCATCAATTTGTTTGTGTCCTTCATTAAGACAATTGTTATGAAAAAGAAAAAGATTGCTATATGCAAATGATATCATGCATTTTAAAAGAATTGCTCAGTGCTAGGCACATACCACCTATTCAATTAATATTATTCATCATTACCCTCATAATCATTATCAATCATTACTACCTCCTTAAAATCATCATCATCTTTAAAATTCTCTCCAGATTTAGCAATAAAATGCTCTCCAGATTTAGCAATCAACAAATCTATATGTAATTACTAAAATGGATTCCCATATTTTTTTTTAAATAAGCTTTGTATTTACAATAATTTTAGGTTTACACACAAGTTGCAAAGACGTTATAGAAAGTTTCCTTATATTGTTGTTTATCTAGCATCATCAATAAAGATAAATGGTCTAAATAATTTTGTCATCAATATTTAAAACCTATAAATCTAATCTCTAATTTCTATAAAACAAATCATGTTGAGACACGTCTCTTATTTGCACATGCAAATTAGTTTTCTTGAATAGCACGGTAGCCTAAAGCAAAAGTAATGTTAAAGTAAGTGGTTGATTATTTTCTGACACAGCATTATAATTAACTGGACTTTGTTTACAAATCTGAATAATCATAAATTAAAACTGGCAAATCATCTAAAGCAGGATTCCTAGGGAATAAAGATGGGTTATTTGATAATAACCCGTATGTATTTATAAATAATCATTTACCCTAGAAGTAGAAGAATAAAATTGTCGGAGGGGAACTCCACTCTACAAAAAAGAGGAGCCCTGGTGGCACAGTGGTTAAGAGCTGCTAACCAAAAGGTCAGCAGTTTGAATCTACCAGCCACTCCTTGGAAACCCTATGGGGCAGTTCTACTCTGTGCTAAAGGGTTGCTATGAGTTGGAATCCACTCAGCGGCAATGGGTTTTATTCAAAAAAGAATCTTGAATAGGCATAAAATATTTTCTTAAGCCAGTTTTTAGGTATCTGGAACATGCTGTCAAAGAAAGTTGCCAAATCAATGTCTATTTATTTTATTTTAAGAAGATATATGATTTCTGTTGTTGTCGTTGTTAGGTGCCATTGAGTAGATTCCAACTCCCACCAACCCTATGTACAACAAAACGAAACCCTGCCCGGTCCTGCACCATCCACACAATCCTTGCTATGCTTGAGCCCACTGTTACAGCCACCATGTCAGTCCACCTTGTTGAGGGTCTTCCTCTTTTTTGCTGATTCTGTACTTTACCAAGCATGATGTCTTTCTCCAGGAATTGATCCTACCTGACAACATGTCCAAAGTATATGAGATATAGTCTCTCGTTCCTTGCTCCTAAGGAGCATTCTGGCTGTATTTCTTCTAAGACAGATTTGTCCGTTCTTTTGGCAGTCCACGGTATATTCAGCATTCTTTGCCAACACCATAATTCAAAGGTGTCAATTCTTCTTCAGTCTTCTTTATTCATTGATATGAGGTGATTGGTAACACCATGGCTTGAGTTAGGCGCACTTTAGTCTTCAAGGTGACATTTTTTGCTTTTTAACACTTTAAAGAGATCTTTTGTGGCAGATTTTCCCAATGCAATGCACATTATGATTTTTTGACTGCTGCTTTCATGAGTATTGATTGTGGATCCAAGTAAAATGAAATCCTTGACAAGTTCAGTCCTTTCTCTGTCTATCATGATGTTGCTTATTGGTCCAGTTGTGAGGATTTTTGTTTTCTTTATGTTGAGGTGTAATCCATACTGAAGACTGTAGTCTTTGATCTTCATCAGTGAGTGCTTCAAATCCTCTTCAATTTTAACAAGCAAGATTGTCTCATCTGCGTATCCCAGGTTGTTAATGGGTCTTCCTCCAATCCTGATGCATATAGTCCAGCTTCTTGGATTATTTGCTCAGCATACAGACTGAATAAGTGTGGTGAAAGGATACAATCCTGGCATACACCTTTCCTGATTTTAAACCACACAGTATCCTCCTGTTCTTTTTGAATAACTGCCTCTTGATCTATGTACAGGTTCCTCATGAGCACAATTAAGTGGTCTGGAATTCCCATTCTTTGCAATGTTATCCATAATTTGTTATGATCCACATAGTTGAATGCCTTTGCATAGTCAATAAAACATAGGTAAACATCTTTCTGGTATTCTCTACTTTCATCCAGGATGCATCTGATATCAGCAATGATATCCCTGGTTCTATGTCCTCTTCTGAATCTGGCTTGAATACAATTTCTAGGAAAGCTAAAATGCATTGCACCTAGAGAATGGATATAGATTCAAAGCTTTCTTTCAACACTTTCTTTGGCTCCTTAACGATTTTAAAATTTTGTGATTATTCCTGTTGCTGTGACTGCATGGAGACCAAGGATCACTCTATATCTCAAAATGCTGGGCTGCATCACTGAGTTTATCTCATCCTTCTGTGCAAGTGCGTTCTAATACGGTGGTTGTGTAATGCATATAGATTTGATTCACTTTACAAACATCTTTTTGTTAACAGTAACCACAGCAACAGTTGTTTTGGACATCTGTCCATGAAGAATTGGCTTGAAATGACTAACTCATTTCACAAAGCCCAACAAGGGCTCTTTGATTCTAATGCTTTTCACGCCACATGGACTCGGGCCAAATGAAAGCTCTCTTTGCATCTCTCACAGGTTACAGCTTCCAACCACTTTGCCCTGTCTGAAAAACTGAACTTCAGCCTCTTTCTTTCATCAGTTCTTGGGATATATCTACAGTGCTAAGTTGACTGTCTATGACATTTCTGGCTACAAATGCTACGAGAGAATAAGTTATTAATTTGAAAGAAGAATAATGGATAGGATATAATTAAATGTCTGGCCCCTATGGGGCAGTTCTGCTGTGTCCTATAGGGTCACTAGGAGTCAGAACTGACTCAATGGCACCTAACAGCAACAACTGGTCCCTGCAGGCTCCACAGTGGACCACATACTGACAACGGGTACCTGAACTCACAGCAGGGAACTGCACCACTTTTTCTAATTTTCATTTCTTTTTGTGGCCTGGCCTCTGATCTTGACTTCATACTTATTCAGAACCTATTCTATTTATTTATTTTTACTTCTAAGTAACAAGAAACGATCATAAAAGCCGTTATGCCAGCTTGTATAGAACCCCAGCCTCATTTCATATGTCATACCTTGCTGGGATATAAGTCTGTCTCAGCAGCCAGTGTCTTTCTGGGTATAATCCAGGGCATTAAATCAAATTTTTAAAATAGAGCACACCTCAAACTGCCTTTTATTAATCCACAGGAAAGTTCTAAGTGGCTTGCTGAATTTCAAGATTTTTTACTCTTTAGTGGAAATGACGCCTTCTATTCCCAGGAATGCAATAGGGAAACCCAACTGAAGCTGATGATAAGCAACAACGCCACCATCACCAGTTAAGTTTTATTGATGAAGTAACCCAAACAGATGTTCTAAATCAAATGCACAATCAAGAGCTGAATTTATTTGCCAATGCAAGGATTTACATCAAAAGTCATCGATAAGTTGAGGAAGCATTCTGTCCAAAAAACAAAATAAAAATCTGCACTAGGGCTGAATCCAAAAGACTCTCTGGAGAAAGATTTTTAAACTTCAGTCTGCATAAGAAACATCCGAGGGCTTGTTAAAAATTCAAATTCTTGGGCCTTAGGTTCTATAGATTATGAAATATAGTTTCAATAAACATGAGAAATGCATTCAAAATTACAACTAATCAGAGAAATACAACTTAGATAATCAATGAAATCCTATTTTTTTCCTATCAAATTGGCAAAGTATGGGGAAAAAGAAATTTTCATATATTTCTATTTGGAAGAAAAATTGATGTAACTGTGTTGAAAGACTTTTTAACAATAATTATGAAAAGATTTCAAGAAGCCCATAATCTTTGATTTAACAATTTACTTTTCAAATTTAGTCTAAACGTGTGTGTTAGAAATACACAAGGATGTCTATTTTGTACTTTAATACATAATAGCATAAATTTAGAAATAAATGTTTCACAAGAGAATAAATAATGACATTCATGCAATAAACTTATGCACACAGTAATAATATTTTTTACATGTAAAGAGGTTCATGTCCTTGAGTGATAGAATATAACATGCAATTCGTTAAACCCATAATGTTATTACTAGATGTAGAGATAATGGATATTTTATTTTATGTACATTTTTAATTTTGTATTTTTCTGCAATAGATGTATTACTTATCAATTAAAATAATTTTTAATTGATTAGTAATTAAAAATTAACAGCACCAGATTGGTGAAAATGCAGTGAAATGGATATTAACATACATTGTCAATGAAGTATTTCTGGCAATATATTTGGCAAATATGTATCAAAAGCCTGGCGAATATCTTATCTAGTAAGTCTCTTAGAAATAAAACCCAAGGACATAGCTAGAGATTCAGAGAAGTATGTTCTGCACAGATGTAACAAAAAGCAGTTATAAAAGTAAAAAATGAGAAAGAATGCAAATTAATAACAATAATTAAATGATAATGCATCCATTTGATTACATATTATATAGCCAGTAAAATATTTTCTAAAAATTTTAACGACATGAAACTACTTATAAAGTGTACAAATCATTGAATACAAAATTTTATTTACATTGTGATCCCAACCAAATTACACAAAAGGAAAAATAATTCAAAAATATACTAGTTAGGACATAAGGCAAAACATTAATAGTGATTGTTTAGAGTAATGAGATTACAGATGATGTTATTTTCATGTTTCTTCATAATTTTCTGTGCTTTTTGAGTTTCCTACAATGGTTGTATATTAATTTTCTAGCCCATGCATCATTTTCCTAATCAGTAATAAAGTAAACCAAAAGCCTAACAGTAGAAACCAAGGGTTAGATCTATTTCAAGACAAAGGACAAGTTGTCTATTTATGGCTCAAAATATAAGGCTAACAGAAAATAATACACTCTAAATGAGTATATACTATGGGTGTGTGTGTGTGTGTGTGTGTGTGTGTGTGTGTATGTATATGCATATGTATATGTATACGTAAACCCTGGTGGGATAGTGGTTAAGAGCTACGGCTGCTAACCATAAGATTGGCAGTTCAAATCCACTAGCTGCTCCTTGGAAACTCTATGGGGCAGTTCTACTCTGTCCTATAGGGTCGCTATGGGTCGAAATCGACTCAATGGCAGTGGGTTACATATATATTTATATATATACATAAAACAGTTAAGCATTTGGCTGCTAACTGAAAGGTTGGCAGTTCAAACCTACCCACTGGCTCCACAAGAGAAAGACCTATCAATCTAGATTACAGCCTGGAAAACTCGGTGGAGTAATTCTACTCTGTCACATGGAGTCACTATGAGTCAAAATTGACTTGGTGGTACCCGACAGCAACACATATATATACATATACATAGATGCTATATGAAGCATTGGTAGTTCACAGGCAGAATTCTCACCCTCCCTGCAGGAGACCTGAGTTTGATATTTGGCCAGTGCACCTCCCGCACAGCCACCACTCATCTGTCAGTGGAGGCTTGTGTATTACTATGATGATAAATAGGTTTTAAGGAAACTTCCAGACTAAGATAGACTAGAATGAAAGGGCTGGTGATTTACTTCCAAAATTCAGCCAATGAGAAGCCTACAGATCACAACAGTCTGATCTGCACTAGATCATGGGGATGTCACAGGACTGGGCAGCATTTTGTTCCATTGTACATGGGCTCTCTATGAGTCAGGGACTGACTTGACAGCAGCCAACAACAATAACACTATATATTAAAAATAAAAAGAGGTGGAAGTAATTTTAAGGATATATTTTTAACCCAGTGTATCCAAAATATTGTCCTTACAACATGTGATCAATATAAAAAATATATAAATGTCAGACATATATATACATAAATATATACATTTATATACATATTTTGTACAGGTATATATATAAACACACACACACACACACACACACACAGAGAAGATGTATTTAACTAAGTCCTGTCCATTCTCCAGGACCTAACTGAAGTCTCACTGCCTGTAGCAATTTTTTCTAGGTTATACTAGCTCCAACTGATATAACATTGTTACTAATCCAAATAATTAATGCCTAGGTCTGTAGGATACCATGGGATTACACACTATCATATGTTATTTATATATCTAGGAAAGGGCTAACTGCATTATAGTTCCTAAAAATACTTTTAAATTCATTTATATAGTTTTTGCTGAATTGTCCATTGTTTGGATGTTAGAAGTGGATCCTGGGCAACATCCAGTTGAGAGGGTGATTCTCAGCTACTTGATACTCATTTGTCAGATGGCCTCCTTGCTATTTGGATCATTGCTGGAACCTTGCTCCTTACTTCAGTAAATATTTGTAGAGGTATATTCCAGTTGATATTGAGGATACATACGTGGATACATACGTAATGATAGGACACAATTTATATTATTTAAGATATGATTTTAGTTGCTATAACAGGCAACAAAATAACAGTGACTTAAATTGAGCAATATATTTTTTCTCTCTCTGATAACAGTCTCCATAGAGTAAGCAACCAGAAAAACCAAACCCATTGCCATTGAGTCAACTGTGACTCATACCAACCCTACAGAATAAGCAAAATACTGATATTATATGCTCCAGTTTTCTGAAATCCAGTCAT
Organism: Trichechus manatus latirostris; assembly: GCF_000243295.1. Taxonomy (NCBI): domain Eukaryota; kingdom Metazoa; phylum Chordata; class Mammalia; order Sirenia; family Trichechidae; genus Trichechus; species Trichechus manatus. The sequence goes on along the minus strand of NW_004443941.1, from coordinate 10,693,531 downwards.
CTTCAATCTTCTTTCTCTTGTTCCACTATCTCTAAAATGGTTTTCCATCGTTTTCACATTGAGGCAGCAGGATGGATGAGGCGAAAGGAAAGGACATTTTTTTCCCTTTAAGGATATAATGAAGGAGCTCTGGCGGCACAGTGGTTAAAGTGCTTGGTTGCTAACCCAAAAGTCAGTGGTTCAAACCCACCAGCCGCTCCACAGGAGAAAGATGTGGCAGTCTGCTTCTGTAAAGATTACAGCCTTGGAAACCCTGTGGGGCAGTTCTACTCTGTCCTGTAGGGTCATTATGAGTCAGAATCAACTCAACGGCAATGGGTTTGGTTTATTTTTTGGAAGACTACAACTTGGAGGTTGCACTCTGTACTTCTCACAAATCTCATTGACTAGATCTATGCTGTCCAGTAAAATGGCCCTAGCCCCATGTGGCTATTGAGGAAGTAAAATATAGCTAGTCTGAAGAGAGATGTGTTATAAGTTTAAAATACAAATATATTTGGAATACTTAATATAAAAAGAGTATAAAATATCTCATTAATATTTATATTGATTACACGTTGTAATGATAATATTTTGGATATACTGGGTTAAAAATATATCGTTAAAATTACTTTTACCTCTTTCTTTTTCCTTTTTTAAAATGTGGCTACTAAAAAAACGATATCACATCCATGATTTGAATTATATTTCTATTTATGATAGTTATTGACCATACCTACTCTCAAGGTAGTTGGAACATGTAGTATTTATTTTGGAAATTCATATGCCCATCTGAGACTGAGGGGTTTGTTACTATGACAGAGGATGGAATAATGGGTATTAGGAGACAGCTTGCAGTATCTTTCATGTAGTATTTGCTTTCAGGAAACCTGGATTTTCAAAAAGAAGAAAGATATTTTTAGAATAGGAGTTGTTGGGGGAAAATTCTTCATGCATGTCTTGCATTTCTGCGCAGTTGTGACTGAGGAATCGACTACCCTATGTTCTGGACTGTATCTTCAGAGACGTTGTATAGTGGACAGCATTGGAAGACAGAGACAGTATCTCACTCAGTTGAAAGGGCAGACATGCCTGCTTTCTATGCATTTTTAGAGTTGAGTTTCCTAAGCTCAGGGCTTATCTCCTGCAATGAAAGCTACTATGTGTGTGGGTACCACCTGGCTTTCTTCAAGTGACCAAGTGGGGTTTAGGGCTTAGTGAACCAGTGGAAAAATGGTGACACCCTGGCTACTGCTATTGCTTTGAATAATAATAAACTGTTGTTTGTCTTTGACCCAAAAGTCTTGTGTCTTCTAATAGCACTCAAGAAGCTACGGCAAGCTAGCTTGTTAGCTTGCAAGTAGGATAAAATCTCAGAATCTTTACGGTTCTTGATAGGAGAATTCATAGTTTGTCACAAACCCCTCATTTCCCTAGTGGGTTCAGGTGATGATTTTCTCCTATAACACCACTCATACATTGCCATGAATTGGAGGTGACAGTAGGTGATATCCTTCCTTGGGAGTCATGTGAGGCTCTTTCATGGGGAACCGCCTCAAAAGCAGGTAAAGTAGCTGGTCCTACATCTGCAACCAATCAGTCAATGAATAAATGAATGAATGAATAAAATAATAATAATAAATCATCTCAATGCATAAATAGTCTAATCAGTGATTCAATTCTTGATTTTAAGGTTATAGGCATTTTAAATATTCTTAGGATGCGGAAGTGTGTCTAGGGGTCATTTACCTGTCAGTATCAATGAATGAGCAATATGTTTCTCTAAGAGCATTGTTTGGAGGTGGCTGAGCAAGAATTGTGAAGGAATTTAATGTACGCAGTGCGTCTACCAAGTTCACCTGAGTCCATATTCTCCTTTTCTTCCCTGTCACTCTGATGGATTACATACTCCATTCTTTCAGTAAATTTGGCTATGTGACTGAGGTATGGCCCAATGGAATGTGAGCAGAAGTGATGTGCTCACTTCTGGCCTGGCCATAAAAACTTCCCACACCAACCCTCCCTCTCCTTCCTCACCTATACACTTAACGAAAATGACTCCAGGACCTAGAGGGGTATAGAGCTACAAGATGGAAGAAACCAGGGTCTCTGAATTACTCTGTGGAACAAAATCCTCCTTCCTGTCTCTCTTCCCTACAAGCCTGCCTAGGACTGTGACATGAACAATAAGTCAGCTTTTCACAAGTCAAATCACTAAAATGTTGGGCTTGCTTGTTATAGCAGCCTATGCTGACTAATGTGGGGCAGAGAGGAGGTAATCTCCTCTGAGGGGAGAGAAGAAACAGAAAAGGGAAGCTGTAGTCAAATAAGCAGTTTGCTTGAGATTTTTGGATCTGTTGGTAAAGACAGCACATGATAAATCCATGCCGGCATACTGACACAATCCTGTTGTTCACATGCAGAACTACCTATGTAAGCCTGAGTCCTGCATGTGAATGCCAAGGCTATGGTCTGTCTGAACTTCTCCAGCCTTCTGCACAAGTTCCCGCCTCTGCCAAGAATGTATCTTATAGTTTGTTGTTGTTGTTAGTTTCCATTGAGTTGATTTTCAACTCCTAGTGACCCCATGTGACAGAGTAGAACTACCCCATAGGGTTTTCTAGGCTATAATCTTTATAGGAGAAGATTGCCAGGTCTTTCTTCTAAGGAGTACTTAATTGTTGTGCCATCCTGGGTCCTTAACTTATAGTTTACAGTCTAGTAATGATAGATTTCTTATAGCCCTTCACTCAGTGTATTATTTTAGATCTCTGTTGTTTGTTCATTTTAATATCCTTTCAATTTTCTTTCTTGGGTTTTTCTTTTTTTTTAATTCATCCTTCAAGAGTCAGCTTGGGTGTCTCTTCTAAGAAGTCTTCCCCAGCCCTCACCAGGCCAAGGTGGAAGATGGGTAAATGATTTTTTAACTAAACTGAGCATAAATCACCCAACTATTGATGTAGAGGAAGAGAGTTACAAAGTAGCTGCGTTGAGAGACTCCATTTCCTATGACTGGGACATTAAGAGCAATGCTTGGCAGTTTGCTCACAATCAATATGAAGTATCTATTTTGTGCCTAGGATTGTCTTTGGCATAATACAGGCACATACAAAAAAAATGGTGACACATTTTTTTGTCTTATAAAGAGCTTCTACGTGGATTGAGGGGAAAGGCCTGTCTAACTGAGTCAGCGATTCTTAGATTTAGATGCAAAAAAAAACCAAACATCTTGTTCAAACTGTTGATTGTTGGGTGATTTTGATGCAGGTGACCTGCAGACCAGAATCAGGAACACTGCACCATCCTGTGGCAGCCCTGAGTTACAGATAATCACTGCTACCTACTCTAATGTCTGTAGGTATTTAACTGACATGCATGAATGGGAATGCAATGAGACATTGGGCCATGAGAGAAGAATGCATACTCCAGTGAATTGAGCTGCATGAACTATAAGCATGTAGGAATTCAGAGAAGAGAGATTGATATCGGTTAATGCCATAACAGGAAGACATCAAGGAGAAGCTGGGAGTCAAATCAACGTGTCAGGATAGAAACCAAAAGGATTTTGTATTCAGACAACTCTGGGTTTGAATTCCAGATCCATCACTTGATAGCTATTAAACTTCTTACAGCGTTTATTTTTTGATCTATAAAAATGAGATTTATAGCAACTACTTTGCACTCCTATATTGAGTGTTAAATTAAAGGGCTTGGCTCAGTGCATAGCCAGGTATTTGCTTAATCCATGCCAGGCATTCTTCCTTGAAGGGTGAACTGTATTTGGATAGAGTCATATGCTCTTATATCTACAAAGAATTTTAGGTATCATCTTTAAACTCGTGATCTAAATTAGTATTATTTATTACCCAAATTTTCCCTACTTAATAGTGTTTCAGAGTCCTGGTGGCGTAGGTTAAGAGCTCCGCTGCTAACCAAAAGGTTGGCAGTTGAAATCCACCAGCTGCTCCTTGGAAACCCTATGGCAGTTCTACTGCATAGGCAGTTCTACTCTGTTGTATAGGGTCGCTATGAGTTAGAACTGACTCGATAGCACCTCACAACAATAACAACAATTGTGTTTCAGATTCAGCTGTGATTAAATGAGGCTAGTCCAGGTCACAGAGAAATTTAGAAGCAGAATTCAAGTCTGAACAGGACCAGGAGAGACTATTCAAAGTATGCATTTTTGATTACAGCAATTGAATAGTCTTTCTCTAAAAGCCTTTTTTTTTTCTTCAGAAGGAAATGAGTCCCAAATCTCCTGGAGCATCAGAAGAGATGTTCAGCAGCCTCCATTCCCATTAACTACTGAGATTTGCTTCATTTATATCCTAAGATGGAGTTGTACATTTCAAGGGGAAAATAAAGTGAGAGCTGACCTCATCTTATGCTGGAGGTTTGCATCATATTCTTCAGAAAGAATTTTCCTAAAGCTTTGCCGTGTGATCCGAGGTGAAAACAAGCGAAGTATGGGAAAAAATGCAATGGAATTTTTAAAATTGAACTTAGCTGCAATCTAAGAGGCAGATTTAACTGTAGGCTGGACCTACAGAGTAGATGGTCATAGACTTACAAGGCTGTTTGGTCTTAGGTACTGATGCTATTTAAGAGTCACCTTTACTACTCTTTGTTACTCAGACTCTTTCGATCGCATTGCCAGGAACACTGGCAGACATGCACAGATAGAAGTACACTTATGTCCCTGAGATCTACTACTACATTTCTTTTTCCCAGCCCAGTCTTCTTTATCACTAAACAGCCTCAATCCTGCTTGCCTGTCTCTTTCTCCCTGTGCTCAGAAATACTGGCTTGAATTGGCCTCCAGGACACACCACCTCTCCTGTGAGCCCTGATGAGGCTTTCTTCCCTGTCTGGAATGCTCACCCCTTGTTCTCCCCTTATCTCTAACACTTTACTGACTAAGTCGTATATCTGTCTTAACAGTTGGATCAGGAAGGCATTTCTCCAGAAAGAAAGCCATCCCTGACTGAAGTTCCTCTTCTTAGTGTTAGATTAACTGTATAGATGATACAGTGCAGTGGTTGAACACAGAAAGGACCAAAGGCTAGCCTTGCTCCATTCAAAGCCACACTCTATCATTTACTGCTGTGTGACCTTGGGCACATCTCAATTCCTTCACTTCTAATGACAGTACAAATCTCATAGGCTTATAGTGAGGCTCAGTAAGTCAATTTACACGAGGCACCTGGCCCAGTGCATAGGACATGGTACAAAACCAAAAACCAAACCCATTGCCATCGATTCTGACTCGTAGCAACCCTATAGGACAGAGTAGAACTGCCCCATAGGGTTTCCAAGGAGCAGCTGGTGGATTGGAACTGCCGACCTTTTGGTTAGCAGCTGATCTCTGAACCACTGCACCACCAGGAGTGTTAAAAAATTTTTAATTATTACTGTGCTCACATAGTATTTCTTGCAGATCATATTTTTCCTATTGTTTTATAGTTTTCAATTAGGCTGTAGGTTGTGTGGGTACAAGGTACTCATCCTATTATTCTCTCTACCCAGCTCTTTCCACAGTGTTTGGTCCATGAAAGATACCAAAAATGTTTGATGAATGTATGAATAATATATCTTCCACCTATCAACTCCTATAAAATAGGGTGTTCGTATTTCGTGTAGAGGTAGTCCCAGACTTATGACGGGGTTCTGTTCTGACAACTCCATCTTAAGTTGGTTCTGACATATGTCAAATACCTCTTTTTTTTTAGTTTTCATTATTATTGCTTTTTATTATCAGTATCTTTATAAATCTGATCTTTGAATATCTGCAAGCGAGCATCTGAGAATGAAAACAGCAAATTACACGCTGCAACATTGTATGCAGTACGTTTTGCTAATGGTAAGATGTAAAAAAAAAAAAAAAAGGCAGTCATAAGTGCAGTTCGCTGTAACTCGAGTACCTCGCAAGAACCACCTGTACCGATGTTCATTTTAGCTTTGTAGGCCCGTGCTATCTGTATATTCTCAATTACGTAGTTAGCATCTGAGGACTGGAGACTATGCTTCTTCCTTCCTTTATAATACGGATCTTATAAGAATATATAATAAAAATTCTGGTTATTTTTGTAATTAACTCTTACGTATGAAATCTTGTACTTTCCTGATAAATTTTTGTTTTAATTATGCAACACATAAATTTTCATTAAAGAAAATTTCCCAGTTATACTTAAGGAAAAACAACAACAAAAATCATCTGTACAGTCTTCTAGCAAATTTATAATTTCATGTTTGACATTTAATTTTTAACTTTTAAATATTAAAACAATTTGAAACTTATTTAGCTATATGACAGGACATGAAACTTTATTTTTTTTCCAAATGGTTAGTCAGTTAACCAAACACGTATATGAGAGAAATTCCATTCACAGTAGCTAATAACCACAAAATATCTAGGATTAAAATTAATAACAATTTAAAAGTATTTAAAAGTCTACCGTTTCTTATTTATTTGCAATTCTGTCTTTAGACTATATTTAATTAGTTTATATGCTTATATATAATACTAAATTTCAAGTCTTATGCTAATACTGTACTGTCTAACTTGTTTTACTTTTTATGTCATTCTTCATTTATAAAACATCTTGACTTTTCTCCTAATCTTATCTTTCTAGGTGTGGTACAATGAAGTGCTTAACTGCTAGCTTAAATGTTGATGGTTTGGACCCACACAGAAGCTCCTCAGAAGACAGGCCTGGCAGTCTGCTGCCTCCAAAAGGTCACAGCCTTGAAAACCCTGCAGAGCAGCTCTACTTCGCACCACATGGGGTCACCTTGAGTCGGAATCTATTTGTCTGCAACTAACAACAAAAACAGGTGAACTTTAAAAGGAACGTGCTAAATTTTAAGAAAACTTCTTGAGTCTTGTTTGGGTTCGCATTAATTAACAGCTTTGTATTTTTGTTTTTTGGGAGAATAAGTTGGGAAACTGGCATCTTTATGTTATAAAGTATTTTCATTAAATGACATAATATATAGCTCGTGTATCCAAGTCTTCTTTTACATCCCTAAGGAGAGATTTATAATTTTCTTAATATAAGTTTTGTTGATTTTAATCCTAGATATTTTGTGTTTATTAGCTATTGTGAATAGGATTTCTCTCATACACTAGTACTTACTTATTGACATTGGTTGCTATATAGTAAAGCTGTAGATTTGTAGCATTTATTTTTATTAGGCCACTTTTCTGAACTATTTGTTTATTTTAAAGAACTTTTTAATTATTTTTCTTAGATTTTGCAGGAATTTAATAACATCTTATGCAAGTAATGAAAATATTGTGCCATGTCTAATCACATTCACTTGAAAGTCCCAGAATAATTTTAAATGTTAGTAATAAGAGTAGAGACTCTTGTGTTTGTTTTTTTTCTGACTTCAGTGGCACTGACTCTAGTTTTTGACTAATGAACATGGTTCAGAACATTTATTGAGTACATCCTCTTCAATATCTAATGCTATTTTTTGCATTAATCATAATTAATTCCTTTCTCCTGTATTCTGGAGATACATTATATAACTCATATCTAGCTTCATGAGTTGAATTTCTAATCACTTATTTCATCTCTTTATTTCATAGTTGTTGTTGTTAGGTGCCATCAAGGCAGTTCTAACTCACGGCAACCCTATGTACAACAGAACCAAACACTGCCCAGTCCTGCGTCATCTCATAGTTAAGGCTTCAAAACCATGAACTTCCTCTACTTCTTTGCCCACCTTGTGAAGATTATTATATGTAGTACTGTCATTATTTTCTGAATAGTCTGGTGTCTATAGTTTTTATTTTGCCTCTGCTGTTTTTTTATGATTGTATTTTTGGCACACCCTCAATAAATAAGTTGACTCAAGCTATGTAATGAGTAGTTTGAGGGTTGGTTTACTTTGTAAGTGATTTTATATTTTGTTTATCTCTTTGCTTGTTGTTTCTTTATAGTTTTCTTTTTTTATGTTTATAGAAGTTGATCTGTATATTTTTAGTATTGAAAAATAGAAAAAAATGTTCATTTATCACTTACAATATGAAGAAATTTTGTATATGGCAACTACATTTGAAAATATTATATATTCTTCCTAAAGCAAATACTATCTATGATGGTGTCATGTACATGAATATATATAATATTCACAGCAAGATATAATATTATTATTACTATCTCTGCTAACATTTAATTTGCATTTGGTTTCTATAATATTGACATTTTTCTTATAATTTCATGTTCAACCTGACATTTATATTTTGGTGTAGTTTTGAATTAAAAAAAAATCTTATAGGAGATTTTATCTCACTTCTATAGTGAATGTTCTTCTGACGTTTCAGTTTTTCTCACTGTCCTATATACTTGTATGCTGTTACATTGTATGTTTCCATAGATTTCAAAACTCACTTTTCCTTTGTTTTATTATTTTTGTATTATAACATTAAATTTATATATATATATATAAACAAAAAAACCAAACCCATTGCCATCAAGTTGATTCCTTCTCATAGTGACCCTATAGGACAGAGTAGAACTGCCCCATAGGGTTTCCAAGGAGCCGCTGGTGGATTCAAACAAACTGCTGACCTTTTGGTGAGCAGCCAAACCCTCAGCCACTGTGCCAATTATATATAAAATTACCTAGTTTCTTTTGTCAACATATCTACAAAGGATACATAAATATCCACTGATTTATCCACTAGTTTGAGATCAAAGATTCCACATAATTTTTACTTTTTGCTTACCGTTTGTCATATCCATGTTTTGTTCAAATAACTGCTCCTATTTTTTTATTCAGTTTGATGTTACTCATTACTTCTTAATATTACCCATATTTTTAGGAATTATCTTGTCGTTGTTGGGTAGCAAGTCATTTTTTAAACAAATTTTAGAAATTTATTACATTTTACCTTTTTTGTCATCATCACTTCTTTTACACTACTTTTTTCTGGTCATAGTTTTCTTCTTTTTTTAATTCTGTAGATTTGTCTATTTATTTGAAAAATCGTTTTTCCCTAGAAGGCCCATTAAAGGTAAATGAGTCTTTGCATGTGTGAAAACAACTTTCTATTTTCTTCTCACATCAACAAAAATTTTAATCCATATAGCGTTTTAGGATAAATCCTTACCCCTCTACAACATTTACTATCTTCTTACACTTAGCAGTGTAGATCAGAAATCTAATGTACAGCCCCATTTTATTGTTTTTTTTCTTGATAACCTAAATTTTCTTCTTTGGTTGAATATAGGTTTGTCCCCCTCTAATTTCAGGTCTAGGTGTGCACCTCTCTTTATTGATTTTTGCCTGATCTCTTTCTGTCTGAAAACACATTATCTTCCTTTAGCTCAGAGAAGGTTTCCTTCATTATTTCTCTGTGTTCTACTTCTCTGCTGTCTGTCTGCTGTCCTGATTGAACACCTGTTTCACGTTCATTGAATCTCGTCATCTGTATTCCATGTCGTTCCATTTATTAATCTCTTTCACGATTTCTGAATTTAAGGAGGGTATTCAGAGCTTTGTTTCTACTTAATGAATTCAGGTTTCTGCAACCTCAGTTTGGGGTCTGAGTTTGTCAAGCACTTTACATTGATGTAGATTCTCTTAAACATGGTGGCCTGAACTTTTACTCAAAGGCAGGAAAAAAAGAAGTTTTACTTTCTGTTGTTTAATTTTTGCCACAGTAGGGGCCCAAGTGTCTTTGACGGGTCTGTAAGAAACAACTAGAACTGGAGGATATCACACACAAAGGAACACCACTAGGGGAAAAGGGGGTCTTTTTTCCAATATAGTGCACTGCTTTTCTTCCTCTAACTGGTGTGACTGACCTCAGGAATCCTCATCGACAATCTACATTTCTTTCAGGTCATGCATTCCAAGTATAGTCTTACAGTGAGCACCTCAGCCTCCTATTCCAGCATCCATTTCACTTGTTAAAGTCACTTGGAGGATCAGCTTATGTGTCTTCACTTACTCATGCTATTTCACCACCTTACTCCACCACCACCTACATAGAGCTTACAGGTATCCGTACCTGCTGAGAATTTCAGTGGTTGGGGGACAGTAGCAAGAAAGCTATCCTGGAAGAAAGTTTCACACACCACTGTACCAACTGCTGTCTTTCCCTGTAGTCTGAAGTTTGTTAGAGCATGCCTGTTCTTCACTAACTAGCATGATGATTCTGCTGGGTTCCCACTTGCTCTATAGTGCTTGGTAGGCCGTTCTCCATAAAGTGTTCTATAGCCTCCTGCTGTATACCAACATGCTCTGCTTTTCTAGCTGTTATATGTAGGCTTGAGTATCCCACCCCTACTGCTCTAAGGCTTATTCTTCCTTCTCATACCCAACTCTGACATGAGAGCAATTGTAGGATTTGGTTGAGCAGACATCTCTGTTCCAGCAGGCAGAATTTTCCTTCTGTGTAGCTCAGAGTTCTTTCAGTTGAAAGCAGAAGGCAATGCAATTCATATTCAGGTTAAAAAAAAAGAATTTATTGGTTCATGTAACTGAATAGTTCAGTAATCCAGGAGTATATTTGACCTCAAGTTAGTCAAGTGATGTCACCCTTCATCATTTCCTTTGCTCCATTTCCCTGGGATGGTTGATCTGCAGGCTCAGAATAGTGGCCCTGAGCAGCTTCAGTTCAGTTTTCTGTCATACCACACTTACTTAGTCCAATAAAAGAGACAGCTCAAACCATAAATTCTATAACTGAGCGTCTTTGGTCCTGAATGAATAATGTGACCATTCTTGAGATAATTAAGGTCAGGAGATATGATTGGTTTTACCTAGGCCACAGTTTCTACTACTGGAACCCGGTAGAGTCAGTTCAAAAGAAACTCTTGGGCTTTAACCAGAGTAAAGGGAGAATATTTATTGGCAGTGGGGTGAAAATATTCTGGGCAGGGAAAAATCCCAATAAATACCCACATATATTTATTTCCAATAAATTCTGGATTATCTGAACTTTCTTTTTTCTCAATTTATTATAGAGTATACAGTTTCTTCCAAGAATTTCTTCAAAAATTTCTTCCAAGTTTCTGTAGGATACTCTACCATTTTTTGAAACTAATACAGAATATTACCTACTATTAGGAAGAAATACATGAGTGTGGAGGATCAACTGCCATCTTTAATTGGAACTGTAAAATGGGTATTTATATCCCTTACGCTGCATAGAACTGTAATGCTAACAAATCGTCAAAGATTACTAACATAGATACAGTAATTGTTCAAGGCACATTAATTTCATCATTGACTCTAGGAAAGCACAGTACTTGTTTTTCATTAAAGGACAAATCTCTTTGAACTCGATTTCATTATTTGACTCAGTTGAGCTATCCACTCACATTAAAATATTGATGTAGTTATTCTCGTATTGTCCATATCACTAATAATGCCTGTTGAGTGGTCAGAGATAAAATCTTGGTGATAAATTAGCATGAACGTGTTTTTTCTTAGCCAGTGCTTGTTTCCGTCAAGGGATTTGCCTATTCTTTACTGAACCAAAATACTATCAACACTAATTAATAGGGCTTGTTTGTTTACTTATCTTTTAATACCTGATTATTTTTACACTGAACATGACCCTGAGCGAATTTCAGTGCTGATCGGGAAAACTAGCTAAGTCAGATGATTACCACAGTCTTGTAGAAGTGAGCTGATTCTAACAAATACTTCCTTTTCTCTTAGCCAAATTTTTTGTACTGTGCAATTGTCTAGAGCTCTTTCAGTATGGTTCTGACTGATGAATGTGCATTTATTATCTTATTATAAGTGTGATTCCACGGGCTTGAATCAGAGAGAGATTCTCTGGAAACCACTGAAGCAGTGGATTCAATAGAAGGAAATTTCTCCTAATGAAGAGGGAGTGGTTGTAGTACCTTAATTCTCATAATCTTTGGACATAAAATGTCTACATTAAGATCATCAGTAGTATGAGTTTTTACTTAATAAAATGTTTGTTGTGTGGCTTTAAATGGCAAGTTATTTCAATTCATCATTTATGGATTGAAGTAACCAATGTATCACTTGGCGCAAAGAGTGATACACTGATTGACAAACCTACTAAGAAACAATTTTTTTTTTTTTTTTTTGCAAAATCATCTTGCATGGGTAAGGTATCAAGGAAATTCCTGTTTTCTTATTGGATCACAATTGGGAAGAATAACAAGAAAGAGAAGGTTGGCCATGGACCAAGCCCATTGAAGAGAAGGTTAGAGTCCTGAGAGTCACTTGGAAGTGTGAGAAATAGGCTACCCAGGCTGTGGCATAGAGGCCAAGACTTCAAGGGTTACATTTCCTTCACCTCGGAGGGAAGAGAGGATGATGTAGAGGAAGTGATCAGCAAAGTGAAGTGAAGGCGGTGTCTATAATGCTAAGCACGTGTTGCTGTTGTTGTTAGGTGCTGTTGAGTTTGTTCTGACTCATAGTAACCCTGTGTACAACAGAAGGAAATACTGCCCGGCCCTGAGGCATCCCCACAATCATTGCTATGTTTGAGCCCGTAGTTGCAGACATTGTGTCAACCCATCTCATTGAGGGTCTTCCTCTCTTTCACTGACCTTCTACTTAACTAAGCATGATGTCTTTCTTCAGCGACTAGTCTTACCTGATAACATGTTTGAAAGAACATGAGACGAAGTCTTGCCATCCTTCCTTCTAATGAGCATTCTAGCTGCACTTCTTCCAGGACAGATATGTTCATTCTTCTGGCAGTCCACCGTATATTCAATATTCTTCACCAACACCATAATTCAAAGGCATCAATTCTTCTGTCTTCCTTATTCATTGTGCAGCTTTCGCATGCATACGAGACAAGTGAAAATAGTGTGACTTGGGTCAGGCGCATCTTAGTTCTCAGAGTGATGTCTTCACTTTTCAACACTTTATATAAAGGTCTTTTGCAGCTGATTTGCCCAATACAATACATCATTTGCTTTCCTGACTGCTGCTTCCATGGACGTTGATTGTGGATCCAAGTAAAATGAAATCCTTGACAACTTCAGTCTTTTCTCCGTTAATCGTGAGGTTGCTTATTGGTCCAGTTGTGAGGATTTTTGTTTTCTTTATGTTGAGGCATAATCCGTATTGAAGGCCGTAGTCTTTGATCTTCATCAATAAGTGCTTTAAGTCCCCTTCACTTTGAGCAAGCAAGTTTGTGTCATCTGCATATTGCAGGTTGTTGATGAGTTTTCCTCCAATCTTGATGCGATGTTATAGATGTTTCCAAATGTATTCTGTGTGCACACCCACTCAGTGTATCTCAGATTACAGAAGCCTTGTTGTTCTAAATAGGTTTTCACATCCATAATGGAATAACAAAGAGGAAATGACTTCTAGGTTTTACTGCATTGTTCTTACTTACCTTTCACATCAAAACACTGACATATGTTCCTTTTGCTTACTTGGCAAATTAATAATGATTTTAAATATTGGTGAACATTTCAAGCCATAATCAACTTCTTGAAAGACTGTTACACGCTCCCTGATTTATTTCCTCATTACCAAGTATTACTTGATCACTTGCTATTTAACTTCTATGTCTACCATTTTGCTAAACCCCACTTTTGAGTTTATCAATTTTACCAACTTCCAAACCAATGACTTTGTTATATTCTCCATGCTTTTTCCTCTCAGCTTCCCTTAAAACTGTAGACTGACCCGTCCTTGGTTTTTTCTTCTCTCCTAAGTTTCTATGATACTGTTATGTTTTGTTTTATTTTGTTTTTTAGATTTTTCTCCCCATCTTTGCAATAAATCTTTGCCTATTATTTCTTTCTCCTACCCTGAAAAGAAAGGTATTTATCAAACATTTTATTTATTTATTTTTTGTTTTCTTGATCCAAATCTCACTTGACCTGCAGGCCCATAAGTTTCCTCAATTTTCTTCCTTTGACTTGGTTTCATGTTTTTTCTCCATTCTTCCAAGTCTCTTCTATCATTTGTCATCGTTGACCCCAAATAAGTATTTATTCCAGTGTAAACAGGACTCTGAATTTCACTGGGACCCTGTGGTCTTAGTGATGGAATCTATGAAGTCTAATGCTGCATTAGCTACTTTGTTAGCCATATAGCTGAATACTTATGTCAGAATTTTTAATTGGACATTTCTAAAATCAAGCTCACATCTGTTCATAGTCACCTTTTCTTTTTCTCAGTTGCCTTGCTAATGATATCAACTTTCTCCCATTTGCTCTGGAATTACCAATATTTTCTTTCTTAACCTGTTTTTCTAATTAACTTAGACATTCCTCTCAATAATTTCTGTGAAACTTTTATTCTTTTCTTTTTTTTCACAGCCCTAGTTTGGGTACTTATTATATCTGATCTTGTTTATTGAAATAACTTCCTATCTTTGATCTCAGTCTATCTTAAACCATATTCCCAGGTACATTTTCATTCCCTTATACTAAAAAAAAAAAGAAACAAAAAAACAACTCCCTCAACTTCTGAATAAAGTTAACATTTTTATTATAAGACCTAAATACTTCAGTGATTTGGTATCAACCTACCTTTCAATCTTGGCTCGTGTAATTTTCCTTATATACTCTAAATCAGATTACATATCCCTCTAGAAAAATAACACCATTTTCTCAGGCCTGGGTCTTTGGTCAAACTGTTTCCTTTGCCAACAGTGTCTTAGTCTCTGTGTCTTGATAGACTACCAATGTTTTAAGATATGGTCAAATGCCCCCAGCTAACCAACATTTTTCCAGTATTTGCTTGCCACTTCTAGCCAACCAAAACCCAAACCTATTGTCAAGTCAATTCTGACTCATGGTGTACCCTGTGTGTTACACAGTAAAACTCTTCCACAATGTTTTCTTAGCTGTAATCTTTACAAAAGGAGATCGCCAAGACTTTCTTCCACAGTGCTGCTGGGTGGGTTTGAATAGCCAGCCTTTAGGTTATTAGTCAAACACAAACCATTTGTTCTGCCTCCACTTCTAGCCAGAGTTGCCAAATTCTTACTTTTCTTAGCCCGTGTGTTTTAGAAACTGTTGTTTTCTTTAGATCGTGGCTCACTGTACTAATTTACCTCTTTTACTTTATTCTTTCACCTCTGAGGGCACCCAAGATGTGTCTCACTGTCTTTCTCAATCTCCAAAAAAAAAGAAGAAAAAAAATGTCCTTGCACATAAAGAAATAAATGTTTTTTTTATCAAATTAATACAACTGATTATTTGGTCCTTGCATAATCTCAACTTTCTAAATGCAGTCTTGCATCTGTGAGTAGAAATAATAAGAGACAAAGGGAGCACGAAGCCCATGCAAATCACTCATAGTGGGTGGCATTGCCTGTCTGACCCCACATGTCCTGCAAAATCATACTAAAAATATTTTAAAGTTTCTTATTTTACATTGTTGACTTTTGGTTTTCTCTTCCTAAATACAGTTTTTTAAAAAATACAGTATGTGGACAGGACGCAGAAAATTATTGACTCAACTGCACTCTTAGTCCATTAGACATTTGAAGAAATAGTCCTACATGATAAACTCATCTGAGATAATTTCGTACATCAGTAATTGTCTTCTGCTAGGATGCTGAGCCTGAAGTATCAAATAAAGACTACAGGTCACTTACTCTATTCACTTTAATGTTGAAGATACGTGCAATTTACTTTCAAAATATTTTCATCCATTTGATGCCAAGTAAAATAAGTTCTGCTTTTAACTTGCTGTTTTTAAGAGTATTTACTGTTCTGTGGTTCCTGAACTCCCCCAAGAAGCCAGAGAAAGGAAGTACATCAAATCCAGTGGCTCTGAGTTTTGCCCTTTTTCTGCAGTTCCCGCAGGCTAAGTCAGGAGGACCAGGGGAAATCTCTCCTCTGCAGTTCCTAGGTGTTTTCAGTGATGAGAGTCAAAACATCTGGCACATAGTATTTTCTATTCAGCCAGCATCTCCCAGTAAAGAGTGTTCCCCAGGAGTAAATTAAGCAATTAACAGAATCATTAACTATTTCAAGCCAACAAATATCACCTAGTGCACTGAAGTAATAATGAGCAAATTAGTAATCATGCAGTCTGTAAGTACTCAGGAAGGATGGCTGCTCACGTTGGAAGACACACTGATGCATTTGTCCAATAGAGGGACTCTTAATGCCCAAGGAGAAAGAAATTTGCAAAGGGATCATCTAAATTCTCTGGAGTCAAAGAACGAACCATTTTAGCAATCATTCACATACTTAGACAATATTGTATTCATGAAGCTCGATTTTTATAATAGCATGTTCTTCAGGGTCATAGGGTATTTACTGAGGTCCACATGTTCAGAGGGAGTGAAGTTCTAATATTCTGCACCTATTTCAAATATCCAGCTCGGCCTCATTGCTGATCACACCATTTCTGAATCTATCATCAGAAGTTTTAAGATTAAGAAGGGATTGTGTAGATTCTAGCATCAACACATTGAGCAGGTTACAAAACTTCTTTGAACCTCTCTTATAGGGCTACTATCAGGATGTACTAGTACTTGTGAAAACACTTAGGAAAATGTTTACTATATTACAAATGTTCAAGAAATATTAGTTGTATCTGAAGTTAGATCATCATTTAATATTTCGGATCCTCAATGTATTTTCTGTAAATTAGATCAAAGATTACTTGTTTTGCCTATCACACAAGCTTCCTGAGATGATCAGGGAGAATAAGAGTATGAAAGTACTTTAAAAAATTTTAATAATTACACATTTGATTGTTTCTATGTATCACACATATTCCAAGGGTGAGTGATTTCATATTATTGCTACTATAAGAGAATTACCTATAAACAAATTAGCACAATTTCTACTGTATGCTAAGTTCTGAATAAATGGTAACTGTTGTTACAAGAATGGTATATTATCATTATTATTAATACTTATATTTTATTAAAAATTACTTATATACCACTGATTTGTAATGTGATCTAAAAAAATATATAAAAATTTAGCCTGAAGTCATAAGTGACCAGTTCCTTTTTATTTTTAAATTGCAGACATATTTATCATTTTATTGAGTGGATCATTTTGTATAATTATTTTGAAAAACATTACTCAGCATACTTGACCTGTGGATTCCTAAGGTATGGTTTATATTTTTGCTATTCAGTTTCTCTTTCCTTCAGTTGAAAAAAGAGAGGTTAAGAAGAAGTCACATTTTGGGACAGACAAAGCGAAAAATTGTATTCTAAAAATTTTGGGGGAAGCTTAATCTCATTTTGGCTTCTTAACCACAACATATGGTGTCTCTTAATGTGATACAAAATTAGTAGAAATAGCCAAAGTACCTTAAATAGTAGTTGTCTGTGAAATCTGAAAAAAAAAAAAAAAAAAAAAGACCATTTAGAAACTGAATTTGTCTCTTGCGTTTGGAAAGACATTATATAGCCCTTGGATAAGTACAGCTGAATCAACAGGCTTTATCCCACACTTCTAATTGCATTTAATGGAAGGAACCCCTTGTTAATGAAATATAAAGGTCATTTGAAATACAAATCCAAGGCCTGGCATATATATGGTTTTTATGTTGTTGAGGACATTATTCTTTCCCTCCCTCCCTCTCTTTCCTCCTTCCTTTTTTCCTCGCCTCCCCTCTCCCCTCCCCTCCTCTCCTTTCCCTCCCCTCACTTCCTCTCCTTTTCCTCCCCCCCCCTTCTCCCCTCCCCTCCTCTCCTCATTTTTCTTCCCTTCTTTCTTAATTTCTTTCAACAGAGTTCTGGAATATAAGCAGATATGGTTATAATGGGATATTAACTTCATTTTTTTTTTTAACTAGAAGAAATCAGACTTTTGGAATTTTAAAAGCCTTTTGCCTTATGGAAAGTAATCATCAAAAATAATTTATTAAAGTACCTAATGCCCTGATGGTGCAGCAGTTAAGAGCTCGGCTGCTCACCAAAAGGTCAACTTTTGAATCCACCAGCCGCTCCTTGGAAACCCTATGGGGCAGCTCTGCTCTGTCCTATAGGGTCGCTATGAGTTAGAATCAACTCGAAGGCAATGAGTTTGGTTTTTTTTGGTAATGCCCTAAAAAGAGAATTTCCAAAATATACATCTCATCCTCTTGAAGTTTATAGTCTTAAAGACAGTGCAGATACCAATACACAACTAGAGGACACGTGGGGATGGTAGGAATGCATCTTTAAAACAATGCAGGAACTGATAGCTATTCCTCACTATGTTTAATCATCATGATGACACATAGAACCGGAAGAGGAGACCAGGAGCTGGTGTTATCTCTAAATCTAGGGTGCTATCTGACCTAGGTCAAATTCTGAAATCCCTCTGGGCCTCAGCTTCTTCATTAATAAAACATGATAAACTTGTCCTACTCAATGTAGGTTCTTTTTGTGAAAGTCAAGTTATAATGAGTGCAAAAGGTTTTAAATATTATATGATTGAGATGAAATATAATTATCTGTTTCAATTGTCCCTTCTTGTTGCAATGGTAAACTCTCCCAAGCTGGAACCATATTTTTGAATTGTAAAAAAAAATCTCTCACAAGACCTATTATTGTCCAGGATATACATTTAAAAAAACCCAAACCCGTTGCCATCGAGTTGATTCCAACTCATAGCGACACTATAGGACAGAGTAGAACTGCCCCAAAGAGTTTCCCAGAGTGGTTGGTGGATTCAACCTGTGACCTTTTGGTTAGCAGCCGAATTGAGTTCTTAGCCACTGTGCCACCAGGGCTTCAGAATATACATAGAGACCAAATAAATAACTGCTGAATACCTGTAATAACACAGGAGCAATACGTGTGCAAGTGCCAAAAGCCATTTTGCTGGGTAAAGAATTCAACTTTCTCCAAAGAATTTGATCTTTTTCCTTGGTTCCTGAGAGACAATCTCCGGAACCTTGGAATTTCCCCAGTGATTGAAGTGTCTTTGAAGAGGCCTCCAGACCACCCCTGAGAGTTTATACTAATGAGCTGCCTCTTTGATGGAGGCTGGCCCAGGGGAGGAGAACATGATTCTGTTAAACATGCCTACTTAATGAGGCCCCCAAACAGGCTCTAGACACAGAAGTTCCATGGGCTTCCTCATTGGCGAAAGACATTGATGCATGTGGAAGGATAGACATGCCTTTTTGGGACACAAAAACTCTGTATTAAGAGTCTTCCGGATCTCACCCTATGTGTGTCTTCATTTGTATCCTTTTTGCTATAATAAAATTGTAATTGCTTTTTTGAGTTCTGTGAGTCATTCTAGCGAATTATCAAGCCCAAGGAAATAGTGGGAACCAGTAGGTCAGAAGTAAGAGGGACCTGGGAACCCCCAAGCTTATAACTGGCATGCTCAGAGGGTAGTGGAAAACCCCAAATTTGTAACCAGCAGGTCAGAGGTGAGGGTGCTGTGGGTACTCCCAAGCTTGAGGCTGACGTCTGAGGTCTTGGGAAGACTTGGGAGGACTGTGCCCTTTTAATTTGCAAGATATGACCTAGCTCTGGTGGTTAGGATCAGAGGAAGAAGTATTGCAGATGCGTTTGACTTGGGATTGAACCACATAGATTTGCATTGGAATTGAATTCCTTCAATTTAGTTGGTATCAGAGAAGTGGGATAGCTTGTACTTATTTGATTGATTCCTAAACGCATACCAATGCAGCATCAAGCCTAACCTTGCAAACAAACAAAAAACAAAACACAAATCTTATGTATATGGCAAAAACATGTCCGCAAACCTACTGCCTATGAAATGAAACTCAGATTACTTAACATGATGTTCAAGGACATTTGCCTCAAATGCTGAGTTGTATTTCTGGTCTCATTCCCCATCACCCTTTCTCTCTACACACCTAATTCTCAACAAACCTGGATGTTTTAGGCTTTCTTGTTTTTGTTCATCCAATTAAATCTCTTCACAGAAATGCACTTACTGCCTAGGTGGAGAAAGAGAAAAAAAAAAAAAGATCCTTCAGGATCTAATTCAAATGTCACTCCAGTGTTAATTGCTCACCCCTCCTTTGTATCCATTCTTGGCTATGCATCTATTCCATCATTCCATAAGTGAGCTGCTAGTCATTGGGAAAGGACAGATGAATCAGAGCATGTATGAGGTACTAGTTGCCACATACATATTTTGTCTTCTAAGTTATTCATTGGACAATGAATAAGGACGCCTTTGAATTACGGTGTTGGCAAAGAACATTGAATATACCATGGACTGTCAAAAGAACGAACAAATCTGTCTTGGAAGAAGTACAGCCAGAATGCTCCTTAGAAGCAAGGATGGCAAGACTATGTCTCACACACTTTGCGCACGTTATCAGGAGGGACCAGTCCCTGGAGAAGAACATCATGCTTGGTAAAGTAGAGGCTCAGAGAAAAAGAAGAAGACCTTCAACAAGATGGATTGACACAGTGGATGCAACAATGGGCTCAAGCGTAACAACGATTGTGAGAATAGCACAGGACCGGGCAGTGTTTCGTTCTATTGTACATAAGGTTGCTCTGAGTTGGAACCTATTCGATGGCACCTAACAACAACAACAAGTTACTCCAGACATCAGTCTCGCCAATTGTTCCACAACTACACAACTATACAACACAGACTGTACTTCTTCAAGCCTCCTAGAACAGCCTCCTTACTGCTCTTCTTGCCTTTGCTTCCACCCTGTTCCAAAGCCAATGCCACATGTTTTAGACTTTTATGAAGTAAGGCAGCACCCCACTTCTGGTTCCAATTTCTCTCTCAGCTATCTTTTGCTGTGTGACAAATGATCCCAAAATTTAACGGCTTAAAACAACCACCATTCATTTGCTCATGATTCTACACATCAGCAATTCAGCCTGGCCTCAGGTAAGATGACTTGTCCACATTCTGTGTGGTGCTGGCTGGGATTACTCATGGGGCTGTACTTATCTTGTTGTTCAACTGGGACTGCGTGGTTTGAATTGGTCTCACTTGCATGTCTTCCAGATGATAAGGCTATTAACTGGGTCACATGCCTCAGCAGGCTAGCTTAGGCTCCTTCATTTGGTGGCAGCAGTGAGAGGGCAAGAGCATAGCTGTGAGGCTATTTAAAGCACAGTTTTACTCTGGAGATGCCATGGGTCAGCATTAACTCAATAGCAATGGAGTAGCTGGGTAAGGTATTCTATGAAGAAGATATTGACATTGTCAATGGTTTTATTCTACTTGGATCAAAAATCAGTGTCCATGGAAACAGAAAAACTGTAGAGCTGTAAGCCTCCAACCACGGGACAGAGCCCCAATGCCAATTGACCCAATGGACAAAAGAAGTAATGAGAAAAATTCCTGTCTGCAGGTAGATGGATCTCAAAACAGGGGTGGCAGAAGGAAACTGAAACAGGTATGACCCAATTCTTTCTCCCAAATTTATGAGTAAGATGCATTTCTCCACCACCCCTGGGAGGAGAAAGGGAGGATATGGAGAAAGACTTTGAGGGTTACTCTAATAGAAGTCTGTCCACATGGAAGCATAAGGAATAAGCAATCATTGCTCCCCAAACATTCCTCATCTGCAATTTGGCTGAATTATACCACTTGAGAGTTTGTGCAAATGAAGTGGTTTTTGAAAGCACTAATATGCTATATGTTAATTGGCACTCTCTTTATTATTATCCTAATTATTGCTGTTACTTAAAGGTTCATTTCATAGTTTTGTGTTAGCTGCTAACTAAAAGGTCGGCAGTTCAAACCCACCAGCCACTCCACAGGAGGTAGATGTAGCAGTTTGCTTCCATAAAGACTTAGAGCCTTGGAAACCCCACAGGAGAGTTCTACTATGTCCTAAATGGTCACTTTGAGTTGGAATCTACTCGATGGCAATGGGTTTGGTTTCAGTTGGTCTCTGCTTAATAATAGGTTCGTCTTCTATCATTGACAGTGTAATTTCCAGACGCATTACAACCACCAGCCTGCTGATTTGACTATATAAATAATCTCTTTTACATGCATTGTGACAATAAGATTATAAATTTAAATGTTTAAGATTGTGATTCAATTTAGAGATGACTGATTATCAGTAAAAAGAAAGAGGGAGAGAGAGGAGGAAGGAAGGCAGGAAGGAAGGAAGGAAGAAAATAAAGTAAGAGTAAAAATTACAATTAAGCCTGATATACTATTAATTAGGTGCCTTGGTTTAAAGGATTAGATCACGAAGCTCCAGTGCAA
This sequence comes from Trichechus manatus latirostris, assembly GCF_000243295.1. NCBI lineage: Eukaryota > Metazoa > Chordata > Mammalia > Sirenia > Trichechidae > Trichechus > Trichechus manatus. The sequence goes on along the minus strand of NW_004443941.1, from coordinate 10,671,434 downwards.
ATCACACTTACCTAAAATCAAAATTAAACCTACTAATCAACTTCTATTCTTAATGTAACATGTACCTTTTTATTAGGAGGTCTGTCCTTACATACTATTTCCTAACATCATGTTAAGATACTGAAAATACTTCTAAAATCTATGTTTTTGCAAAGAAAACGTTTTTATCTATAATTTGATAAAATTGTCACTGATCTTTAACTGTAATTATCAACTAATATATATGCAGTATTATCTTTAGATTTAATCATAATGCTCTATTTTAACTCCCAGTCTGATACATCCATAAGGTTCTGTGTTCCAGAACTTTAGAAACACTTGATATAGCAAGACTGTATATTTTTTTGTTTATTTGTTTGTTTATTTTTTATGTTTATCAGACATGAATCTGAAGGTTAAGGGACCATTTCTGCACTTTCATTGTCAACTATGTGTATAAGAGCTTGCTAATCTCACCTCCTTCCTCGTGTAGGGTTATCTATTCTGTACAGTAGGAAAGGGAAGAGGAACAATCGCAAAGTAACATACCTCAAAAAGCCGGAGAATATGGTGCCTTGTTTAGTCTAAGCACAAACTCAACCATATCTGCTTAAGGCAGAAAGGGAACCAGAATCCTGATATTCAAGAAGATGCGGCTTCATTTCTTAACAATTATCTTTAATTAACTGTTAGTTTGTAAATTAACTATTTTTAGTAACTTTTAGTTTTAATAACTAACAATAATTGGCCAGGGACTTTATGGTGTTTATTTTTGTATAAATTTTTGTTCCAGTTGACATTTGTCTATGCTAGTAAACTGAAAGCAGAGAATACCAGAAAGATGTTTACCTGTGTTTTATTGGCTATGCAAAGGCATTCGACTGTGTGGATCATAACAAATTATGGATAACATTGCAGAGAATGAGAATTCCAGAAC
>NW_004443941.1:10646552-10670418 GCF_000243295.1 Trichechus manatus latirostris | reverse complement strand
CCTGTGTTTTATTGGCTATGCAAAGGCATTCGACTGTGTGGATCATAACAAATTATGGATAACATTGCAGAGAATGAGAATTCCAGAACACTTAATTGTGCTCATGAGGAGCCTGTACTTAGACCACAGGGTAGTTGTTTGAACAGAACAAGAGGATACTGTGTGGTTTAAAGCCAAGAAATGTGTGTGCCAGGGTGGTATCCTTTCACCATACTTATTCAGTCTGTATGCTGAGCAAATAATCAGAGAACCTGGACTATATGAAGAATAATGTGGCATCAGGATTGGAGGAAGATTCATTAACAACCTGGGATATGCAGATGACACAACCTTGCTTGCTGAAAGTGAAGAGGACTTGAAGCACTTAGTGATGAAGATCAAAGACTACAATGTTCAGTATGGATTCCACCTCAACATAAAGACAACAAAAATCCTCACAACTGGACCAATAGGCAACATCATAATAAATGGATAAAATGTTGAAGTTGTAAAGGATTTCATTTCACTTGGATCCACAGTCAACGCCCATGGAAGCAGCAGTCAGAAAATCAAATGACGCATTGCATTTGGCAAATGTGCTGCGAAAGATCTCTTTAAAGTTTTAAAAAGCAAAGCTGTCACTTTAAGAACTAAGGCGCATCCGACTCACGCCATGGTGTTTTAAATCTCCTCACATGCGTGCGAAAACTGGACAATGAATAAGGAAGACCAAAGAAGAATTGATGCCTTAAGGTGTTGGCGAAGAATATTGACTATACTATGGACTGCCAGAAGAATGAAAAAATCTGTCTTGGAAGAAGTACAGCCAGAATGCTCCTTAGAAGCAAGGATGGCAAGACTTCATCTCATGTACTTTGTACATGTTATCAGGAGAGACCAGTCCCTGGAGAAGACATCATGCTTGGTAAAGTAGAGGGTCAGTGAAAAAGAGGAAGTCCCTCAATGAGATGGATTGACACAGTGGCTGCAAAAATGGACTCAAGCATAGCAAGGATCGTGAGGATGGCGCAGGACTGGGCAGTGTTTCATTCTCTTGTACACAGGGTTGCTGTGAGTGGAACCAACTCGATGGCACCTAACAACAACAACAGTAAACTGAACTTGTATAGCTCCTATGGTTTGAAAAACTAAACTATTTTATTTTTTAAAGAAAACTCCTAGTATCAACTCCTTACAAGAAGTAGTACATATTCTAAAACATATTTTTTTTATTGTGAAAGAATTTTAACTGACCAAAGGGATTTTGTTTCTTTTGAGTTCTTGTCTCTGTTTTTCAAACTGGCTTTGATATCATGTCAGGAGAGCTTGCTGAAGTCCATGGTTTGTGGAAAGGAAGAACATATGCCCCAGACCGAACTTACTGAATAGGCAGGTTATGGGATCAGGTTTTTCTGACTCTGTTCCCCTGCATCATTTTTCCAGAGACTACTGGAGAACAGCTAACACAGAATCAATTCTGAAATGCTATGCTAACCCATCAGGAAGAACACATTTGTTTTCCCCAATACAGCCAAAGATCTCAAGATCTCTGCAAGGTAGAGCCTTCTTCCTGTAGTGGAGAAGATTTCCCTATGGTGAATAAAGTCTGCAGCAGGCAGCACAGGTGCTGCTATAGTGGCAAGGCATATTTGGACGAGAGGAAGACACACGGCTGGAAGAAATGGACCACAGTATGAACATACTGGAATCTGAGGAAGTCAAACAGTGCACTAGACGGCACCTCTCTGAGTACCCTGATCTCAGGTTCCTCCCTGAGGCCTAGAAGACAACAAAGCCCAACAGATAAGCAGTGACAGAGGCTGCTATTTAATGAGATATGAGTATGCAGAGAATAAGGAGCCTAGAATTCTAGCACAGAAAGCAACTTGGGGATCATTTAACCCACATTTCTCACTTTCCACATGAGAGAAAATGGAAGCTAAGACTGAAGACTTGGCTTACATAATTTCTCAACAGCTAGTTTATGGGAGAAGGAAAGCTAGGGTCTAAATCTGCAGAATCTCATTCCAGTAGTCTTTCCAATAAACAACATTACCTACTCCTTTTCCCCTCAAAAGAAGTAGAATATAATGAGCTTATCCCAGGAGTCCTGCTATAGAAATGGCCTTTTGCCCTTTCAGGTCATGGCATTTCTCTACCATTGATCAGAAGGGAGGGCAGTTTTTTTCTTAGATAAAGCAATCTTTAATAAAATATGTGTTTCAGAGTACTTAGGTGGCCAAATTCATAATAATATCAATAAACACGCATCAAGTAGCTTGTAAATATAGGGAATGTAGAGTATTACGTTGGAGAGAAAGTTCTTGAGTTTATAATATCCTGGTGAACACCATTCATAAATAATACCATGAGATTGCTTATACTTGGTCAATGATTTGCTTATTCAGATATGGGAAGTTGATATTGTTGTTAGTTGCAGTCGAGTCAGTTCCAACTCATGGTGACCCCATGTGCGCAGAGTAGAACTACTCGAGATAATTTTCAAGGCTGTGACCTTTGGAAGCAGATCTCTAGGCCTTACTTCCAAGGCACCCCTGGGTGTATTTGAACCACCAACCTTTTGGTTAGTAGTCCAGTGCTTAACCATTTGCACCACCCAGGGACTCCTATAGGAGGTGGATAGACCCTTTTATCTGCTTTGTTGAAGTTATAGAGAAATACGATAGAAAATTTTTATATTCTCATCTACTCTGTGCTAAGGAAGGCTTGGACAAAATGCCCTGTTAGAGACGTGAACAAAACCATACTGAAAAACAATGAAGTGTCACGGCTCTTTTATTGCTTTGAGAAAGGTAGTAACATGACGTCATGGATTGAACTGTGTCCCCCAAAAAATGTGTGTAACAATTTGGCTAGGCCATGATTCCCAGAATTGTGTGGTTGTCTTCCATTTTGTGATTGTAATTTTATGTTAAAGAGGATTAGAGTGGAATTGTAACACCACCCTTACTCAGGTCACATCCCTGATCCAATGTAAAGAGAGTTTCCCTGGGGTGTGGCCTGCACCACCTTGTATCTCTTGTAAGAGGCAAAAGGAAAGGGAAGCAAGCAGAGAATGGGGGACCTCATACCATCAAGAAAGCAGTGCCGGGAGCAGAGCACGTCCTTTGGACCTGGGGTCCCTGCGCAGAGAAGCTCCTAGTCCAGGGGAACACCGAAGAGAAGAAGGCCGACAGAGAGAAAAAGCCTTCCCCTGGAGCTGACGCCCTGAATTTGGACTTTTAGTCTCCTTCGACTGTGAGGAAATAAACTTCTCTTCATTAAAACCATCCACTCGTGGTATTTCTGTTATAGCAGCACTAGATGCCTAAGACACATGATGACTGGTATACAGTATTATTCCTGTTACAGTTTTAAATTTAAGTTATAAAATATTTTAGATGCAAAAATGTAAAGAGTTCAACATAATGAATACCAATGTATATCCACTGCCTAATCGAGATCATAAATATCCTGAATTTATCATTCCGACCCATGCATTGTTTTCACTACATATATATAACCTTAAATTGTATATAGTATTGTCTGATGTGTATTAAAATTTATGAAAATGATATTGAATTGTATGTGTTCTTCTGCCACTTTTTCTTTCTCAACAATATGCTTGTGAGATTCCTTGAGCTTGTTTCCATGGTTGTGTAGTATTTTATTGATGTAATCTAAAATTAACTTATCCATTCTATTGTTGATGGACTTTTAGATATTTTCCAATTTTTCATAATGCTCTCAAGGCTGCAATGCATATCACTGTCCATATTTCCTTGAGCACAGGTGTGAGTGTTTTTCTGGAGTGTAAGTTGTAAAATTGTATAGAAAAGGCTTGATCACAGCTCACCAAAGATTTTTACAAACTGTGAAGGTGCACACTGTGGAATCATAAAGAACACTGATGAACGTTGCTGTGTATGCAATTTATATAAAGGCAAGAGATGACTGGAAAAAGCCCTGAACTGGAGATGAGGAAAACTGGGTCCCGGTTCTGGTACAGTTCTCGAGAACTTAGAATCTAGAGTGCTAAACATGTAAATAAATGGATTGCACATATGATTTTTGTGGTCTTTACCAGGGAAGCAATTTCATGATTCTGTAAATTCAATAGTGGAAGCTGTTTCTAAGAACATATAAAGGTATTCCTCTATCAAAATTTGGGGATATCATATTCCTTTGATGTAAGAAATCTTAATAAGAAGTTGGGTTATGAGAACTTGAGTTGTTGTCCAGAAAAGCAAGATAACATAAAGGAGTGTGTCAGGTAGCAATTTCAGAAATGTAAGTAAAACACAGTATGTTAAGGGAGGAAATTCACTGGCTCATCAAAAGTCTAGACTTAGTCTTAATTCAGGCACAGGTGGATCCAGGCTCTTCTGGCTTGTGTTTATCTCTTAGCTTTGATCCTGCAGATGGCTTCAACCACAGATTCTCTGCAGAAGCTCCTGCAGCTCTAGACTGACCCTCATGGTGATAGAGAGATGGTGGTAGTATCTCCAGCCTTCACAAATTCTTAGGTTCAAGCTTGATGGGAAAGACCAAGAGATCCAAATGATTTACTTCAAAAGCCCCGAAAATCTCTCCAGTGGGTCTGGCTCAAACCATGAAATTACTCCCGGGAAATGTAATGCATGGATTGGCTTAAGTGTGCGTTCCACATGCTTCTGAAACCGAGAATGGAGCCCCACCTAGACTCCAAAACGTGAAAAGATGGAAGGAGTGGACTTCCCACCTTCTCCCACACTGGGGACCATTGCCTGAAGAAGGGGAAGCAGAAGCTGGAGAAGTAAACAACAAATGTTCATGACAAGAACCAAGACTGTGTTCTTCCAAAAGGTAGGCTCCCTTATCACCCAGCAGAAAGATGTCACTTGTTGCAAAAGTGGCTCTGGAGTCATTTTTAGAGTGAGAGAACTGCTCGTATCAGTGTGTCTTCCTGATCAAGAGAACAAACCTGATTTAGTACAAAAAGACAATGCATTCCGCTTAGTATCCAATTTTCTTTTCCTCTTTTATATTCAGGAAGATTCTGAGAAAATATCATAACACTAAGAATAACACTCGCAATTAACTTTTATTGAGCATATGTTGTTGTTGTTAGATGCCACAGAGTCCATGTCAACTCATAGTGACCCATGTGACAGAGCAGAACTGCCGCATAGGGTTTTCTTGGCTGTAATCTTTAGGGAAGCAGATCTTTCTCCTACAGAGACGCTGGTAGATTCAAATCTCCAACCTTTTAGCTAACAGCTGAGTGCTTCACTGTTGTACCACCAGCGCTCCTTATTGAGCATATACTATGTGACAGTTTATGTAGACTATTTCATTTACTTCTCAGAAAAAATTATTAAGTAGGAACTGTTATTATTATTCCATTTTACAAATGTGCAAACTGAGGATTAGACAGCTTCAGTAAATTGTCCAAGTTTACAGAACTAGTACATTGTGAAATTTGGAATCAAACACAGACAGAAAGACTCCAGAACCTAGTCTCCTTTGCTCTCCTCTAATGTCTATCGGTAAGAAAAAAAAATTGTTTCCATGTTACTGATCGTTTTTCGGTAACACTTTGGTAACTTTTGTGTCTATTTGATGCCCAGAACAAACATTCAGGTGATCTCTACTTTTTTTCTTTTCTTTTGCCTGATGTTCTGAGGTTATGGAAACTTTGCCTCGCTCTCCAGGACGCAGTGGTCCTCTTTGAACTGTAAATGAAGTGTTAGCTCAAGTCAGATTCCACCCATGGCGGCGCTATCCCTGAGCCAAGCCCTGGGTTTCTCCTTGGTGCTAACATTCACTGTCAGGATCTTATGTGCTCCTTATCTTCCTTTCAGCCCAAGTCAGAAGGACTATACTGATTCCTCATTCGGGTCAGCAGGTGCATTTTCTCACTCAACTGCAAGCATCTGAAAATATGACAATTCAAACCTTCCTATCCCAGAGATACACTACATTTCTGTATATATGTTTCTTGCATATGCTTTCTTTGCTCTCAGGGAAAAAAAAATCAGAAACAAGATTGCTTGTCAAAATTAGAGGATGCTTATACAGGCAGGAGGCATTACTACTGCAAATTGAAATATCTTGAAGGGACCTAAGATATGATGTAATTCAAAGAATGTCACTCACAGTAAGGAGGTCATGTGCCCATTAGGGAGTATGAGAATTACTTGAGCATTCTTTTTAAAAATATACGTCCCTCTCCCCCGTCTCCCACCCAGACACGGTTTGCTATAATCCCTGGAAGCACACTGCCTCCTGCAGCCAGCCTCACTGACTGCCACCTGAAGTTCACTGGCTCAATGGGCCGTCATTACTAAGAAGAGTGTGGCCTGTACTACAAGTGTGTCATCCTGAGGGCGTGGGGTACTATACTAGTCAGAGTTTGGTAAGAGCCCATGCATGCCAGGTAGAACAATAGAGCAGATTTATAAAGGTAATTAATTTACAAACATATTGGGGAAGCTGAAAACCAAACCAGGTGATTTTGAAATTAGCAAGGTCAAGAAGCCACTGTCTTTCTCCGGACTCTAGGGAAACAAAAGAGAATCGGAGGCCAGGATTAGACTCACCAGCAGGGAATAGAAACCTTGAAGGGAGGAATCCCAGAGTGGAAGAAGGGAAAAAGTTCCCTGTAGTGGAGGAATCCCAGAGTGGAAGAAGTTCCCTGTAGTATTCCTTCCCCATGCCTGTTGATCTTGCCATTCTCCCATTGGCTGACTTGATCCAGAAGACAGCTGGCAAGGATCCTGGAGATATTACTTTGCAGGGCACGCCTGTATCCTTACAATGCAGAGCAAGAAGGAATATAGATTAGAGAAAGTAGTAAATGACCAACAGAGTCGGAACCACTGTTTTAATCCATTGCCATATTGTGCACAAGAGTGTTCCAATATCTCCAGATAAACAAGACTGATGGGCTTTCCTTAATAACAAACTTCAAAGTTTCACCCTCATAGCCAGAAGGTTATTTCTGTTACTTAAATTTTAATTCCTTTTGGTATTCATTTAACTCATTTTGGTGGACTAGAATGAATGATCATGTCACATGTAAGACATCTTGGCCTCGTTATATTTTTAAAATGGTGGAGATATATTTGCCGTATCTATTTCAGTATAGACCTTTGATGGTCAAAAAGTCAACATATTATTTCAATTTAAAAAATGATTATATATGTCATTGACTTACCATAATCATTATTTTTATATCTCATGTATGGTTTTTGTAACAAAAATCTGAGGTTACCCAAGAATATTGCCTTTATCTTTTTTTTTTTTTAAAGTTCATGGTAAAGCAGGTTTCTTTCTCCAGTCATTTATATTGAGACTCAAGAATCCACATTTCAATATTTTGAATAAAGCCTTATTCATGTAGAAGGATATACTATGTTAAGGCTTTGGAAGGGATTAAATGTCCTTAATGGGTTACTCAGTAATTTCAAAAATACAATGAGAGTATCTAATGCTACTTTCAAACATTGCATTGGATTTCTCTTGTACTCTGACTCACATTCTCTCAGACCAACTTTTCTATCAGCTATTTCTGCCTCAGTTAGCTTCGTACAGGTGTAACTGGGTGGCACCTCTCCTCAGCAGTAGGCTCATCCTCTCTGGGGCTTCTGTGGTGCTCAGTGTGGGAGCCTGAAGTAATCCTGAAAACTGGTGCATGTACCACTTAGACATACCACCAGTTGTCATCAAGTCAACTCCAACTCATAGAAACCCCATGTGTTTCAGAGTAGAACTGTACTCCGTAGGATTTTCAATGGCTGTGATCTTTAGGAAGTAGATCACCGGGGCTTTCTTCCAAGGCGCCTCTGGGTGGATTCGAACCACCAACCTTTAGGTTGGTAGCCAAACACTTAACCATTTGTGCAACCCAGGAGCTCCCCCTAGATGTACTAGGGAGGTTACACTCCATTGGAAAAATTTGGATCAATGAGAGGCAGGAACCAGTGGATAAATTGTCTTTTCTTCTAACTTTCAGATAAACCATTCTGTGGCATGGTCTTCATAGCGCTCAGAAGGTTCTGGAAAACTTGACCATCAATGGCTATTACTGGTAACCAAACTGAAGATGCCCTCTTACACTGCCTCTTCTTCCCAGGAATCGCTTTCCTCAATAAACTCAAACCCTTGTCTCAAACTCTGCTTTCTTTGGGAGGCCAGTCTAAGACAAATAGGAAATGTAAATTTTATTTTTATTATATATTTATTATAATATTTTTATTATAGTTTTTCTTTTTTTTGACCAACATTTCCAAAGACCATTACTAAAATATATATGTACCTTGCCCTGGTGGTGCAGTGGTTAAGAGATTGGCTGCTAGCCAAAAGGTTGGCAGTTCAAATCCACTAGCCACTCCTTGGAAACCCTATGGGGCAGTTCTACTCTGTCCTGTAGGGTCACTATGAGTTGGACGGCAGTGGGTTTGGATTGGGTTTTTGGTACTTTCCAAAGGATTCAAAGAATAGATCTATTATATATTTTGAAGCCAGAAAGTAAGTAAGGTGATTATTATTTACTTTATTTTACAAGAAAATGTAACTAATATGCAGAGGGGTTAAACAATTTACTCAAATTTTCCCCAGCTCAGAGTCCACAGAAGAGAGTAAGATTTCGGTGTGCTCATCTAGGACTTATTTTTATGTAGCTGTAAACAAACAATCAACTATGAATCTCTTCCCTTGGGCTAATGTGAACGGTACTTTACTAAGTGCAGCTTTAAATGATACAGTGAAATAACTGAGCGCCTTTGGGAATCCGGAGTGGCACACTAATTATCCTGGCATGCAGCAATCATTGGTGATACACTTCTTTATTAGTATAGGTCATAAGGTGAAAAAAGAATTACAGACAACACTCCATAGTAAGAATTTCGATCCCAAAGATGTCCTCCAAGTTTGCAGTGAGTGGAAACATTGCTGGTGAGGTTATCAGTTATTTCAGTCTTACCAATCACTGGGGCAATATTCACCCTCGTTTGAAAACTACTGAGTTTCCTCCAAAGGCCTCTGGGAGTTAAACTTTGAGGAAATGATGTTTCCATTAGTAGGAGAGAAAATACTGAGACCTTGAGAAGATGGGTCATGGTCAAACAGAAATGCCAAAAATGCAGAAGTATGTGACCTTGGGAATGTTAATCTACTTAAATATACAGAGGTAACTTAATGTGATGAAAACTCAGTGCACAAATCATCTTGGAACAGAACTCTGTTCTCTGCCATCTCCTCGTGTGCTCTCCTCACTATTCAGCTCAGCCTCGTCTTCCCCTTTCACTGTATCAGTCTGCCTCATCCTTCTTGGAACCAGCGTTATTGTTTGTTGTTGTTAGGTGCCATCCAGTCGGTTCAGACTCGTAGTGACCGTACATACAACAGAATAAAGCACTGCCCGCTCCTGCGCCATCCTCACAATCGTTGTTATGCTTGAGCCCGTTGTTGCAGCCACTGTGCATTTTGAGTACCTTCCAACCTGAGGGACTCATCTTCCGGCACTATACCAGACAATGTTCCGCCGCTATTCATAAGGTTTTCGCTGGCCAGTTTTTTCAGAAGTAGACCGCAAGGTCCTTCTTCCTAGTCTGTCTTAGACTGAAGTTCCGCTGAAACCTGTCCACCATGGGTGATGCTTCTGCTATTTGAAATACCGATGGCATAGCTTCCAACATCACAGCAACAGGCAAGCCACCACAGTAAGACAAACTGATGGATGCATGGGGATTGTTTGTTTAGAACCCCACTATCACATTCTCATGTTGGAACTTGTTGTTTCCTCTCTTGCTTTGGAAGTATGAGTTGCTAGAATTATTTTTTTTGTGGCAGTTTGCATGATATGTGTGGTATCTATGCTATGAATGCTATGCATTGGAGAAATGGAAGCCCAGGTGAGCTTACATTATAGTAGACAATATTTTGTAATGCAAGGTTGGGTACCTTTATGCATTTTGCCTTACATTTCCATTATATAATTAGAAAGTTCAAATACTAAGTTCTACAGACCTTGGACTTTATTGAGAATATCATTTTTTTAAATTTTCTTTTAAATTCATGAACATTTTTCATTATGTTCCATGACTTGATAGATTTGATTTAGGCATCATTTAATTCCTGGAGACAAGAGTGGTTTGCAAGCAATGGACTTGTTATGGTGGATTCAAACTGCCAACCTTTCAGTTAGCAGCCGAGCACTTAACCACTGCACCATCAGCCTAGATAACCCTGTGGGGCATTTCTACTCTGTCATATAGGGTCGCTATGAGTTGGAAGCAATTTGAGGGTACACAACAACAACAAACACTTCAACTTTAGTCAAATATAACATATGCCTAATGAAGTATGGCGCCCTGGTGGTGCAGTGGTTAGTAATATGGCTGCTAACCAAAAGGTTGGCAGTTCAAATCCACCATATTCTAAGTCAGGGGTCAGCAACCTATGGCCCAAGTGCCAAATGTGGCAAGCTGCCTGTTCTTATGAACAGTTTTATTGGCCCACAGCCACACCCATGTATTGGTGATGTTCTCATGTTGTAATGGCAGTGTGGAGTAGCTGTGACAGAGCCAATATGAACTGCAAAATGTGAAATATTTGCTATCTGGATCTTTACAGAAATCTTTTGCTAATCTCTGCTCCAATATTTTGATTTAAATAAGATGTTAGACATCATGATAATATTTAAAATTGGTTTTCTTCACCTCACTTTACTATTGCATGATGAATTCATGGGAAAGAGAGGAAAGAACCTACACTCATTTTAACTGCATTGTGCTGGGCATATTGGTTCAGTAATATTCTTTACTTCTAGTTGTTGCTTATAATTTATTTCGCTTTCATGGAATAATCTATTCATGTATGAATTTGGGACTAAAGCCTATGTATATATATATATAGGTAGGACATGTTAGCTTAGTCAGTGGATTGCATTTTGGCTTTAAGGATTTAAAGGAAAGCAAATAAAAGATATGCGAGCAAGGCAGGGATCAAAAAGTTACCAAAGGAATGTGTCTGTGTGGGCAGGTTCCGTGTCCCCCGTGTCAACACAAAAGTGGATGAAGTCAGAACGTGGGCCAGGGAGACTGGTGACCGATGCTGGGCCAGTTAGCCTTGAGGTGGTTCCAAGAAGCACATGAAAATATATGGGCTGGGACATGTATCTGTGAGGGTTAATGTGGAAATCATTTGTATCTACCTTTGCCGTGATGCCTTAGAAACAAAGATTTCACTTACATAAGTAACAAAGTATTTGCCCTGGCTCTGGATAAGTATGGAGCCCTGGTGGTGCAGTGATTAAGAGCTTGGCTGCTAACAAAAAGGTTGGCAGTTGGAATCCACCAGCCTCTCCTTGTAAACCCTGTGGGGCAGTTCTACTCTGTCCTATAGGGTTGCTATGAGTTGACCGGAACAGGTTTGGTTTTTTTTTTCTTTTAGGTAAATACATTTCCCACAGTTCAGGATAGTTCTGTTAGTGACCAAAACTGGCTAACAGTTCAAGGGAGGAGGAACCCTCTTCAGGGTTTTCTTAGAAGCTGGATATTAGGCCCTGAAGGGATTTGGTGATTATTTATTTTGACTCCCTTATTATAAAAGTGGAGAACAAATTTCCAGAGAATTTATTAACAACTCCCTATGAGTCAGAATCGACTCGTTGGCAATGGGTTTGGTTGCTGATTTTATTATAACATTGGATAACAAATTCCCAGATAGTTTAAGTAATTTGCCTCAAGTGAGCCAGGTTATTGCTGTAAACACCAGAATTAGAACCCAGCTTGTCTCAGCTTCTAGTTTATGTCCTTTGATAACCTTTGATACTGACACCTAAACTTGCTGACCATTTTTCTAACAATCTTGTTTATTTTTGATATCATCGAACTATATGTAATTTAGTTGATATTAAATTAATAACTTAAAAATGTTTTGCAGAGAGTAAATATGAGTTTGTTTATTAAAAACATGCCTAATGTATGAATGCTTTAGTTTATATATGTAAAAAGTAAGCAATCACAATTGTGTTTTTTATTGACAGGACATTGAGAACAATCCTCTAAAAAAAGAAAAAAAAAACTTTCTCCTTACTATGTTTACCTTAATATCTGGTTTTCACTGTTAACTATCTATTTATTTTAGCAAAGCTATATTTTCCTCTTTCTGCTATGTTCTTTTGAATTACAAATATCTTTTAGAAAAGTAAAGTATCAAGTCACTGATTCCTTACCATGTATTCGCAGATGACATTATAATGGCATGGGGAACAAAAGGTTTGGGGGGAACATTTAAAAAAAAGGAAAATTAAGAGAAAGTGCATGCAACTGGACCAAACCAAAAGCTAAGAAGTTTCCTGAATACAGACAAACTCTTTGAGAGACAGAGTAGTAGGGGCAGGGGTCTGGGGACCATGGTTACAGGGGATATCTAGGTCAATTGGCATAAGAAAGTTGATTAAGAAAATGTTCTGCATCCCACTTTGGTGAGTGGGGTCTAGGGTCTTAAAAGCTAGTAAGCGGCCATCTAAGATGCATCAATTGGTCCCAACTCACCTGGAGCAAAGGAGAATGAAGAACACCAAAAACACAAGGAAAATATGAGCCCAAGAGATAGAAAGGACCACATAAACCAGAGACTCCATCAGCCTGAGACCAGAAGAACTAGATGGTCCCCAGCTACCACCAACGACCACCCTGATAGAGAACACAATAGAGAGTCCCTGACGGAGTAGGAGAAAAGTGGGGTTCTTCTAGTAAAAAGACCAGACTCAATGGTTTGATTGAGACTGGAGGGACCCCGGAAGACATGGCCCCCGGACTCTCTGTTAGCCCAGAACTAAAACCATTTCCGAGGCCACCTCTTCAGACAAAGATTAGACTGTACTATAAGACATAAAATGACACTCGTGAAGAGTGTGCTTCTTAGCTCGAGTAGATACATGAGACTAAATGGGCAGCTCCTGTCTAGAGGTGGGATGAGAAGGCAGAGAGGGTCAGGAGCTGGTTGAATGGACACGGGAAATCTGGGGTCGAAAGGAGGAATGTGCTGTCACAGTATAGGGAGAGAAGGGTTGCATAACAATGTGTGTAAATTTTTGTACGAGACTAACTTGAATTGTAGACTTTCACTTAAAGCACAATAAAAAGGAGAAGATAAAGTGGGTGGAGAAGAGAAATTAACACACTAAAGACAAAATTTGTAGATTAAAAGGGACCTTAAAAGTCTTTTGCTAGTCCCATGAGGTGCTTGAAGCCAATTTGCAATAATTCAAACTTTCCCAGCAACAGGGAGCTGTTTACTTCCTGAGAAAGTTGATGCTGTCCAGGACAACTCGGGCAATCATGTGAGACAGTTAGGCTTTATATTGAACTCAGGTTTGTCTTCCCATAGTTTCTTCCACTGGTTCGTATTTTCTCTTCCACTTGACATGCTTCCCAGTATTAGAGCAATGATCTGTCCGTAGCATGCCCCCTTTTCCATAGGCTAAATGTTCTCGTTTCCTTCAGGGAACATGACACATTCCTCTTGTGACTGATTCTAGTCCATGGATGGTCACCACTAACGGGTGGAACCCAGAACAAAACCTCACTATTTTTTGCTAGAACTAGCCCTTGGAAAGTCAGACTCAGGCATTCTGAGAGGTATCAAAGGGAGACCGGATTTTTCTTTTTCTTTTTCTTTCTCTTTTCAGTCCATAGGAGGGAGAGTTAAAGAAAGCAGTACTGGCTTCAAAGCCCTGTGCTGAAAAGGGGATCTGTGCAATAATGAGGCTTCTGGGTGATTTTAAAAAATCAAATCAAACAAGTTCTGCAGCTCTCAGGAGATGTGCATAGACATAAACTTGCAAAGGTGCCAATTAGGGACCTAGAAAAAAAGATATAGGATTCTTCCCGCTGAGCAAAAGTAGAACAGAAATTAGAACCTAGAATGCAAACTATGAAAAATCTACTGAGGCCTCTGTACTTAGGAATTCCCAAGACCAGCCTTTCAACCTCCTGACTATGAGAATCTGAGTATGTCAATCTGTAAATATAGCCTTGAGCCCATTTAACAAAATCTGTTCACGATCAGGAAGATAAATCTCGTAAGGAGTCGCTGGTTGTTTATGAGATGATCTGTGACAAATCCTCTTCCATATAGAAAAAGAGAGTTCCAATCAGGCCTCATGTCTGAGTATGCACAGCACTCAAAAATCATGAAAAGTAACCTACGTTAGAGGAAGCTCAAGTCTGCCCCCGAAGGCAGTCAGATGCCTAGCAGTGCGCGTAGTGCAATCAGCACCACAAGTTGCCTTGGAATCGATTCTCACTCAAGGTGGCCCAGTATGTGTCAGAGTAGAACTGTACTCCACAGGGTTTTCAAGGGTTGATTTTTCAAAAAGATTGCCAGGCCTTTCTTCTGAGGTACCTCTGCAGTAACCTGGAAATACTCTCCCTGCTCTTAGCACATAAGACAGGAATTTAATAATTAGAAATTAAAATGAAAGCTTCATCCGTGCTAAAATGCAAAGGCATTTTAGAAGGGTAACCCATTTATCCTTAATGGAAATTCTTACCTTATAGTGAGTTCTTTGAGTAGCATCTTTTAAAATATCACTTCATAATTGAAGGAAGAAGAGAAGCAGAATCAGATCCATTAGGATAACTGTTGCAAATGTTCTTTCCCAACTTGCTTCCCTTTTTATCCTCTTACTCTCCTACTTGTCAATTTATTCCAACCTCTCTGGCCTCTGGCCAGGCCACCCCATGTGTCTGGAATGCTCACGTTATCCCAGCTTCATGCCTCCATTTCTTTGCTACATTTGACTTCTTTCCTTTTCTAGGCAAAGAAACTTGGGAACGTCACCCTTACCCTACAGGAGTTGGTTGAATGGACATGGGAAATCATGAATGGAAAGGAAGAGAGTGCTGTCACAGTATAGGCAGCGCAACTAAGGTCACAAAACAATGTGTGTATAAATTTTTGTATGAGAGACTAACTTGAATTGTAAACTTTCACTTAAAGCACACTAATAATAAAAAAAGGCCTGTTTAAATGCACACCAAGTAACATTACCCCTTAACAACCATTAGTTCATCATTAGAGTTTAGTTTTTCCGATTATCTGGCTGTCAGGGAGCAGAGAACTGAGCCCTGGAGACATGGGGCACAGGAGAGGAGATCTGAATGGCTCAAAAGGACACCAGAAAGATTCAGAGAATGAGACAGCTTGGGGACTGTCTGGTTCATAGCTTTCCCCAGCTCTGTGCCCATTCAGCAGTGCAGACATCAGTTAAGGGCCAGGGAGATCTGGAAAAAAAAAACAACAAAACATTTCCTATCAGCAAGCTGAGTGTATAAATGCACAGTAAACCCTCTCTTATAAGCATGACTACAATGAAGAAGAAATACTATTTAGTGTATCTACACTCAATAACAATTAGATTCTCTCCATAGGATTCCACAACCTCTGTTCCCAGCTGAAGATTTTTTATCAAAACTTTAAGAATGTAAACAGGGGATCGAGGAGAATACTTAGCAGATCCCACGGTCACTCCAGGATCTAGGGATGTCTAGAAAACTAGCCCATTCAACAACATTAAGTTTCCTCTTCCTTATAAGACAATTTATTTGCAGATTAACAGTAGAAGAGTAGTATTAAAAAAAAAGCAAACTTGGAAACAACAGGTCTTGTGTGTTCATGAACTTTAGTGACACTTTTATTTCCAAGAAGGAAGGAAAGGCAGACAATTAGTGACTATTATGCAATTTCCTGGTAGTCTTTTATTATGTGAATAAACATATCCTCTCTGACAAACTAAATAGTGTATGAGAGCCTGTGATGAAAGCTCTTAAATGTGAATTTCATTTTCCTTAGGGAAAAAGACTGCACATTTATTGTTCCTGTTGTTCCTTTGAGTTAAAATGTGAGTTTATATTCGAGGAGCGTTCCAGAGGGAAGCTTGGTTTCCACTGGCAGTTAAATCTAAAACACACCCTACGCACACACACCCCCATCTTGGCCCTGCTTTGTGTCAGGATTTAGGGGATCAGATGCTTTCCGTGTGTTATAGTAGCACGCTTTCACAATAACTCATGAAGTCAATATTGCCATCCTGTTATCTAGGGGAGGAAACCAAGAGATAACTATATTCTGAAATTCAGGACACTCAACTTTAAACAATATGAATATACATTTTAAACATGTTTCAAAGAAGGAGAAAATAAAGAAGAATAACACTCCAGGGGTGGATTAACCGGGAAGAACTATACGCACTGGCTGGCAGTAAGCAAGGTATGCACAGGCTTCCTTGTGCTTGTTCACTAATCTGTAGCGCACAATTTCACATGAGTGTCACCGCATCATGGATTGTGCACTACAGATCAGTAAGTAAGCACAGATAA
This sequence comes from Trichechus manatus latirostris, assembly GCF_000243295.1. Classification (NCBI taxonomy): domain Eukaryota; kingdom Metazoa; phylum Chordata; class Mammalia; order Sirenia; family Trichechidae; genus Trichechus; species Trichechus manatus. The sequence continues at coordinate 10,654,066 of NW_004443941.1, read as the reverse complement.
GTCCATGTGTAGCTTACTGGGTAATGCGTCCCTGACTGTCAGAATCTTAGCATGCTTTTAAACCTCCCATGCTCATTGATGTTTGCTGTCTCATTAAATCTTTATGACAACTATTTCAAGGAGTAAAACTAAGGACAGGCAGTCCCCAGGTTCCACACGTCCGACTTACGTACAACCCATAGTTATGAACCAAGCCCCGTAAAGCCTATTGTGTTAAAAAGTTGAGATGTACACAATGGTTGGTAATAAACAGGTACTACTTTGCGATGTGCATCAAAACATTATTACTATTATTACTATATTATTATGCTAAATTCGTTTTAGTGTATCTGGAAGTGTTTAATATTTTTATGCACAGAAAGATACACTATATTCTAAATACTAAGACAAACATTTGACTAACGTTAGATATGAACCATACCTAACCGTTCCAACTTATGTACAAATTCAACTTAAATACGGATTTAGGAATGGAAATTGTTTGTACTCTAGGACTGCCTGTTATATTATATCCACTTTGCATATGAGGAAATTAAGGAGTTCACTGACTTACTGAGGTTATAAAGCCTAGTGACCTATGGGGACTAGAACCACTTCTCCTGATACCGTGCACAAAAAGGCACAGAAAATTCACTTTACAACAGAATGTTTATCACAATTTACACATGTATGTATTATGTACATTTTCCTTTACTTTTTTATTTAAGATAATATGTTTACTGTAGACATTTTAATAATATAGAAGGATATGATTAAGAAAAAATAATCCCACAGCCCAAAGACAAGACAACTATCATTATTCTTCTGGAAAACATTATTACAGATGTTTATATACTGTTTTATTGACTATGCAAAGGCATTCCACTGTGTGGATCATAACAAATTATGGACAACATTGCGAAGAATGGGAATTCCAGAACACTTAATTGTGCTCATACAGAACCTGTACATAGACCAAGAGGCAGTCATTTTAACAGAACAGGGGGATACTGTGTGGTTTAAAATCAGGAAAGGTGTGTGTCAGGGATGTATCCTTTCACCATACTTATTTAACCTGTATGCTGAGCAAATAATCCGAGAAGCTGGACTATATGAAGAAGAACATGACATCAGAATTGAAGGAAGACTCATTAACAACCTGCATTCCGCAGGTGACACAACCTTGCTTGCTGAAAGTGAAGCGGACTTGAAGCACTTACTGATGAAGATCAGAGACTACAACCTTCAGTATGGATTACACCTCAACATAAAAAAAACACAAATCCTCACAACTGGACCAATGAGCAATATCATGATGAAAGGAGAAAAGATTGAAGTTGTCAAAGATTTCATTTCACTTGGATCCACAATGAACACCCATGGAAGCAGCAGTCAAGAAATCAAATGACACATTGCACTGGGCAAATCTGCTGCAAAAGACCTCTTTAAAATGGTAAAAAGCGAAAATGTCACTTTAAGGACTAAGGTGTGCCTGACTCTAGCCATGGTGTTTTCAGTTGCCTCATCTGCATGCAAAAGCTGGACAATGAATAAAGACTAAAGAAAAACTGGTGCCTTTGAATTATGATGTTGGTGAAGAATATTCAATATTGAATATTCCATGGACTGCCAGAAGAATGAAAAAATCTGTCTTGGATAAAGTACAGCCAGAATTCTCCTTAGAAGCAAGAAGGGCAAGACTTTATCCACTCATTTTGGACATGTTATCAGGAGGAACCAGTCCCTGGAAAAGGGCATCATACTTGCTGAAGTAGAAGGTCAGTGAAAAAGAGGAAGACCCTTGATGAGATGCATTGACACAGTGGCTGCAACAGTGGACTCAAGCATGACAACAATTGTGAAGATAGTGCAGGACCTGGCAGTGTTTCGTTCTGTTGTACATGCGGTTGCTATGAGTCGGGACCAACTCGACGACACCTAACAATAACAGCATATATGATACCATACCATACCATACGGTACCATAGCATACGTACTGTACCACATCATACCATACCACACCACAATGTTATCATATAATGTAAATGTTAAAATGTAATATAACATAATATAATGTGAAAATATTATATAGAGCTGTTTTTGTATCTTGATCTTATTACTTAATGGTTAGTTTGCAAAATTACTCCTTAAGTTTTCATTTTTCTCACCTATAAAATTAAAATAATAATAATAATATCTACATATTTATTAGGTTATTTCTACAACTATTTGATTGTTGTATGGATTAAATGCTGTAGTGTATGTTAAGCACTTAGCACAGTACCTGGCTCAGGTAAATATTTAATAAATGTTTGTAACATTATTCTTTGTGTTGTTATTTTTTACATACACATATATTAAATAAGTCCATGAGATTTTTATAAACATGCAATTATTTCACTCTTTTGAATTCTACTTTTCTTTACTCAATAAGCTATGGATATTTTTCTACACTGATAGATACATAAAAATATCTTTTTAATGAACTTTTATTATCTAATGTATGAATATACCATGGTTTCCATAACACTTTCTGTATTGATAGACATTTAAGTTGATTCTAATGTTTCACTACTATAAATACTTCAGAAATGAGCATCTTTATGCATATCTTTATGTACATGTTCAGCTATTTCATTAAAATAAATTCTTAAGAGTGGGATTGATTTATCAAAGGGATACAACACCAAAGGAGATAGACATCTAGAAAATGGTAAATTTCCAAATTGGCCAGATTTTAGAGGAACACAGCAAGTGGTTTAATGGTATGCTAGGCATATCAATTGAGAAGATTTAGTTTGAAGAAATAGAAAATGTTAGCTCACTTGGGATAAACAACAGAAAGATTTATTATCACATTATTTGGGTTATCGAGACTCCAGGTTTTACTCTGTCATATGCAGTTTGATCTAAACTCACTTCTTTCACTTCCCTTGTGTGTTAAGAAGGCTATAGCCATTCATTCTGGTTATTATATTCAGACAACACCAAGTCCAATGCAAGAAGAGATCGTCTTTAGCATTACAAAAAATTTTAAGTAGAAAGATAGATAGATAGATAGATAGACAGTCAGACAGATAGATAGAACCTGGTAAAAGACAGAAAGTGAGATGGAAAAGAGGAAAGGGAAGTAATAACTTGAAGGAGGAGACAGCTAGTCTCCTCCCTGATATTAATTCCTTCCAACAGTATTTACTACAAAGAAGCAGAAAGTCTACAGTACAGGCCACATGTATGAGAATGAGCCTACCACAAGTGAACATGGCCCAAATGGACAGCCTCAAGCTATGATTAAGCGTATGAGTTATTTTTTTTATTTCTTAATTCATAACTTATTATTCTGCCTAGTCTATTTCTGAAAAAGTTAGTCAGTGAAAACCTTATGAATAGCAGCGGAGTATCATCTGATATCATGCCAGAAGATGAGCACCTTAGGTTGGAAGGTACCAAAATACAACTGGGGAAGAGCAACCTCCTCAAAGTAGAGTTGACCTTAATGACATGGATGGAGTCAAGCCTTCGGGACCTTCATTTGCTGATCTGACATGACTCAAAATGAGAACAGCTGCAAATATTCATTAATAATGAAAACATGGAATGTATGAAATATGAATCTAGGAAAATTGTAAGTTGTCAAAAATTAAGTGGATCACATAAACGTCAATATCCTAGGCATTAGAGAGGTGAAATGGACCGATATTAGGCATTTTGAATTGGACAGTCCTTTGGTCTACTATGCTGGTAATGACAAATTGAAGAGGAATGGCATTGCATTCATCTTAAAAAAGAACATTTCAAGATGTATCCTGAAGAACAGTGCTGTCAGTGATAGGATAATATCCATACAGCTACAAGGAAGACCAATTTATATGACTACTATTCAAATTTATGCATCAACCACTAAGGCCAAAGATGAAGAAATTGAAAATTTTTACCAACTTCTGCAGTCTCAAATTGATCAAACATACAACCAAGATGCATTGATAATTACTGGTGATTGGAATGTGAAAGTTGGAAACAAACAAAAAGGCAAAAAGGAACAGTCGCTGTAAAATATGGCCTCGGTGATAGAAAGGATGCTAGAACACAATTTTGCAAGAGCAACGACTTCTTCATTGAATACCTTTTTTCAACAACATAAATGGCAGCTATACATGTGCACCTTAACAGATGGAATACACAAAAATCAGATCTATTACTTCTGTGGAAAGAGACGATGGAAAAGCTCCATTTCATCAGTCAGAATAAGGCCAGAGGCCGACTGCTGAACATACTACCAATAGGTCATATGCAAGTTCAAGTTGAAACTGAAGAAAATTAGAACAAGTCCGCAAGAGCGAAAATACAACATTGTGTATATCCCATCTGAATTTAGAGACCATCTCAAGAGTAGATTTGACACGTTGAATACTAACGACCAAAGACCAGACGAGTTGTGGAAGGACATCAAGGATATCATACATGAAGAAAGCAAGAGGTCATTTAAAAGTCAGGAAATAAAGAAAAGACCAAAATGTATGTCAGAAGAGACTCTGAAACTTGCTCTTGAACACAGAGTAGCTAAAGCGAATGGAAGAAATGATGAAGTAAAAGAGCTAAACAGAAGATTTCAAAGGGTGGCTCAGGAAAACAAAGTGAAGTATTATAATGACATGTGTAAAGACCTGGAGTTAGAAAACCGAAAAGGAAGAACACACTTAGCATTTCTCAAGCTGAAAGAACTGAAGAACAAACTCAAGCTTCGAGTTGCAGTTTTGAAGGATTCTACAGGGAAAATACTAAACGACGCAGGAAACATCAAAAGCAGATGGAAGGAATACACAGAGTCACTCTACAAAAAAGAATTTGTCAACGTTCAACAATTTCAGGAGGTAGCATATGATCAAGAAGCAGTGGTACTGAAGGAGGAAGTCCAAGCTGCACTGACGGCATTGGTGAAAAACAAGGCTCCAGGAATTGACAGAATATCAACTGAGATGTTGCAACAAACTGAAGTGGGTCTAGAAGTGCTCACTAGTCTATGCCAGGAAATTTGGAAAACAGCTACTTGGCCAATCAACTGGAAGAGATCTGTATTTGTGCCCATTCCAAAGAAAGGTGATCCAACAGAAAGTGGAAAGTATCAAACAATATCATTAATATCACACGCAAGTAAAATTTTGCTGAAGATCTTTCAAAAGTGATTGCTGCAGTACATTGACAGGAAATTGCCAGAAATTCAAGCTGGATTCAGAAGAGGATGTGCAACAAGGGCTATCATTGCTGATGTGTGATGGATCTTGGCTGTAAGCAGAGAATACCAGAAGGATGTTTACCTGTGTTTTGTTGACTATGCAAAGGCATTCAATTGTATGGATCATAACAAATTATGGATAACACAGCAAAGAATGGGAATTTAATTGTGCTCATGAGGAACCTGTACATAGACCAAGAGGCAGTTGTTTGAACAGAACAAGAGGATACTGCGTGGTTTAAAGTCAAGAAAGGTGTGTGTCAGGGTTGTATCCTTTTGCCGTACTTACTCAATCTGCATGCTGAAAAAATAACCCAAGGAGCTGGACTATATGAAGAAGAATGGGGTGTCAGGATTGGGGGAAGACTCATTAACAATCTGTGATGTGCAGATGATGCAATCTTGCTTGCTGAAAGTTAAGAGGACTTGAAGCACTTACTGATGAAGATCAAAGACCACAGACCACAGCCTTCAGTATGGATTACACCTCAACATACAGAAAACAAAAATGCTCACAACTGGACCAATAAGCAACATCATTATAAATGGAGGAAGTGTTGAAGTTGTCAAGAATTTCGTCCACAATCCACATTCATGGAAGAAGCAGTCAAGAAATCCATGACCTTGCCTTGATCAAGTTGTGCTGGCTTCCCCAGTATTGTATACCGTCTTACCCTTCACCAAAGTTGAGGATAAGTTGCAAGGAACCTTTCTGGCTTTCATACTTAGCCTTGTATTGGTGATCAATTATTTTAAGCCTATCTTAAGTGTCTTTCTATAATGCATCAATGGCCTAAACAATCACCATCTGATTTCACAGTAGTTATACCTACTATTTTCCCCCAAGCTCTCTGACAACAGTGATATTGCACCTGCCAGTGCATTTCCTTCCTCTGTTACTGCATCCCAGTTCACTGCTACTGAATTTGTAAACACTTCATCACAAATGAATGCTACTGGCTGTCAGCACTGCTCTACCTACCACCAGTGATGATATTTTCAATGTCAGTCAGCCAAGCTCCAAAATACCATCTCAGAGTGTACATCTTAGGACCACTTCTAGTGTCAACTTTCTTGGGTCTAGTTCCCTACAAAACAGATGCTGAGACTCTGACATTTGTTTACCTGACACTGTTGGGACTGATCTCAGGAACAACATTATGGGGGTTACAGAGGGCAGGGCTGTGTAGAAGGAGTCATTGAACTGAGATGCAATTGCAAAGGGGGTCTCAGTTGATCCCACATAGAGTACTGGAGTTGAATGGCCCTTAAGACTCTTTCTTAATTAAGGCAAGGGGAACCTTCCTCATTTTCCACTCCATAAGCACTAATTGTATGCAAAATACCCCTTGGAAGGCGTGTAACCTTGGTTGAGATAGTTTTCTCCGAATGTAGACCCAGTGATCAGTCATTAGCAGGTAGTATTCTGAATACTGGAGGTATGAGTGTCTTGGTTCAGAGGGTTAATCTAGGTGGCCCACAATAATGTCCACCACATTCTTTGGTGATCGTACAAAGAAAGGAAAGGGAATGATACAAGGAAATTTTGTGGAATTCTAAAAAAAATGGTTAAAGATGATCAATTCTGACAAAATTCAGAAAGGAACAAGAATGTTAAACTTTCCTCCTCATACTCATAATTGGAGGCAGAGTGCAAAATGTGACTGGCATAGAGGAAAGTGTGATCTTAGGGAATGGTTTGAAGTAGTGTTACCAAGAAGTTCCAGACGTTGGTTTATGGGAAAAGGTAGGAAAAAAAAAAAAGGAGAATATAGTGATAATTTCTTCTCATTAGGACAAGAGTAAGTTTGTCCAAGAAATGTGTTATGAGAGAAAACAGCATGAATGAATTTATCTACAATTAGAGCTGATTAATGTTAGGAATGATGTAGTATAATTTAACAAGTACTTTTTTTAAAAAAAATAAAGGATTGTATCCTTTGAAATTGGAAAAATAAAACTCAAGTAGGTTGAGATAGCTTAAGTTATTTCACCATCTTCAGGCAGCAATTAAGAGATGAGATTAGAAACTTCACCTACTTTGGACATGTTATCAGGAGGGACCAGTCCCTGGAGAAGGACATCATGCTTGGTAAAGTAGACAGCTGGTGAAAAAGAGGAAGACCCTCAACAAGCTGAAATGACACAGTGGCTGCAACAATAGGCTCAAAGGTAGCAACGATTGTGAGGATGGCGCAGGACCCGGCAGTGTTTTGTTCTGTTGTGCATGTGGTCGCTATTAGTCGGAACCGACTAGACAGCACTAAACGGCAACGAGTATATATATATATAAATATGTATA
>NW_004443941.1:10615462-10646452 GCF_000243295.1 Trichechus manatus latirostris | reverse complement strand
TATACATATTTATATATATATAATGTTTATATATATGTTTATATATATGTATATATATTTATGTACATATATATATATATGTATATAAACCACACTTCTTAGTACAGAATGAGCTATTCTTCAAGTTTGAGCCTTAGGCAATAATTATGAAAAACAAAGCTAAAGGATAAAGGAAGCAGGAGATTGAATCTTATAGTAGAGCATATGTCAAAAATGAGTCATGGAAAGGGGAAAGGGAGAGGATTGAGCAGACTGAGTTTGTGCGATTTAATGGCCCCAGTGTTCCATTGTGGCTGCAAGTGGTGAGAATGTGTTGGGATAAGGAGTTGTTGACTTGAAGCTCTGGAAAGAGAACATCTGGAAGGTCTCTAAAATTGGGGATTTTTTTTTTTTTTTTTTGATCTTACTACTTTATCACAAGATCTTTGGCAAATATTTCTGTTTATGAGTTGAAGTATATTTAAACAGGAAACTTTACAATTTTCTTTGTGATTACACAGCAGTAATTTCAGTATTCTTTTCCCTGAGAATTAGGATAGTAATTACTAAAACTCCAAAGCTAATTATGTTGTTACTCTAGTGGGACTGTAGCTATGGATGAGGTTTTTCCATTAACAGGCTCAGTTTGTAGGCACTCCTAATTCTACTTTCACCCTAAATCTTTCCTCTCCTGCTTTCCAGTCTCTAGGAGTGGAGAGAAGCAATAATTCAATTGACATGGCCCTTTGGAGAAGGAGGATTTGTTTTAAAAAAAAAAAGTTTCATCAGAACAGAAAAAATACATATATTTTAAAAGGAGCAATCAAGCCATATCCACATCATCTGAGAGATCCTGAAAACTCAAAGATGCTTTATTTTAAAATGGCAAACTGATTTCCAAGAGAACTAAGACATCTTAAACAAGACAGAGCTAAATAGATTATGAATAAGTGATATGAAATAAATAATCCTAGACTGTATTGCTGTGAAGAGCTAATATCTGACACCCCACATGAGTAGGATGCTGTTTCTATAAGCTGTTAAGTGTGTAGTGAGGTGTGAGGCTTCAAATATACAAGCATATAAATACACTTGAACAGGCAGCATAGCTAAAACATCCCACATGGAAGCCAAGGCAGCTGTGTATTTTAACAATACCACATTTAGGTAAACAAAACAGTGAATCTGTTTAAATAGAATGTCACAAATTCAGATAAATAGGCATTTATCTGAAGGGGTTATTAAGCTGTCTTTTTAAGTTGCGCTCCTCTGAAACGTGGAGGGGAGATGAAACACATCTAAAGGAAACCAAGTAACAGAGGATGTAAATGGCCAACTGTCAAGACAGGCCAAATGCAAGCTGACAAAGCAAAAGCATTGTTGCTGTGTAGCTTGTATTTTTGTGAAAATAGGACACAGTTGTATCTTTGAGAAAACGGGAATAAGTTCTAATCTTGCCTCCAGGTCACATTTGCTTTGTAACCTTGGGCAAGGATACTGATATTATTGCATTGTTTCTTAGTTTCCGCATTGAAAATAGGGAAAGATATGCTATAATGCTTGTGATACCGAAAGGATACCCTTGTTGTCATGGTGACAATACTGTATATACATATAGATATCTACATAGGTATCTATGATTTAATTTGCAACAGTTCTAAATGTCTGGTAATAGCATAGTCCTTAATGGTGAAATTTTACAGAAAAATAGTCCTACAGTGTAATTAATTAAAATATGCTTGTAACTTATACATTTCTGTAGATAGTGTTATGCTGTAGAAACTGAATTCTTTGCTTACAGGAACTTTGTTGGACAGACTTTGGTTCCTGTCTTGCTTGTGTTATTTACCAAACTGCTTGACTTTGCACAAAATATTTCAGCTCTTAATATTTCAGTTCTTAACCTCTCTGAATCTCAGTTGCTTTACCTGTTAATTGAGAAAAGTAACACTGATCTCCCAGAGCTGTGAAGAACCAAACAACCTAAGCCAAGAACCTACTCCATAAGGAAAAAAAAAAAAGTTGCCATCGAATTGATTCTGACTTAGAGTGTGACCCCATGTGTGTTAAAATAGAACTATTTTCAATGGCTGATTTTTTGGAAGTAGATCGCCAGGTCTTTTCTTCCAAGGTGCCTCTGGGTGGACTCAAACTTCCAACCTTTCCGTTAGCAGCCGCGCTTTAACCATTTCACCACCCAGGGACTCCTACCTACCCCATGTAAAAAGTGCTTAATATTATTTCCATAATTTTCACTTGTAATTCATCAAGAAATCTGACTATTATAGTGGTTCAAATATTTTCTTAAAATTAAAGGTAAACTATAACCACCATTGTCCTAGATTTTAAAGTATTTCTATCCCAGCCATCACCCTAAACAATAAAAATCAACAACAAGAACTAATGCATTTCAATATTGACTACTTATGAGTGGGATTTTGCTTTTCTGTTGTGAATTAGAATTGCCTCTGAAGTAGCTAATCATCTCAGGTAGCCTTTGTTGATATATCATGTAAATTGCTTTTTATTTAGAATTGCCTTCTTTTTTCCACATGGTAGTTTATTAATAGATATGTGTTTGTTAACTGATTAACCCAGCCAAGTAAGATATGGTAGACTGGATTCCAAGTGCTTTAGTGTGGTGTGAGAAAATCAGAATTTAAAATGCATTCACTGGCATGATGACATTTGAACTTATCGCAGTTACACATCTTATACATAAGGCATGATGATTTGGGTTTCTTTATGACTTATTAAAAGTTTGGAAATAAATTAAAATATTAAAAGAAAAATACTGATCAAAGTTGCTTTCCATGTGCTCCTATATAAATTAGAAAAAATGGCTAAGACAATTTTATCATCTAAGAGTTTGCATTAATCAAAATTTCTTTTTTTTTTTGGTTTTGACCCTAGGTTTAATTTTAATATAAATGTTACAGAAAATAGCCATGTTAGTGGAGAAAGTGACATAATTCTGATTTGTAAAATATCAGCAATGACTAAAAAAAATCCTTTTTAGACTTTAAAGTCAGACATAGCTCTCCTTCTTAATGATTTTTTTACTTGTGTATAAAACCAGAAATGAACAATTGTAGTTGCTGAATTATAAAGAAAGATATAATAACTCTGGAATTTAGGATGGCCAATGATTTAAGAGGGATTTCGAGGATATAAATTCTGAATTTATGTGCTGTCCCTGCTGAACTGACAATCTCTATTGATTTTCACTCAAGTTCACTGAAATTTTCTTGTGCCATCTTAAATATTCTGTTGGGCCCATTTAGGGAAGTTTTTATTTTATGTATTGTATTTTTTAGCTGTAGAATAGAATGTATATTTGATTCTTAGTTTCTATTTCTTTGTCAAGATTTCATGTTTATTTACTCATTATTTCCACATTTTCCTTTAATTCTTTAACCATATTTATAATACCTGCTTTGAAGACTTTGCTTAATCTAACGTCTGTGCTCACTTGAAATCAGTTTCTATTGACTACTTTTTTGGTATATAGTTTTCTATTTCTTTGCCTGTCTAGTAATTTTTGGTTGAAAATTGGACATTGTAGATAATGTATTGTTGTACCTCTGCATTCTCTCTTGTTCTTCTGAGAGTTGTTGCATTTATTTTTTATAGTGGATAATTAACATTAACTTGCCTGGACTCAAATATTGAAGACCTTTCCCCCTATGATACAAAGACACTGATGCCTCTGATTCGGTTTATATGACCATATGTGTGTAAGACTACCTCTCTCCTAAAGATCTCCTTGTGTCTGTGTAATTTAGCAGTCAACCAGTGACTAGACAGAAGTTAGTCTCAGACATCTCAAGCCAGTAAGGCGTGCATCCTCTCCTGCTCAGGCCGTGTGTGGGTTGATGTTTTAGTTAACTAGTGCTGTTATAACAGAAATACCACAAACGGGTGGCTTTAACAAACAGAAATTTATTTTCTCACAGTTTAGGAGGGTAGAAGTTCAAACCCAGAATCTGGTTCTAGGGGAAGGCTTTCTCTCTCTGTTGGCTCTGGAGGAAGGTCCTTGTCTCTTTGAGCTTTTGCTCCTGGGTGCGCTTCATGTGGCTTGGCATCTCTCTTCCTCCATCGTTGCTTCTTTGCTTTCTTGTTTAATCTCTTATATCTCAAAAGAGATTGATTCGAGACATAACACTAATCCTGTCTAATTAGCATAACAAAGACAACCCATTCCCAAAGAGGATTATAACCACAGGCATAGAAGTTAGGATTTACAGCACGTATTTTTGGGGAACATAATTCAATCCATAACAGTTGAGAAATGCATGCAAAGGCTCAGCAAACCTCTCATTCCCTCCAGTATTTTAATTTTCCCTGGGATTCCTAGGGTCTCTCACATCTACACATAATTTTGCAGTTCTCTAGCAAAGTGTGGGAGTGTTTACTGTGCCAGCATTTCTACAGTTCTGCTGCTTGTAAATCTACCCCTTATATTTTCAGCTTTTCTGCTACCCACTCTGAACTAAGTCTACCACTTTTGGCCAGCAAAGCTGGAGATTGTGTTGCCCAATCTGGAATGGATGGAAATGCCCTAGTCAAAGAGATCACAAACTCTCCATTCTTCTCTGATGCAGTAACAGTTGTTTATGAATAACTACTTTTCAAGTTTTAGTACCTTTGGTCATTTTACAGTGTCTTGAAGTAGTTATTTATAATGATTTTATCTTGCTCTATACTTATTTTCTTCAGAGGAAATTCACCCAACCACTTCATGCTCCCATTATCAGAAATGGAGTCCTAGATGAATATTTTTAAATGTAGCCAATATGTTCACTAGCATAAGTCATGTTGGGGATTTTTCTCCCCTACCTCTAGATAAAGCACCTAATCAGGCTTATAACTTTTACGTTCACTTTTATATAATAAACAGTCCTATCATTGCTTTGGAGCCCTGGTGGTGCAGTGGTTAAGAGCTCTGGCTGCTAACCAAAAGGTTGGCCGTTTGAATCCACCAGCTGCTCCTTGGAAACCCTATGGGGCAGTTCTACTCTGTCTTGTAGGGTTACTATGAGTTGGAATCAACTCAAAGGCAGTGGGTTTTGGTATCATTGCTTCAATATGTTAGGACATAGAGTCAATTAAGAAATTAGAATATTCAATCCAACATATTAATCAAAATTCTGCATTCTAGTTGATGAGAAATATTCTTTCCCACCCTACTCACTCCTGTTTCAGGTTGCATAATTGTAGAGCTTTAGCGGTGTCTCTTCCTCTACTCCCTTCTAGCATTAGAGTCAGTTTTCAATCCCTGGAGTTTGAGATGGAAGTGGGGTGGGTGAACAGGAAAGGAAATGTCCTTCTTGAATTAGTTCCATTGTAAGCTGGCTATGTGCTTTCTGGTCCTAGCAGAAGTTCAAAGCTAACTGTCTGGTGGCAGTTTTGTGGATGTTTTAAAAGGTTTCTTATTACCAAAGATCTTTCACTCAATCTCCCAGTGTTGTGGGAGATGTATATCTTTCTCTAGCATGCTATTCTCAGTTCCCTTCAGCTTTTTTTTCTCTGACAGTCTGCCCTACCTAGATACTCATGATTGAGGATCTATTTTTTGGCAGAAGCTCTCTTGTTTAGGACTCCAGTTAGCTCCAGAATAGCTCCTTCTTCTTCAGGACTCACGTCCAGACCTCAGGAAAAGCTTGCATATTCCTTTGCTCTGGCACAGTCTTGGAACTCTGGCCTCTCCCAGTATAAACATTTGCACTCTACTACCACAAGAGGCTATAGCTTTCTCAGCTCTTTTACTGGTCCATTTGAAGCTACTTAGATTGGGGGTAGGAGGTAGCATCATATTGTTAACAAAAAGGGGATGGAGACTGATAGCAACAGCTCTCAATAAGTTTCTTATCCCCTTATATGTCCTTGATAGGACTGTGGAGTCCAAGAGTTGAGAAACCAGTTAGTAATCATTTCCTTTGTAAATTATGCATACAGGGATCTCACTTTGAAATTTCACATATATCTTGTTATGGTGTTTTGGTCAAAATATCAATTTTAGTACCATGTTTTATATAATTTGGCATAGTTCACTGATTTCCCATGGGAAAAGATTACCTGGAACACTTGAGCATTCTATCTTACTGGTGGTAAAATTTTTACTGCTAAGATTTGATCTTTTGAGTGAGTATGTATTATGCAAACCGTGAAAAGAACATTGAGTCTGAGGCTTGAAGCAGAGCAGCGAACTCAAAATTAGTAGCCAAGAACTACAGATCCAAGGGCTTGGATGAAATTGGACTTCCGTGATACTTCTCAGAGGCTGTATAGTGCAGTTTAGGGTGGAAACTGCAGTCATATAACCTCTCCAGATTTCTCCTCCAGCATTTACTAGTCATGCAGTCTGGGACTCAAAGCCTCACTTTTCTCATCAATACGATTGTATAATATTAGAATCTACCTTATAAACAAAGCAATCTGGTTGTAATAATAGACACCATATAACAGTTTTAAGTACATTTAAACACTCAATATATCTTGGCTTTTACCATCACCACTGGGACAATTAAGTAGATATTTTCATGGTTATTGGCCTAGTTCATAATCAGAAGTACCCATTTCAAAGGTTATTAAATGGACTTTCTGGTTTGCTGCAGAGTCCTAGGTAGAGACTTTGTACAGGGATTTCTGGGCTCAGACATTGCTTTTTCTTCCCAGGTGAGGCTATAGCCCTGTTAATACTGAGTTTGGCTGAAGAACCAGATAGGCCTCAGATGAATAAATATTTCCTATTCTTCTTATAGAATTATGTGAGCTCTATGTTGCAAACCAATTCCACTTCTTAGATCTGGCAAGACCATAACTTTCTCTTATAGTGTCATTGGCAGCCACTTTCCACCCATTAAGGACTTCGGGGATCAAAGAATGATGAACCAAAATGTGCTGCAACTATGTCTTGATCTGTATGGCCTCTACACTTTATAGGATTTTGTATTTTTAAGTAATTTAATTGAGAACTTAAGCTAAGCTTATAGTGAGTGTGTGTGTGTGTCTATGTGTGCACGTGTGTGCAGTGTCCTCTCATTAACGCATAACTCACCTGAAATAATGCACATTGTTGTTTCCTAGGTATCCTACGATATAATATATATCCTTAAAGTATATGAAATTGCTGCATTCACTAAAACCCACTTGGCAGTAACCTAGCACTCCCTTGAATCTGTAGCCTGGCAGAATTTGTAAATGTAAATATTTGTTCCTATGAATATATACCTACTGGCCTGTATAAATATAGTCAAATCACTCCACTTTTTCATTTTTCAAAGCAGCACACACTAGATAGAATTTCAGTTTTTAGACTTCTACAAAATTTCAGTTTCCCATGGAATTGATAATTAACTCCACCTTCATCTGAGAATTGCTCAATACCACAAATATGATTATGCGTTTACTCATATCATTCTTTCTTAACATACAAGTGGAAGAATAGAAAGAATATTTCTAGACTTACTTGAGAAAAAAATATGATTGGCAGTAAACACGCTAAAGGAAAGTAAAAAAAACCCATGTTTTCAGATATGTGAGAAATGAAAGTTAACGGACACACTTTTGTTGGAAATAAAACACGTACTCAGTAGGTTACTTGTTAGTAAGTGTACCATTTCTGGGGAGGAAGGTTGCCAATTAGTAATCTTTACCTTTTTTTGCGTGCACAAGACACTGTTGTGAATTTTTCAAATTGTAAAATGTTATAAATGGAAAAAAATTCCTAAAAAGAGGTAAATGCTGATATCACATTTAAATGTCACATGTATTTATTCTGGAGCCCTGGTGGTGCAATGGTTAAGGACTTGGCTGCTAACCAAATGGTCAGCAGTTTGAATCCACCAGCCTCTCCTTGGAAACCCTATGGGACAGTTCTACCCCATCCTATAGGGTCTCTATGAGTCGGAAGCAGCTTGACAGCACATTACAACAACATATTTGTTCTAAGAATTGTAATAAGAATGAAGGTTCATTGGAAGATTCAGACATTATAATAATATGCAATATACATTTAAATGTATATAAATATGATTAAAAAATGACTCAGTCCCACATTGACAGTGAACTATCAGGAGTTAAAGCCAGATTCAGGAGAGGATGTGGAATAAGGAATATCATTGCTGATGTCAGATGGATCATGGCTGAAGGCAGCGAATACCAGAAGGATGTTAACCTGTGTTTCATTGACTACACAAAGGCATTCGACTCTGTAGATCATAGTAAATTAAGGACAACATTAAGAAGAATGGGAATCCCAGAACACTTAACTGTGTTCCTGTGAAATCTGTACATGGATCAGGAGGCTGTCTTTCGAACAGAATAAGGGGATACTGCCTGGTTCAAAATTGGAAAAAATATGTAGCAATATATCCTTTCACCACAGTCAGTCGATTTATATGCTGAACAAATAATCCAAGAAGCCAGACTATATTAGGAAGAATGTGGCACCAGAACTGGAGGAAGACTCATTAACAACCTGCAATATGCAGTTGACACAACTTTGCTTGACAAAAATGAATGTGACTTGGAACACTGACTGATGACTGTCGAAGACCACAGTCTTCAGAATGGATTACATCTGAACATAAAGAAAACAAAATCCTGACAAGGGGACCAATAAGCAACATCATGATAAATGGAGAAAATATTGGAGTTGTCAAAGATTTCATTCTACTTGGATCCACAATCAGCACCCATGGAAGCAGCAGCCAAGATATCAAATGACATATTGTGCATTGGGCAAATCTACTGCAAAAGACCTCTTTAAAGTTCTGAAAAGCAAAGATGTCATTTTGATGACTAAGGTGTGCCTGACACAAGTCATGGTATTTTCAACCACCTCATATGCATGTGAAAGCAGGACAATGAAAGAAAACAGAAGAGGAATTGATGCATTTGAATTGTGGTTTTGGTGAAGAATATTGAATATACCATGGCCTGGCAGATCACATTTGGTAGAGGATCACCAAAAACGAGGGAAACCCTCAATGAGATGGATTGACATGATTGCCAAAACAATGGGCTCAAATATATCAAAGATCATGAAGATGGCACAGGAATGGGTAATGTTTGGTTCTTCATATACAACATTGTCATGAGTCAGAGGTGACTCAATGACAACTAATGACAACTATAATACATTTAAATATATATGTGTTTGTGTTGATGTGTCTGTGTGTTTGTTTATGTAGGCTGCAGTGATAGCTTGGACTTTAGTAAACATAAAAATATGAAAACTCCTTTAATCTGATGAAAAAGGGGAAAATGTAGAACAGAATTTGAAATTCTCATGGACTCCAGGCATCATGGATCCGTTAAGTTTGGATGAAGTCCTGAAACTATTGTCACCAGATAATCTTTAAACCTTAAACCAAAAATATTCCCTAAAATCTTCTTAAAACCAAACAATAGTTTAGCTTAATTAGTAAAAAATGTCTGCCTTGAGCATTGTGCTCTTTTAAGAACTATCTATATAGCATTAAATTGCTAACAGTAATTTGAAAGATTAAATAGGAACTTTAGGGGGCAGTGAATTTATGTTAATGATGGAGGAACAACTCAGAAAAGGAGAGTGAAAATGGTTGAACAACTTGAAGAATGTAATCAATGTCACTAAATGGTTCACATAGACACTGTTGAATTGGTGCATGTTTTGTTGTATATATTCTCAATAATAACAACAACAAAAACCTGGTTTAATCTCTCTCACCTACCCTACTAGCCTAAGTCCTTTAAAGTCTTACCATTAAAAAGTCTTGTACTGCCACCCTTGAAAAGCCTTCCCAGAGAATTAGAGTCCACATACACTGTGGCGATCCAAAGATAAACTGGACTTTGGAGTTACTGGTGAAAACAAGATCTGAATAGTCTTTCCATTTCTTCCTATCTGGATGACATCAAACTAGTTACTTAACCTCCACAAGCCTCAGTTTCCTTATCAGTAAAGGCCATGCTCAAATGGTTTTTATGATGACGAAGCCCCCCACACGTCTGTCAGTTTGTCCTACTGTAGGGGGTTGTGTGTTGCTGTGATGCTGGAAGCTATGCAGCCAGCATTCCAACACCAGCAAGGTCACCCATGGTGGACAGGTGAAGTTCAGATGAACTCCAGACTAAGACAGACTAGGAAGAAGGACCCAGTGGCCTAATTCTGTAAAGAATTAGCCAGTAAAAACCTTATGAATAACAGTGGAACATTGTCTGATATAGTGCCAGAAGATGAGCCCCTAGGGTTGGAAGACATTCAAAATACAACTAGGGAAGAGTTGCCTCCTCAAAGTAGAGCCAACCTTAATGACATGGATGGAGTCAAGCTTTCGGGACCTTCATTTGCTGATGTGGCACTACTCAAAATGAGAAGAAACAGCTGCAAACATCCATTAATAATTGGAATGTTGAATGTATGAAGTATGAATCTAGGAAAACTGGAAGTCATCAAAATGAAATGGAATGCATAAACATCCATATCCTAGGTATTAGTGAGCTGAAATGGACTGGTATTGACCATTTTGAATCAGACAATCATATGGTCTGCTATGTCCGGAGTGACAACTTGAAGAGGAATGGCGTTGCATTCATCTTAAAAGAGAACATTTCAAGATGTATTCTGAAGTACAGTGCTGTCAGTGATAAGATAATAATCATACGCCTACAAAGAAGACCAGTTAATACAAATACTATTTGAATTCACGTACCAACCACTAAGGCCAAAGATAAAGAAATTGAAGATTTTTACCATCTTTTGTAGTCTGAAATTGATCGAACATGCAATCAAAATGCATTGATAATTACTGGTGATTGGAAAGCAAAAGTTGGAAACAAAGAAAAATTGGTAGTTGGAAAATATGGCTTTGGTGATAGAAAGGATGCTGGAGATTGCATGATAGAATTTTGCAAGACAAACAACTTCTTCATTGCAAATACCTTTTTTCACTAACATAAACAGCAACTATACACATGGACCTCGCCAAATGGAATACACAGGAATCAGATCGACTACATCTGTGGAAAGAGATGATGGAAAAACTCAATATCATCAGTGAGAACAAGGCCAGGGGCCGACTGCAGAACAGACCATCAATTGCTCATATGCAAGTTCAAGTTGAAACTGAAGAAAATTTGAACAAGTCCATGAGAGCCAAATACGACCTTGAGTACATCCCACCTGAATTTAGACACCATCTGAAGAATAGATTTGACATGTTGAATAGTAACGACCAAAGACCAGACTAGTGGAAGGACATCATACGTGAAGAAAGCAAGAGGTCATTAAAAAGACAGGAAAGAAAGAAAGACCAAAATGGATGTCAGAAGAGACTCTGAAACTTACTCTTGAATATCGAGTAGCTAAAGTGAAAGAAAGAAATGATGAAGTAAAAGAGCTAAACAGAAGATTTCAAAGGGTTGCTTGAGAAGACAAAGTAAAGTATTGTAATGAAATGTGCAAAGACCTGGAGATAAAAAACCAAAAGGGAAGAACACGCTCGGCATTTCTCAAGCTGAAAGAACTGAAGAAAAAATTCAAGCCTCGAGTAGCAATATTAAAGGATTCTATGAGTCAAATATTGAACAATGCTGGAATCATTAAAAAAAAAGTGGAAGGAATACACAGAGTCACTATGTCAAAAAGAATTGATTGGCATTCAAACTTTCAAGAGGTAGCATATGATCAGAGACTACTGGTACTGAAGGAAGAAGTCCAAGCTGCGCTGAAGGCATTGGTGAAAAACAAGGCTCCAGAAATTGACGGAATACCAATTGAGATGTTTCAACAAAAGGATGCAATGCTGGAAGTGCTCACTAGTCTATGCCAAGAAATTTGGAAGACAGCTACCTGGGCGACCGACTGGAAGAGATCCATTTAGTAAACTAAATGAATTTATGCATGCCAAACCTGTGACTGGAAGAGAGCCATATTTATGCCTATTCCAAAGAAAGGTGATCCAACAGAATGCGGAAATTATCGAACAATGTCATTAATGCCATATGCAAGTAAAATTTTGCTGAAGATCATTCAAAAGTGGCTGCAGCAGTATGTGAACAGAGAACTGCCAGAAATTCAAGCTGAATTCAGAACAGGACGTGAAACCAAGGATATCATTGCTGATGTCAGCGGATCCTGGCTGAAAGCAGAGAAGACCAGAAAGCTGTTTACCTGTGTTTTATTGACTATGCTAAGGCATTCGACTATGTGGATCATGAAAAATTATGGATGACATTGCAGAGAATGAGAATTCCAGAACACTTAATTTTGCTCATGAGCAACCTGTACATGGATCAAGAGGCAGTTGTTTGAACAGAACAAGGGGATACTATGTGGTTTAAAGTCAGGAAAGGTGTGTGTCAGGGTTGTTTCCTTTCACCATACTTAATCAATCTGTATGTTGAGAAAATAATTCTAGAAGCTGTACTACGTGAAGAAGGACGGGGCATCAGGATTGCAGGAAGACTCACCAAAAAATCTACAATGTGCAGATGACACAACCTTATTTGCTGAAAGTGAAGAGGCCTTGAAGCACTTACTGATGAAGATCAAAGACCACAGCCTTCAGTATAGATTACACCTCAACATAAAGAAAACAAAAAACCTCACAACTGGACCACTAAGCAACATCATGATAAATGGAGAAAAGATTGAAATTGTCAAGGATTTCATTTTACTTGGATCTACAGTCAACACCCATGGAAGCAGCAGTCAAGAAATCAAACGACACATTGCATTGTGCAAATCTGCTGCAAATGACCTCTTTAAAATGTTAAAAAGCAAGAATGTCACCTTGAATGTTAAAGTGCGCCTGAACCAAGCCATGGTGTTTTCAGTTGCCTCATATGCATGTGAAAGCTGGACAATGAATAAGGAAGACTGAAGAAGAATTGATACCTTTGAATTGTGGTGTTGGCAAAGAGTATTGAAGGTACCATGGATTGCCAAAAGAGTGAACAGATCTGCCTTGGAAGAAGTGCAACCATAATGTTCCTTAGAAGCAAGGATGGCAAGATGATCTCACATACTTTGGACATGTTACCAGGAGGGATCAGTCCCTGGAGAAGGACATCATACTTGGTAAAGTAGAGGGTCAGCCAAAAAAACGAAGACCCCCATTGAGATGCATTGACAGAGTGGCTGCAACAATGGGCTCAAGCATAACAATGATTGTGAGTATGGCCCAGGACCAGGCAGTGTTTTGTTCTGTTGTACATAGGGTTGCCATGAGTGGGAACCCATCTGATGGCACCTAACAACAACAACAAATGGAAAACGTATGGAAAGTCCTGGGATAATACAGAAAGTAGAGATCAGTGCCAGAGTCATATAAAGAGATCAAAAACTAGCAGTTATTATGGTCAGTATTAGCCCTCAAAATACCACCTCAGTGCTAAAAAGTATTCATTGCTTTATTTATTTTTGCTTGGTTTTCTCTCATCTGATTCATAAGGCCAGGGATATGAATTATGTTGTTGTTGTTGTTAGGTGCCGTTGAGTTGGTTCCAACTCATAGCGACCCTATAGGACAGAACAGAACTGCCTCATAGGGTTTCCAAGGAGCGGCTGGTGGATTTGAAATCCTGACCTTTTGGTTAACAGCCTGAGCTCTTAAGCACTGACCCACCAGGGCTAAGAGGCACATAGAATTCAATAAATCCTTCTTGGTTGAGTAAAGTCAAATAATTTTAAGGACTGAAGAGATCATACTGATTACCATCTATTCTGCTTCTCTCAGTTTAGAGGTTCTCTGAGTGAGATTCAAATGACTCGCTCAAATTTGCCAATTTATTTTTGAGAATAAACAGATTCCATGTTTTCTTCCCTTTGACCATTACTATTTCCACTATTATGCATCACTTTATATTATACATAAACATATGAAAAGATACACATGTATATATTTTTATATGTATATTTTCTTCCTTCTTTTCTTCCTTGTTGTAATTTAAATTGCAAATGATTTTCTCTACAAATGTATCTGCTTTAAAGAAATAAAAACTCAATTACATTGTCTACTGAAGAAAATTCAAGACTGTCTATCCTCCCTGTCCTCCCCGCTCCCCGCACCTTCTTTGACTATATCCTGGACAGGGGAAGCAGATGATTTCACCGAAATGCCTTAGTCATCATTACTCATCTACTGCCTTCTCACTCTCACTAGTTATGGAAGATTGATCTTCTGTGGGGAAGTGAGAAACTTGCCATCTGATCAGTATTGGTTTCCAAGGAGGTCAGGACCTTTTTTTCCTTCTTCTTTTTCTTCCATTTTTAGCTACCACTAATTTTTTACTCATCGTCTATTTCTGAGTCTAAATGCTTAAATCTGCACACACCAACAACTGACACATTACCGTTTAAAAACACTCTGAGTGAATAAAAAAGTGAGTAATGGTGTAAAAATTCACTCAGTCAATGTTAATTAATCCAGGTTTTATTACTACATAAAAGTATGTAAGTTTCAGCATTTGAAATTCGTAGAAAACTTCATTTGAAATTCATTTATTGGAACTTAACAAATCTAAGAGTTACTGTTTTGTTTTGTTTTTTTTCTTAAATTTCATTGCCACTTCCAGGTTTTTGTTCTCTATTACAAAATGAGATAACTGCATTATCTAATGTATGTTGATCCTGGTGACAAGTCATTGACTCTACTTTGAAAACACATATACCTTCAACAATTTTGCACTCCACAGGAAATAAATGCAAAAGTCAAAGTGGATTAAACCAAAATTGAAAACAATATAACCATCTGTAAGACCAATAAGACACTTGGTCTTTCCCGTGACCTCCTCTTCCACATTTTGTTATTTTCTCCCTCAACTCCAAATCAAAGTGGTTATGACTGGCCAATATATCATCAGAATGGATAATAGTGAAAAAATCTGGGGTTGAACAATTCTGGATTAAAAACACATCTCCATACAAACTCTAGTGTACTTAAATAAACCCCTTAAATGTACAGAGCCTCATTTTCTTGATCTGTAAAATGGAGTGCAAAATGTTTTTTTCATAGAATTGTTATGTGGATGAAATATTGTATACTGTCCAACACAATCTCTGGAACATAGTATATTTTCAATAAATATTAATTGCTTCCCCCTATTTTCTTCCTAACATTCAGGCATCTCGTCTTCCTGTATCATATTATATTGAGAATTCTCAATGACTTTTCAATTCCTTTCGCCTTCACCTGTAGAAGAAATTTATCACATAATCTTAATTTATATTGTGAGTATGCTTACGTATGGGTTAGTGTGTTAAAATTCAAATCACATGGCTGACATCGATTGTCCTTTTAATTCTG
Source organism: Trichechus manatus latirostris (assembly GCF_000243295.1). Taxonomy (NCBI): domain Eukaryota; kingdom Metazoa; phylum Chordata; class Mammalia; order Sirenia; family Trichechidae; genus Trichechus; species Trichechus manatus. Next base: position 10,631,177 of record NW_004443941.1, on the reverse strand, counting down.
TCCTGGAGGATTTTCTCTTAAAAACATAGAAATTTACAGGTTTGTTGTTAGTTGCCGTCGAGTCGGTTCCAATTCCTAGTGACCCTACGCACAACAGAATGAAACACTGCCCAGTCCTGCGCCATCCTCACAATTGTTGCTACGCTTGAGCCCATTGTTGCAGCCACTGTGCCAATCCATCCCATTGAGAGTCTTCCTCTTTTTCAGTGACCCTCTATTTTACCAAGCTTGATGTCCTTCTCCAGGGACTGATTCCTCCTAATAACGTGTCAAAGTATGTGAGACGTACTCTCGCCATCCTTGCTTCTAAGCAGCATTTTGACTGTACTTCTTCCAAGACAGTTTTGTTCATTCTTTTGGCAGTCCATGGTATATTCAATATTCTTTGCCAATACCACAATTCAAAGAAGTCAATTCTTCTTCAGTCTCCTTATTCATTGTCCAGCTTTCACATACATATGAGGTGATTGAAAACACCATGGCTTGGGTCAGGTGCACCTTAGTCCTAAGGGTGACATCTTTGCTTTTTAACACTTTAAAGAGATCTCTTCCAGCTGATTTGCCCAATGCAATGTGCCGTTTGATTTCCTGACTGGTGCTTCCATGGGTGTTGATTATGGATACAAGTAAAATGAAATCCTTGATCAAGTCCTCTTCACTTTCAGCAAGCAAGGTTGTGTTATCTGCATAACGCAGGTTGTTAATGAGTCTTCCTCCAATCCTGATGCCCCGTTCTTCTTCATATAGTCCAGCTTCTCAGATTATTTGCTCAGCATACAGATCGAATAGGTATAGTGAAAAGATACAACCCTAACGCACACGTTTCCTGACTTTAAACCATGCAGTATCCCTTTGTTCTGTTCAAATGACTGCCTCTTGATCCCTGTAGAGATTCCTCATGGACACAATTAAACGTTCTGGAATTCCCTTTCTCTGCAATGTTATCCATAATTTGTTATTATCCACACAGTCAAAAGCCTTAGCATAGTCAATAAAACACAGGTAAACAGCTTTCTGGTATTCTCTGCTTGCAGCCAGGATTCATCTGACATCAGCAATGATATCGCTGGTTCCACATCCTCTTCTGAATCTGGCTTGAATTCTGGCAATTCCCTGTTGATATACTGCTGCAGCCACTTTGGAATGATCTTCAGCCGAATTTTCCTTTCTTGTGTTATTAATGATGTTGTTCCATAATTTCCGCATTCAGTTGGATCACCTTTCTTTGGAATAGGCATAAATATGGCTCTCTTCCACTCACAGGTTTGGCATGCATAAATTCATTTAGTTTATTGCAGGGTAGTCATGGCAAGGCACACATGTAAGACCTCAAGACGTTCATTTAGCATTGGAGAATCAGAATTAACAATTACAATGTTAGTTCAATGATTAGTGTCTGAATCTTTACACTTCAGGCATTTATCTTTAAGAAGTGGTCTCAGGAGGTAGATTTGACAACCTCTGGAATTTAGAGGAGGTTCCCAGTAGAAAGTACCTGAGGTCACTCGTGGAGGGCAATATCTCAACAGGTTTTCAGTCTTCAGACACAGGGAGAGTCAGAGAAACCTTTTGTTGCTGTTTTCTCTCAGCAAGTGAACAGAAATCAATGGTTTGTATACAATTTCTTCACCTTGATTTTACAAGAGAGGGTTAGATGCTGTCATGTTTAACCAAGATTATCATGTTTTATTGCCAATTAAGGGAACTATTGTGTGACATATTTATGTCCTAGATCAATTACAGAGATTTGATTAATGTCTATCTTAGGAAAGTTGTTTACTACATACTTCACATACTTCTCATAGCTCCCTTATTTATTTCCAAGGTTAGAACAACTTTCTAATGACTTATGGTTAATGGTTAGACATCATAGAAGTATACATTTTTCTATTTCTAAGTTCATAGATTTTCTATTTCTAACTTAGAATTATAAGTGACTTGTAAGTAGATGATTAAAAGCATATAAAAAGCATCAGAACAATGTAAAAAAGCATTATAGAAGCACATATACTAGTGTCTTAAACATAGGTGATTTGAAAGCATAAAAAAGGTATATATAACAAATTCATATGCAAAATATTAAGCACTTACTACATTCATGACTGATCTAGGTAGCTTGGTGGTCCCAAAAGATTTTAGAATGCTAATAAGAAAAGAAGATGTATGTACAGAAAAGATAACAAGGCAGGCTATAAATTTATGAGAATATGCTTTATTTCTTTGCTTACTAATACATCCTCCCAGCATCTAGTTCGGTGTTTGACTTACACTGAGTACTCCACAAAGACTTTTTGAGTGAACTATTGAAACCATAAATAGTTAGAATGTGATGAGGGCTCAAAGATATAAATTTAGAAGTAAGGATGATTATTTCCAGGTGAAATGTCAGAGTTTTCACGATAAAGTTGATTCCTAAAATCATAGATGTTAAGGAAGAAAACTCCAGTCCACTAATTTTTTGATGACTTTTAGTTTTGATATAATTTCAAACTTAAAGAAAACTTACAAGAATAGCACAGGAACTCTGATATATTTTTCTGGCCAAATTGCATTTTGTCTCATATGTTTTGTCATTTTTTTTTTCTCTTTATCTCTGCGAATAATTCGAGGGTAAGTAGGAGATAGTATTCCCCTTTGAACCCCATAATTTGTATCTCGTAAGAACAAAGACATTCCCTATATAATCATAATTCTATAGCTTTCCTATTCTGTTATCAAAATATTATTATCAAATTTGGGAAATTTAGCACTGATACAACTATTACTTTATCTATAGTCCATACTCCAACTTCCTCAAAAGTCCCAGTGATGTTCTTTATAGCTATTTTGTTCACACTCCTGGATCCAATCAAGGATCATATATTGTACTTAGTTGTCAAGTTTCCTAGGTCTTTTTAATCTAGAAGAGATTCTCAGCTTTTGTGTGTCTAAACCATGATATTTTTGAAAAGTACAACCTGTAGAAGGACCCTATATTTGGGTTTGTTTTCTGTTTCCTCATGATGAGATTTAGGTTATGGATTTTTTGCAGGAATATCACAAGTTAACAATGTATGTCCTTCTTACTGCATCCCATCAGGCAGCACATGCTGTTGTATGTCCCCAAATTGTTCATATCAACTTTGGAAATATTTTCAGTCTCTACTTTCCATATCAATTGATAATTTTTCTAACTTCAACATTTCTTTTGTAATCTTTCTATTTTGAGCAATATAATAATGTAAGAATTTTCATTAATTTCTGTTTGTCTATTTGTTTATTTAATTTATGTCAGTATAGACTCATGGAGTCTTATTTTATGTAATGAGTTATAATTCTACCATTGTTTAATTTGATTCTCAAATTATCCTTCTGCATCCTTTTGATATGCCCTCATCATTTATAGAGCACTTCCTTTCTTCCTGATACAATGAGATATTCTAAAATTATCTTGTACTTTCCTTGACCCAGCCCTGGAATCAGCTTTTTATCCATTAGTGTAGAATGTCAATTTGCTTATTTTTAAGTGAATAAGTAGAAGAGAAGTACGTGTAAAAGGGCTTTATAGACAGAAATAAAAAATATTGGAAAAGTATAAACTCCATATTATCAGTAAGTAAATTCATAGGTTTTATGTCAGTTGTAGGTTATAGTTAGCTCATCCAAAGTAGAGCAGGAAATTCAAGACAACAGTTAACAGTTAACAGTTAAGCTTTTCTCTACACTGGAGCTGGAACTGGTTTGCTATTATAATAATAATAGTAACAATAATTAATATCCTTTTAGCATGTATCACCACATAATAAGTATGTAGCATGCATTATCACATTTAATAACCAAACAACCAGCATTAAATCCCAAAGTAATAGTCTAGAATTTTAAGTAGGCCCAAATATACTGAATTTGGGGTTAACAGTGCATTTTGTCTTTGATATTTCCAATTTCTCCTTTTTAAACATTTGATTCATCTTCCCTTACTACTAAGTTGGTAAACTCTTATTCTCCCCATTCCACCTATTCAAAATTTATTCTCAGAAATTATCCACTGAAGTCACTTACTCTAAAATGAATGCAATAGGCTATATTTTTTATAGATGCCAAAGCTTTAAGTCAAGGGAACTCTACTTCAAACATCAAGCATCAGAAAGTCCATTGAGGATTTGGAGACCGAATCTTTCTAGTCGTCCATGAAATTACTCTCCCTTTTCAATGTTCAATTAAAAAAAAAGCAGAAAACAAACCCATTGCCATCAAGTTGATTCCAACTCGTAGTAACTGTGTATAACAGAGTAGAACTGCCCTATGGTGGATTCGAACTGCCGACCTTTTGGATAACAGCCCAACACTTAACCACTGTACCACCAGGGCTTCGTAGAGGGTATGGACTCTTAATTGTGCAAGAATTTTTTATTTTTTTTTAAGGAACGAACTCAACTCCATGCTACCAATTCTCTAGATTTATAGGAAATACAATCTCAGCAATTACAGAGTTTTCTCCTTTTTGAAGGTTGTGCAAATGTCTTGGAGTTTTATGTGAATTCCAAGTATCTGGGGAGCCCCTCCAGTCCTTGTTCACTGGACCACAAGTAGTACTGAGTCTACATCTTCTTGGTCTCTTCAGATCGAGTAGCTCTGCTGCTCCTCTGGAATCTTTGGAATCTTTGCAAAGATTGGGAGATTCTGGGAGGTGTATTATTCAGATATCCCACTTCGATGTCTACCACACTTTTGGCCATTATACTAGACTTGCAATGTAGACCTTTCTACTTTTAGAAATCCATCTGTTCTTATCATAATCATAGAGAAAAAAAATTCTTCTATTTTCTTTTCTTCTGAAGGACATTCCTTTCTCAGCTGTTTTCTCTCCTTCCTTACTCTCTAGCCTAAGTTAGAGATCATGGAAATAACAAGCCTAACCCTTTACCTAAGAAAAATAGAGCTATTGTTTCTCTCCCTGTACAAATCTCTAAGTCAAGAAATCTCTAAAGTGCCTAACTCCCTCCTTAGAATTTGTGTGTTTTAGAGGTAAGGGGATAGAAAAATAGCACTCATGAATTAATGTACCAATATATAATCCTGCCACAGCTCTTTCTTCCACACTAGGAAATCATTTTTGCTTGCTGTCTTAATAACTAAATACCCAACATATTGCCGCACATTTTTATGTGATTAGAAACATCAGATTCAGCAGGGGTCAACTCTATGTAAAATTGCTTTCCTGCTGCTCTGAGTACTTGTTGTGAAAGAAAGCCATTGAATAAATCAATTCACTCCAAGTCTGCATGAATTTTTAGTGTTCACCCTTCCCAGGAAATGGGCTTACCTTTTGAATGAGGGGAATGCTTAACTCTAAGGAATGCAGTTGTCTAAGCAACCCTAATTGTTGTTATTTGGAAAGGTATTGCTTGGAGCAGTACTCGGGACAATGAGAGACTAGAACATATCCTTTTTCAAAAGATCACAAACCTCAAAATTTGTTTAGGTCTGAGTCTCAACAATTAAGATGCCTTTTTAAAATGGGAATTGTTTAATTCAGACAACTTTGGACAGGTAATAATACATTGCAGAGAAAAAAAACAAACAGAAGGTAGAGCTTTATGAATAGGGATTCCACCCATCTGGAGTGTATTCCCAGAACCCCACTGAATAAATAACTGGAATTTTTTTTTGGATGGTTTTTGCTTGCAGGTGGCAAAATTAGTCTTTCTCCTTGCACTGGGGGTTTAGAACCTGGAATCTTGTCAAAGCATGAAATGATTTCTGTTCATGCAGAAACAGATAGTACTGGGAGTTAACATACGTTTGTAATTCCGTAAGATCCCTGGTGGTTAAGAGCTTGGCTGCTAACCAAAAGGTCAGCAGTTAGCTCCTTGGAAACCCTATGAGGCAGTTCTACTCTGTCCTATAGGGTTTCTATGAGTCGGAATTGACTCAATGGCATCAGGTTTATTAAGCAGGTTCAGCTATCAGCAGGAAAGGTAGCTGTCTCTGGAAAAGCTAAGGATGATGACTTCTACATTTTCTCACTTACTATGCATCAAGAAGTGGACATTGACCTTCAGTGGGTACAACTTTCATTTATTGGGTAATGAAGCAATTTGCTGCCAAATTGTTTCATCAGGCCCTATTAGTCACCTTGGATACAGTGGACAAGGAGTTTAATTTTATTATTTTCATTGGACCAAACCATTGGGACTGAGTTTAATTTAGGAAGGCATGGTGGAACATGCATTTTCCCGGATTCCTAGGAAGGAAATGATGAGTTATAAAAGGTTTTGAGAGTTGAATTACTTTTCTTAAGTTCTTATGCTTGGTAGGAGGAAGACGGGACCCAAATGGCAGGGTTCCTCTATGACTGACTGTCGTAGAAAACATTTCAGGGGAATACTCTTTATAGAAAAAGAACAAACTACATCCACCTAACAATGCTTCAGGAAACCCTGGTAGCATTGTGGCTAAGAGTTGGGCTGCTAACCAAAAGGTCAACAGTTTGAATCCACCAGGCACTCTTTGGAAACCCTATGGGGCAGTTCTACTCTGTCCTATAGGGTCGCTATGAGTTGTAATAGAGTCAGTACCAGTGGGTTTGGTTTTTTTTTTAACAATGCTTTATCTTCACCATTCAGTTGTCTTTCCATTCAGGGTTCAGCTCAACTTAATTAAAGAACAGCACATTAGAATCAGATAAATTTACTTGAGCAGACCCTTAAATTGCCAATTCTTGTGGAAAATGTTGGTTCTACTTGAGAAAATTCCCTTGGGCCTGTATCCTTTCAGATTTTAGTTGGTCCTTTATTTAAATGAAAATGAAACTCAGTATCACCAACTATCCCATCTGCATAAATGGTATCCACAGCATTTGGATTTTGCTATGATCAGCGATACATGTTAGCTGCATACCAGGATCTTACCTGAGAGTTCAACCTTGAATTTTCTAGCTCCATCTTAGGGCCAAGTGAAACAAGTTAAGATAGAGTCATAGTTCTGTTCCACTTGCTAGATGAATTCTACCGTCTTCCTCTATGTCAGATTGCACCATCAGATTATTACAAACCAGAAAATGACTTTGATTTCTTCTGAAATGACTTTGTTGGCCTATAATTTAATGCTATACTATCGGACTTTGTTGTTGTTGTTAATTTCAGTCATTCGCAAACTCATGGCGACCCCATGTATTACAGAGTTGATCTACTCCATAGAGTTTTCTCAGCTGTAATCTTTATAGAAGCAGATCACCAGGCTTTTTCTTCTGCAGGGCTTCTAGGTGGGTTTGAACTGCCAAACTTTCAGTCACAATGAAAGATATTGTGGTTCTTAATGTAATATAAAATAATTTAGCTCCAAAAGTATTTTTTTAAAAAAAATCAGTGGATTGGTATTTAAACATTCAAAAAATAAAATATTTTGAGGAATTAGCATAAGGATATGAGTGTACATGTCAGAGTCAAACAGACCTATGTTCAAATCGTGGCTATACCAGCTTTGAGATGTAGGCACATCATTAAACTCTTAGGCCTTAGTTTCCTCATCTGTAATATGGGGAGAATATGGTAAAATTTCACATACTTATGTGAGAATTAAGTGAGATAGGGCAGTAATGTTTGTCTGTTTTGTTCACTGCTCTATCACCAGTGTTTGTAATAGTGCTTGGCACATGGTGCTCCTCTTGTTGACAGATAGCTTGATAGGTAGATAGACGGATAGATAGCCAGCCAGCCAGCCAGATAGATAGATAGGTAGATAGATAGATAGATAGATAGATGATAGAGACACTTTGCCATCATGGCGTATATTAAGTACTCAATAATTGTTAGTTACTGCTTTCCCTTCTTTTTACACATCCTTATTCTCTACAGTATGGTTCTTTAATCTTATTTAGAAATAATTAATAGTCACTAACAGAACAAATCCTACCTATATCTGGTTCACATACAGGTGACTTTGCAGTTTGGCATAAAAACTTCAAGGAAGACACTTTTTACTGGAGATCTTTTTCACCCATATTCTTAGTTCCCTGAGTTATGGTCCCACCTCTCCTAAGTAAGGGTTGTATGTGCAGTTGCAGTAAGCGGGCTGGAGAGTGGAGAGGTGGGGTTCTTTTGCCACTAGTAGATGAAACTAAAAAGCAGAAGGATTTATAAGGAAGCAATCAGACCATATTATTTGTTGGTTTGTTAACTCATTCATTTATTCATTAAACAATGTAGTGATCATTTATAATCTGCTAGGTAATGGGTCTGCAGTTATAAATAAGACAGACAGGATTCCTGTCCTCCAGGAGCTTACAGTCAGATGAGTGTAATAGTCCTTTTACATATCCCTTAATAATTCATCTTAATAAATGTCTTTTCTTCTTCAAAGCAACCTATGATATTTATTTTAACTTGATTTAACCATCATAAAAATATTGGAGGAGGAGAGTACAGAGAGTGTAGTTTGCTTGATATTCGTCTTGGGATAGTCATGACTAAACTCTTAATCAATATATCTGCCATGAGCTTTTATTCCACTCAAACATCTCAAAGAGGGCCAGTTCTTCTTGGTCAAAGGTGGAAAATATCTCCACCATAAGGTGGTGCTTTTTTTTTTTCCCACCTCCCTTTGAATTCCTTATCATATTCCACTATGTAGGAGAACTGACACTTCATTCAACAGTAAATAATAAGTGATTATTTTGAATGGCGTGACTGCATGGAAGATACTCTCACTCACTCACTTTGAGAACTTAGTAAAAGAAAAAAAATGACATAACTTTGTAAAAATACATATTTCTTAACCCAGGTAAGAAGGCAATAGCAGCGTGGAAAAATAATTAGCAGTCATTGAATTGTTATAATTAGGACTTTGCACACATTTAAAATATTATGGAAAAAGAAAACAATGTAACGTTCTCATGGTCCCTAAAACTGGCTGAATTCTTTACACCACTTGGAGAATTAGGCTTTTGAATGCCTTTTTGCTCAAGAATGCAAACATTCTTAAGACAACAAGAATGCTTGAAATGCCACCGCTAAATGCAAAGATACAGAGTTACACGGGATCTAACTTTTACTGTGAAAGCCCCTCAGTCCTGGCGAGGCTATGCTCCATGTTTTAATTAGTTATACTGAAACCCCACCAATGGGTCCGCGCCCAACGTGCAAGAAGCCAATCTCTCAGACTCTGGTTTTGAGAAGAACAAGGAGTTTATTTCGCAGGCTAGCAAGCAGGAACTCAGAGGTATCGACCTCAGATTGAGTTCCTCGATTTGAGTGAGAAATCATATTTTATACTTATACATATTTATATAGGGGTGGAGGAAGGCGGTGGGCAGGATCGGACAGTTCTAACTATTCATAGTCTCTACTGATTTGGGCCAACGGACTCTTCGCTTTTGAAATGGGCTCGGCGACTGTCGATAACGTCTATTTGGTGATTTTGGTTCCTTGACGTGAGTCTTTTTGTCCTTTGACGTGAGTTCGCTTGTGCTATTGAGCATGCGTGGTGGCCCAGGGTCGTGCGTCAGTCATCTTTGTCTGTTCTGCGCATGTCTGGCGATTCCGAGCCGGTTAGATCTGGATCTGGCCGAGGCTCTCCAGAGCGTTTGCAAAACAACTTAGAGCGGGTGAGTGACTTGGTGGGGGAGGCGACTAGACATGGTTTTAAGTACTAATTAATTAGCTGTCTTCAGCCTCTAGGGTCCTCTAACAAAACCAGCTCAGTATTAGTGGTGGGCATTTTGTTGTTGTTGTTTTACTCATTTGTTCTGTACAGTTTATAACTAGAATTAATTCAGCCTTGGGATTCATTTTCTATTCAATTTCTTGACCAACTTGCATTTTTACATTACATTACATTCTTTTTTTTATTATTGTACTTTAGATGAAGGTTTACAGAACAATTTCTCATTAAACAGTACACATATTGTTTTATGACAATGGTAACAACCCCATGAGGTGTCAACACTGTCCCTTCTCAACCTTGGATTCCTTATTACCAGCTTTCCTGTCCCCTCCTGCTTTCTGGTTCTTGTCCCTGGACTGTTGTGCCCCATTAGTCTCATTTTGTTTTATGTAGCTGTCTAATCTTTGGCTGAAGGCTGAGCCTGTGAGTGACTTCATTGCAGAGCTAATAGGGTGTTTGGGGGCCATACTTGAGGTTTCTCCAGTCTGTGTCAGGCCAGTAAGTCTGGTCTTTTTTGTGAGTTAGAATTTTGTTCTCTGTTTTTCTCCAGCTCTATCTGGGACCCTCTGTTGTGATCCCTGTCAGAGCAGTCAGTGGTGGTAGCCGGGCAGTATCTATTTGCGCTGCACTCAGATGGTGGAGGCCGTGGTAGTTGTGGTCTATTAGTCCTTTGGACTAATCTTTCCCTTGTGTTTTTAGTTTTCTTCATTCTCCCTTGCTCCCGAAGGGGTGAGACCAGTGGAGTATCTTAGATGGCTGCTCACAGGCTTTTAAGACCCAAGAAACTACTCACCAAAGTAGAATGTAAAATATTTTCTTTATAAACTACGCTATGCCAGTTGAGCTAGATGTTCCCCGAGACCATGGTCCCCATAGCCCTCAGCCCAGTGATTTGGTCCCTCAGGGAATTTGGAGGTGTCTGTGGAACTTCCATGACCTTGCCTTGTACAAGCTGAGCTGGATTCCCCAGTATTCTGTACTGTTTTACCTTTGCCAGAGTTACAATTTATCTAACGTCTAGTTAGTGTTTTTCCATCCCCACCCTTCCCCTCCCTTGTAACCATCAAAGATTGTTTCTTTTTGTGTGTAAACCTTTTCATGAGTTTTTATAGTAGGGGTCTCATACAATATTTGCCCTTTTGAGATTGACCTACTTCACTCAGCATGATGCCCGCCAGATTCATCCATGTTGTGAGATGCTTTGCAGATTCATCATTGTTCTTCATTGTTGCATAGCACTCCATTGTGTGTATGTACTGTAGTAAATTACATTCTTACGGATCTAAGTTGAGTGTGATTATAATGATTAATAAGGCCATGTAACTTCATAAATGAACAATAATTGGCCACAGCGATTGGTAAGGTAAATTCCACTATAAAGAATCCAATTTGAAAGACTAGAGATGGGGTTTGTGGGTGAGAGGCTTTTACCTTTTCTTATCAGTGTGTTGAGGAAATATCCATTAGCCTGGAGGGATTAGCATTCATTCACTTGTAAATTGGTTTTACTTAGCACAATATTGCTTTTTTCTGAATGAATGAATGAATGGATGGATGAGTGAGTGACTAACAATAGCAATTTTTAAGTGCTGCTTAAGACAGTAAAATAATAGTACACGTCTTTAAACAGAACATGATTTCAAATTAGGAAGCATATTTTTATATTCAGTTTTGAGTACACTTTATAAAAGGAAGAAGAGTAAGAAAATGTTCTATGTTTTAGCCTAAACACTATGAATTCCATTCATATACTTGGTGAATTAAGACTCTGTTTCTCACAAGTAACACAACAAAAAATGATGAATCAAAATAATTAATAATTACAAAACCTTATACTTGAGTACTATAGCAAAACTAAATTTGGGATAGCTTCAGCCATTGTAAGAGTTTTAATTTAATTCGTTTGAAGTTGTCCCAGCTCTTTCCTATGTATATTGCTTACTTGTTCAAATGGAATTCCCCAATGCCTGTAGCAATTTCAGTTGTCACATACATACTCATTCTCACAAGGACACACTGCCCTCGCTGACCACTATTACTGTCTAGAGGAAGAGGGAACCTCCATTTCTTAATTATGAGGACAAAGTCCTGAGCTTCAATCTAGTTGGACAAATTTAGGTCACTTGTTCTCCCCTAAGCTTGTCACTGTGGCCAGGAGAATTTGGGTTGGGTCTGCATTACCTGCCCATCCTAGAACCAATTACTCTGTTAAAGGGACTGAGATTACTCTGTTTAGGTTAGGTGATCTGTGTCTATGTGGGAGCAAAGTAGGCAGCTGTTATCTGTTCCAACCAAACCTCATGACTGCTACACAATGAAGGAAGGGTGTTGCATAAATCCTGGGGTGATTATTTCCAGTCTATTATAAAAATTAGTTGTGCAATTTTGTGTGAATAACTATTACATAGAATAGGAAGTCTGTGCATGCATGCATGCCATGTGTACACATTGTGCACGTGTGTTTAAATAAGCACATACATGCTCCGAAGAACATTTCTTGATTTCAGCTCAGGCAGATGACTTTAGTGTTTGCAAATCTTGATGCCGATCACTTCTCTTTTCTAAATGTAACATAGTACACATCTATAGTATAGGGTGTATTTTTTAAAGACGCACACAACTATCTGAAGTAGCTAAAACCGTGTCGATGTCCTTAGGAAATTTTTCATGACAATTGTTACCTAAACCCATATACTCTTTGATTATCTTATTGTTTATAAATTAATGCTACCTGATACACTTTTTCCTCATTCACATGAAACAACACTCTTTATTCCAGCTGTGCTTCATACTGGCTGTTGCCTGTGGCACGCTGAACCTGTACATCTTATTACCTGTTCCTTGGTAGGTTGACACACTTCTGTTCCCATCAGTTGAGTGGATTACTGACCTAAAAAGTTGGTTACTTGATGTCAAAACTGTTTATGCCGGTTGGAGTTATTACTGTAACTTAATAATGTAAGCAATCATTACCCAAACAAATGAAATATGACTGTGAAAAGGGTATTTTGTTTCAAGTGAAATGAATTGATTCCTTTGAAAGGTTCAATAATCATGAGTTCCTAAAATAAATTGCTACTGGACTAGGTGTGGGTGGTACAACTATAAAGATAGAGAAATTTGTATTAATGTCAACAGATTCTGTGTTCAGATAACTTGAAAATGTCTTTAAATTCTAGCTCCATCAAAATGTAGCTGAAATTGGAGATACTATATGATGGAATATGAGTGTGATTATGAAGAAAGACAGAGTCAACTATAATCAGTATTTGTACGCTCAGTGAAATGGCCCAGGCTCTACATAAAAAGGTGGTGAAGAGGACACATATATGATAATTGTTTAAGTTATTTATGTTTTTATTTTTTTCTTTTTGGTATGTTTCATTTTTAAAAATTTATTTTCTGCTATATGAATATTTTTAATTAAGCAACACACAAACTTGATTACATGAAATAAAAGTTTGTATTAAAGGTAAACACACTCACTCCAAGTTTATTTATTCTATTAAGTTTGGTGGTAAATTTATTTTCTTTCAGAGAGGCAGCTCTCTATTCAATACTCAGGTATGCAGGGAATAGAACTTCTTTGTTATACTTGAACTTAATTTCCATGACAAAAGATCATTTCTCCAACGGACTCTGGATTTTCAGATTTGCTTTCATCTTTTTCTAGTTTTTGCATCTGAGTTCTAGTGACTTACAATAAATTAGGTTGTTGGGCGAGATGAGGGATGTCATTCTTTCACGTCGACGTCTGTGAGCCAGCAGTTGGCTCACAAAAATTGCTGCTGCATCGTTCCTTATTTCTTTACTGGATTCCAAACTGTGATTTACTGGGGTCCCTGTCAAGTATAAAGTAAATCACTATTTTTAAGGATATTGTAGAAGATAGTTCTGCTGTAGTAGGGAAGTTGAGCTGTTTAAGAGCCTTTATTGCTCTAAGGTCTGTAATTCTTTAAAGAACTGTGAACTTACCAGTCACCAAAGTATTCTCAGGGAACTCCATCTATGAACATCAAACCAAAGATATCATATATGTCATATTCCATTTTATCTGAGTCATGATAAATTACCTGGGATAAGAAGGGCAGTTTTTAATAACTTAATAATTATACTTTTCTAATTCATGGGTGGGTAAGTTTATAATACATTTCTTAAAGAGAGACAAAGAAATGGATTGAATGCTGTTCCACTAGAGAGAAAAAATGTATACATCATTTGATGGTTATTTGAATTAAATAGGATTCATATTTAAAGCATCTCAGAATTGCTTGGCACAATTCAGGCTCTAAATAAACAATAGCTTTTTTTTGATGCTCTTATTGTTATTATTAAAATTTAGAGAAACTAGAAACAATGCAAAGAGGTGAAAGAAATGGATATAAAACAGAGTCTTCTAAGTTAAGAAACATAGTCACGAGGGAAGTAAATAGTGATATAAGTGAAGTGTTTGGTTTAATTATTGTGGTCCTCTACTATCTTCTGCCCATTGAAATAAGCTCCTAATATAAAATCATGGCAGATATGAAACCTCAGCTTTTTAGTGTCAGCAAAATGATAACACATGAGTGCTAACTCTTCTCCGTCCGTATGCCCTTTCTAAGTGAGCGAGACCATAAAGTTTTGGAGCTTTTTAATTTTTATTATTTTTGTTGGACTGCTGGTAGTTTCCTTGGTGACATTTAGACTTCAGAGAACAAAAGGTGAATTGCAAAGCAAAAATAAAATTGCAAGGTTGGAATACCAGTATATCCACTGATAAAGTTGTGGAGAACATTCAGTTTAAACCTGTCGAACATCCTTATGTTTGTTAAGTTTTTGAAATAAATGGATATTTCTAAAGGGATGTGCAGTAATGCTTACCAGGACATCAAGAACTATCCTGAGCAAAGTCTAACAGTCTGATTTACGGTAGGATCCAGAACCTTATAGTGTCATTTACGAAGGACCTTAATCGTCTTAGTTTCTATTTCCGACAACAATTTGAATGCCAGTTAACATTTAAGTATTAATTGTTTAGCTCTGTGTACATTTTAATGTTAACTTTTTAATGTTTTAGATCTTTTACTACACTGCATTATTTTGACTATAAAATCAATATAATTTACAATATATTATAATTTAACCTCAAGGCTAACAATTTCTTACTTTTGACCAAAGAATTACTGCAGTTTTATAAATTTGGCTTGCAGTTTAACTTGAATCTCAGAAAGGGTTTTATTTAGTTTTATGTTTATAATCTTTCCATACCTGGTTTAGGAAATGTGGTCAGTCATTGTATTTGCTCTAGAAAACACCATTGGGGTTTATATATAGGCAACTTTTTTGTTTTTCGTTCTTCTTTAGTGTTGTAGAATAGTACAAGGGACTTTTAAAGCTACAATTAAATTAATTAATTTTCCAAGTGTTTTGACCTTGACAGAAGAGAAAAGCTTGTGTTAGTTCTTGCTGAGTCCGCTTGAACTCAAGGCAACTTTATGTATAACAGAATGAAATATAGCTCGATCCTGAGCCATTTTTATGATGACTCGTGTTTGAGTCCATTGTTGTGGCTCTTGTGTCAGTCCATCTCATTAAGGATTCCCCTTGTTTTCCTTTGACCCTCTACTTTACCAAATATGATGTCCTTTTCTAACGTGTTTTGATGATGTCTTCAAAACAAGTGAGTCAAAGTCTCACCATCCTCACTGCTAAGGCATATTCTGGTTGTATTTCTTCTAAAACTGATTTGTTCATTCTTTTGGCATTCCACTGTATATTCAGTATTCTTTGCCAACACTCTAGTTTGAATTAATCAATTCTTCTATCTTCCTTTTTCATTGTCTAACTTTCACATTCAAGACAAGAATGTAGTACTCCTTATATGAGGTAGCCTAAGATTTCTCTTGTGTTTGAATCTTCTGCCTCTTTCTTTGACCAGCGGGCACACAGAGTGCTTTTTCTCTGACTTAACCTTGAGGGTTTTGTAGAATTGTGGAGACCTATGTGGAGACAGGATAGGCTACAGTTGTATCTGAGAGAGTACAATGTTGTACATAAGACAAAAAAAAAAAAAAAAAAAAAAAAAAAAAAA